>NC_072488.1:44725681-45048863 GCF_027574615.1 Eptesicus fuscus | reverse complement strand
ATGAGCATCTTCCCACTGGCTCCCGAATACCCTTCACCCCCGGGACTCCCCCAGCCTGCACCCATCCCATGGGGACAGGCTGGGGCACAGGACAAGGGGGTGGGGGGGGGGGTCTCACAGAGTCTTGGTCTGATCTCAGAATGAGCTCACGCAGCAGACAGCTTCCTACACCATGACCTGCTGATGGAAGAGGATCTGGCCAAACTGCCTCGTCCGGGGCACCAAACTGGTCACCCAAGGAAAGTCAGGGCAGGGGGCTCAGATCCCCGTGCTTGCTGGCAGTGCCCAAGGCGGGCCGAGAGAAAACGGCCATTCTCCAATGACACAGAACTCAATAACAGCAAGCACAGACACCACCTCGAGGCTTTAAAAACACAGTCAGCTCGGGCTCCACCCTGAGAAGGGGGAAAGACAGAGGCACATGAAGGGCTTTCTCTGGTTTTCCAAGTAGCCCTGCCCCATGCCCACAACATTAAGGGTCACGGTGCTGGGCCCGCAGAATGCAGCAGGGAGAAATGGAGAGCACACTTGGAAAGAGAAGCCACTGGGAGGCGAGGCCGGAGGGAGGGAGGGAGGGAGGGGGCGCCTTCAGGAGTAAACAAACCTGCCAGCAGTCCTTCCTCCCAGCAGAGAGGGAAGCTCCGGCTGAGAGGGCTGAGCGCCACCGAGGAGGGAGGGAGCTGCCCCCTCCCTGAGCCCATCTGTCCTCATCCCCTTGTCCCGCTGTCCCCAGGGTGGGGGGCCGAACAGGTGCACTCCATGCCCACAGACCTCAACAGCACAGTCCCCAGTCAAGCAGCGTGAGGCCAGGGGAGGAAGTGGAGGTGGAACCTGGGGGTGAGCTCACGCTTTCTCCTCCCCACCCACAGCATCGCCAGTATCAACCACCCTCTGCTTGCCTCAGGGGCCTCCCACGGTCTGGTCCCCGGTGATCGCCCACTCCTCCCAGCCTCCCCAAGGCATGCCCAGCTCCCCGGCGGAGCCAATGCCACCTGGCTGTCTCCTGCCCCCAGAAGCTGCTCCAGAAACAAAATTCTTGCCCTCCCCCAAGTACTTCCTTGCCTCAAGTTCCTTGGGAAGAAGCCAAGGAACCACCCTGGCTTCTGA
This sequence comes from Eptesicus fuscus, assembly GCF_027574615.1. NCBI lineage: Eukaryota > Metazoa > Chordata > Mammalia > Chiroptera > Vespertilionidae > Eptesicus > Eptesicus fuscus. Next base: position 45,047,756 of record NC_072488.1, on the reverse strand, counting down.
TCCTCCCTGCAGCCTCACCCAGGAGCCCCCATCCCACGTGGGGAAGCACAGCCCCTCCCTGCCAGTGTCCCCACCCAGGCAGGGAGGCGGCACCTCCACGGAGCTTCCCACAGCTTTCCCAGGAAGCAGGAGGCGGATTTCCAGGGAGGAGCATCTGGGGACAAAGTAGATCATCCACCTGCTACCCAAGCAACCAGGTTCCCCCAGCTCCCCCACAGGCTCCAGGGGCCCAAGGGGGAAGGTGGGGTGGAGACAAGCTAGAATGGGCGCCCTCCCTCCTTAGAAAAGTCCCATCTGGTCCTGCCCCCGCCCACCTGTCCCCCAGCCTCTCTGCTCTGAACTTGAGAGACAGCCGCACGGAGTTGCCACCCGCTTTGTTTCCCCTGCCTTGGGCCAGCAGAGGATACTGCTGAGTAATCCCAAACTCTCCGTGGGTCCCCAGCCCTGACAACAGGGAGAAAGCCCGAGGAAATCTACGGATCCTGGTCCTTGTCAACCCGGGGAGGAATTTCCAGGGAGGAATACCTGTGCTTCCTAGTCATAGACCCTGCCCTGTCCCAAATACCTCAGCCCTGACCTTCAGACAGCCACGCGGAGAAGCTCAGCGCCCCTTCTCCGCTTCCTCCTCACCTGGTAACATTCCCTTCTCGGCTCCCCAGACACCAAGCCACAGAGTAACAGCAGCCTCCTGCCGGCTTCCCAGTCATGATGTTGCATCAGCCCCCACCCTACCCAAAATATCCTCACCCCCACCACCTCCTCGCCTCTCCAGCCATCTCCATGGTGACAGCAGCATGACTAATGACACCCTATCAGCTTCAGACTCAGGAGCACCATTTACCCTCCCTCTTACCCCGCCACCCCACCCAGGGATTTCTGCAGGTTGGATGCCAACCAACAGTGCCAGGGACATGCTCCAGAGAGATTTCCAGGGGTTGCATGTCTTTAAAAAAAAAACAAGCACAAACAAAACAAAACAAAACAAAACAAAAAAAAACACAGTTCGACAAACCCAATCCCAACTGCACCCAAACCATCCAGCTGAGAAAGCAAAAAGAATCCAAACAAAACCCACACAGGCCTGAGAATTCATTGGCCGCCCGCACCCCCGCCACCCCTCCCCCTCAGCGGCTGCTACACACACAGTGGGAGATTAAGGGATCACCCGAGGAGACCCTTTATTTTTATCCTCTCTCTCTCTCTCTCTCTCTCTCTCTCTCTCTCTCTCTCTCTCTCACACACACACACACACACACACACACACACACACACACAAGGTACCTTGACAGCGGCCCCTTGTCCCCAGGGCCCGGCTCCTTCACCAGCCTTTATTTCCACCTGCAAAAGAAGCCAGAGAGACAGATGAGCCAGGCTGACAGCAGGAGACACTCCAAGTCCTCCGGCTGCACCCCCAGCACCGCTGCAGGGGAAGCGGCGGGCGGGGGGGGGGGGGGGAGGCAGCCTGGGGAAGAAAGGACGGCGGGGACCATCTTCCTGCCTCCAGCTGCCGCCCAGACGCGCGGTGGAGGGGCGCGATGGCCTTCCAGTGTGTTTTTGTTTTCATCTCTCCCTTTTCCACCCTCCCCAGGTCCAGGAGGCCATTGCCCCTCCTCCTGCGCCCGGGCTGGCCTGTCCCTCCCCGCCCTGCCCGCTCTACCTCGGCCGGCCTCCCCTGGTGCATGGGCCGGCGGGCCTCCCATTATCCCCGCCGGAGCGGAGCGCACGGAGGGAGGCACTGCAGAGGAGGCGGCGGCCAGCTGCTGGCTCGGCTCCCCGCCCCGCCGCCGGCGCGGCTGGTGTGGAGGGGGCGGCGCGCTCGCCAGCCAATCCCGGAGGCCGGCCGGGCGGGGGCAGGGCCGCCGGGGGGCTGGACCTGCCCAGCCGGGAGGCGGGGGCACCTCCGAGGGAGCCGCGTCCGCTGCGGCCCAGGCCCGCTGCCTTTCCCAGGCAGGCCGGGGATCCCGGGCACCTCGCCTCCTCCTAGCAGGGGACCCCGAAGGTCAATACCAGCGGCATCCTCTGCGTCTCTAGGGTCAAATGGCAGACCCCGCCTGGGGTCCGGCCGCAGCTGGCGGGACTTCCTCTCCCACCTCCGGGGTCTCCCCCCCCAGGACACCAGCCTCACGCAGTGCCCGCGCTGCAAGAGCTCGAGGAGCAATAGCCCCTCCGATCTTCAAAGAGAAAAGGAAGCCTCCACGGTATGAACCTTCACCCCACTTTGCAGATAAGAAAACAAGGCAAGCCCAGGGAAGTAACTTACCCAAGGCGACACAGCCAGAAGGCAGCGGAGCTGGGACTCCGGGCCAGGCCGGTCTGGCTTTGAATACCAGGCCCTGAACCGTATGCAGCCCTGCTCCTCCCTCCAGCGCCCACCTCGGAAAACAGACTTCTGGAAGCCCACACTGGCTGTGGCTCAAAGCCTCCCCATGCCAGCCTGGCCCTCCCCTTGCAAACACCCACACCCCTCACCCTAGGATGGCTCATCCCTATGGCTGATTATACATGCCCCCCTCCCCCCCAATCCAGATAGCCTCCCCATCACCACCACCACTCCGGGATACTTTCTCCTCTCCTAGAAGGGCCACAGGAAGTACTCCCCCCCGCCCCCCAGCCCTCGTCCCCGCATCAGGGCTTCCCATCCCTGGGAAAGGCTGAGGACCCCGAAGCAATGGCCTCCAGTTCCCAGCTCTGAGCCTTTGAAAGCTGCAATGCCCAGGACACCAAGGGCAGAACAGAGCGGGGAGAGGACGGCCCCGCACTCCACTCCTGGATTTAATCCCTGGCATCCCTGGGCACGTCCTGCCCTATCCCCTCCCCTCCCTGTAGCTGAACCCCCAGCGCCCCCACCTCCCAGGGAGGGGCCATCACAGACTCTGGTCCTCGCGTATCTGCGAGGACTCTGTGCAGACACGCAGCGCACCCCTGCACGCTGTGGGCTGTGGGCGCTGCCAGCCACTCTCGCTCCGTTTCCGGGAGAACTCGTTCTGCGCTGCTTCTTGCCTCACAGATGAAGCAGCGAAGGTCGGAGAACAGCGACTCGGGCTCGTTAGATGGTGCGACAGCTGTTCCGCGGGACGTGCTCCTCTACCAGGTCTCCCACAGCTGCCCCACTGCTGCCCCTGCCTGGTGCCCCGTGGGGGTACTCGGCTGGGAGGAGCTGCCTTCGGAGGGACAGCAAAGCTCCCATCTGGTGAGGAGATCCCAGGAGGCGCGGGGCCCACACCTTCATCACCCCTGGGGACAAAGGGCAGCACCGCCGGGCTCCTCTCCAGGGCAAGGGACAAGGCAGGGCAAGGAGCAGTGTCCTGAGTCGTGGTTCAAGAAGGGAAAACGGGGCGTCTGCACCCCGCAGCGCTTAACATGGCCAGGCCAAGAGAAGCCCCGCCTTTATCCCGGTCCCCAAAACCCTGGCCCACCTACCCACTCCACACACAGCCTGCGTGCTGCTGGGATAGTAACAATTAATGCTGTTGCTGCTGCGGCTGCCACAGTTTATCAAGCCCCTGCTACGTACCAGGCTCTGTGCCAACCGTGCCAGTAGGAGCATCTCATTTGAATTGCTCCACACACAACCCTGTCTCTGATGGGGAAACGGACTCAGACACAGACGCTGATGATTTGCCCACAGAGCACACAGCGGGTGAGTGGTAGGCTAGAATTCCAATCCAGGCCTTTCTCCTCCCAGTCCTCTAACCCCTCCACCCTCTCTCTCTGCCAACCCCAGGAAAACGCAAAGAGGGATGGGGTCACTTGACCTCAACCACTTCCCTTTCAGCCGGGGGTCCTCAAACTTTTTAAACAGGGGGCCAGTTCACTGTCCCTCAGACCGTTGGAGGGCCGGACTATAGTTAAAAAAAAAAAAAACTATGAGCAAATTCCTATGCACGCTGCACATATCTTATTTTGAAGTTAAAAAAAACACAAAACGGCAAAAACACCCGCACGCGGCCCGGCCCGCGGGCCGTAGTTTGAGGGCGCCTGCTTTAAGCCGTGGTCTGAGAATAGAATCGGAGACTTCGAGATGCTGCTGCGCGCCCGGGTTCCCCACCCCCGTCCCCCACGTGGTGCAAGGAGCGCGGCTCAGTCTGAAAGTTGCTGTCCCTCCGCCACTTTCCCAGCTCATCCAGCCTCTGTGAGCATCACCCCCTTCTCCCGGGGCCTTCGCCGAGCAGCGCACCAATCACAACCAAGTTCAGTTATTTATTTACACGGCCGTCTTCCCCACGTGGGCGGGGGCCCTGTCTTCCCCACTTCACTAGGCTCTGCACAGAGCTGGAATGTGCTGAGCGGAGTTTCTAGCAAGGAGGGAGGAAAGGTAGGGGGCTGGGCGACACGGAGGCCTCTCTCCTGGTTGGCTTTCTCTCCGAGATCCCCGGAGTCAGAGGGACACCTCCTCTCCTGGGAGGGCAGGACCTGCCACCACTAAACTAGAGCCGAGTCTCAGCCTGTTCAGCCCAGCCCACATGTTCCTCACCAGCCTGCAGGAGCCGCCCACCCCCCATTGCTAACTCCGTCCCACCTCCTGCCGACACCCCAAGAGGAGCCCATGGCCCCTGAGGAGGCCACCTGCTCCCATCTCCGCCCCACCCTGGCCTCTTGCCTTTTCTGAGGCATCTGGAATGCCAGGACTCCAGCAAAGTCAGTCTCCACGGCCAACCTGTCCCATCTCCATCTGCCCCCTTTCTTCATTTGCAGCTTCACCGTGACTGGCCCAGAGGTGCTTGGGACCCTTTTGTATGGTGTCCCCGTACACCTACCATCATGACCTCTAGTCCCCACTGCACTCCCGGCGGGAGGAATGGGGCCACAGTCCTCACCAGGGAGAGGTGAATGAATTCACTCACTCAGAACACACAAACCCCTCCTCCCCCCGCCACAGTGAGACCCTCAGGAACACGGATCGCCACGGGCCAGAACCACACAGATACAGAGAGACTAGTGAATGGGAACACATTCAGACACAGACCAAGCGCCAAACCCATGCCAGGCCCCATACTTGGAGCAAACTGAACCATCTCTTATTTAACCCTCAAAACCAACCAATGAGACAGGAATTATTCATGCCCATTCTAGAGATGGAGAAACCGAGATACAGAGAGGCTAAGCACCTTGCCCGAATTCTCACAGCTAGAAGAGGACGAAGCAGGGCTCTGGATTCGTAGCTGTACAGTCAGTGCTGCTCTGTGTAGCCCTGGGATTTTCATATCCACCTACCTCTTCCAGGGGCAGTGGGTCGGCATCCTTCTCCTCCCAGGCCATGGCTGTGTCCTGAATGAGGTCACTCCCCACAAAGCTTCATTTCAAAGCTCAGTACAAGCCCACTTCCTCCAGGAAGCCTTCTCAGGTTACCACGGTGCTCTGCCAGCCGACAGCACTTCTAATGTTTCTCCTCTGACACTCGGCACTGCTATTTGTCTCTCTGCGTGTCCTGCCTCTCCAACCAGAAGGGCTGGAGTCGGGCCTCTGCAAAGCCCCTGCGGGGTTTTATCCCGCATTCCACACACCGGAGGCACGTGGCACTGACTGTGGGGGAAGTCTGTGACCTTCTTCCCTTCCTTCTTCATCACACAAAGGATCCTGCCAAAGAACCCCAACACCCCCTCCACCTTCGGAACCTATGTTTAAAGTCCTTGGTGTCCACGCATCCATTTCCACCCAAGTAATTGCAGCCCATCACACACATCATCCCCTATATTTGAAACTCTCCGTGGTTGTCATGGGAACTGCCTTTGCCTTCATTCACTGATCAGGCCTCACAATTAGCTTTGGCAGCGGAAGTCTGTGTCAACAGGAATCTCAGGAGGGAGGAGGAGGAGGAGGAGGAGGAGGAGGAGGAGGAGGAGGAGGAGAGCGGCAGCGATAGAAGAAAAGGCGCTCCTCCTTGGAGATGCAGCAGAACCAGACAGAATCCAGGCACCCAGCAACGTCCACGGGAAAAGAGTCAGAGCCCGCCGGCAACGCCGCCTGCACGCGTCGCTACCAACCAACAGAACGCACCGGGGCTGCCAGGCAGCAGTCGCGGCTCTGCCCAAACTCCGCATGCCCTCCTAGATGCCTGTGAGGAGGACTAGGGTCTATGAAACTCGTTAGGGTCTCCCCACCCCACATTCAGCAGCCTGGGACCAACTGTTCCAGAGCCCAAGGCAGTAACCCCGGACCTTGAGAGGTGGGACGGGAACGCGGAGGGGTTCAGAAACCTGGGAGCGGCCTCTCGGGGAAAACTTCCAAGGAGAATTGCGTCCTTCCACACCCCTGCCGCCAGGGACGAGCCTTCAAGCATTCGGGCAGCATCTCCACGCCTCGGGCTCAGAGGAGAGTCCTCCCTCCTCCTGGGAGTCTCCCCACCCCAATCCTTCGCATATCGCTGTCCCGAAACTCTCAAAACAGGTCCCTTCCCTTTTCCCACTGGGCGCTCTGGGCCCAGAGATGACTGAAGTCTGGGCTCTGCCCTCAGGGCATCCCTCCCTGTCGCCCTACCGACCTGCACTGTAATTATTTGCTTCCACGCGCACCTCCCTCCACAGCCTGTGAGCTCATCAGGGACAGAGTACACGCTGCCTCCCCTTTCCCCGTAGCGCAGGCTCAGCCGCAGCCTTGCACACAGCCGGTCCCGGGCGACTGAGACCGGGAAAGCAGCTCACAGGTCTGCAAGTTAAAGCAGATGAGGTCCCGCCCCGGGAAACTGAAGCGACGCCGGAGAGAGGAGCTGCCCGCCCCCGGCACAGGGGCCAGTGCTCCCCTCCACCCGATGGCTGCCCGTCCTGCAGCGAGAACACAGTTCGGACGGGACTCAGCCCTCCTCGTGAGAGTGTGCCATCCCTCTCTCTTCTAGGGCTCCAGGGTCATCCCCAGCGTTGAAGAGGGAACCGGGACACCCAGAGCTTACCCTTAAAGGGCAGAGCAACCAATGAAAAGTAAGGCAGAGAGAAAGAGTAAGACAAGAGAGCGTCTCCCATATCCTTCTCGCAAGGAACGGCTCAGACATGGAACAGACTCCAGTCCAGTACCTTCCGTCTTGTTTCCCACCCAGCATCCCCTCAGCCCTTCCCCAGGCTTCCTGCCGAGACCAGGAGAGGCGGGAAGCTACGGGGCATGTGCAGTCTGGCAAAGGCCCCCGAATGACTCTGCCCAATGTAACCTCCCTTCCAGGTGGCGGAGCTGGAACTGCCGCTCTGCCAGTGGCGGGAGGTGCGTTGATCTGTCCACGCGCCCTCCACCCGGGTGTGGGGCGGTGGGGCCCGACGGAGCTGGAACTTGTGCGCGTCAGAGCAGGAACAGAGCTGGGGGGGACCTGAGGGAAGGGAGCAACCCCAGGACCTGCGGCCCAGCCGGCCAGTCACCCCACACTGGGCTGTGACTGAAACTTAGCTTATCCGATTTCTTATGCAAATGACAGGAGACAAGGCCACGGAGAGGTGTGTCCACTCCAGGTGTTCCAGCGGCCTCGGGCCTGCACAGACACTCAGCGGCCACAGCAACCCTCGAGACTCTCCCTAAAACAGCCAGCAGGGCTCCGGGAAGAAGAGGTCCCTTCCTGGGCATCCTGCTCTCGATCCACAAGGGAACTGTAAAGAAGTGATGGGGGGGTGGGGGTGGGCGCGGGGGCGGCGGCCCCAGTCGGGTGGCTCTGGTTGGAGTGTTGTCCTATCCTGTACACTGAAAGGACTGTAGATCTGATGCCCAGTCAGGGCACATATGAGAAGCAACCAATCGATGTTTCTCTCACATTGATGTCTCTCTCTCTGTCTCTCTCTCTCTCTCTCTCTGTCTCTCTCTCTCTCAAAATCAAAGGAAACATATCCTCGGTGAGTATTTTTATTTTAAAAAAATATTTTTATTGATTTCAGAGAGGAAGGGAGAGGGAGAGACAGAAACATCAACGATGAGAGAGAATCATTGATTGGTTGCCTCCTGCACACCCCCTACTGGGGATCGAGCCCGCAACCCAGGCATGTGCCCCTGACCAGAATCGAACCCAGGACCTTCAGTCCACAGGCAGACGCTCTATCCACTGAGCCAAACCAGCTAGGGCATGGATGTTTTAAAATCATTTTTAAATATTGATGGGAAGGCAAGTGGGGCGTTAGTGACAACTCCTGAGACCCCTGATGTGGTCCTCCTCCTCGCCCAGTCACCTCACCACCTTCTAGAATGAGATGCCCGAGGCACAGAGTTAACAATGGACTCGGCTGGGTCCGTGCAGAGGGCCTATGGGGCCAGAGTGAACATGGGCAAGTTTCAGCAGGGCCTCTGGTCCAGTCTGTGGGTGAAGAGGCCACTTTCCGCTAGGGAGCCGTGAGAGCCTTTGGGTGGAGAGCCACTCCTCCTGCTTTCTCTCTCCACAGCAGGTCATTCAAACCCGCCATGCCCACAAGGAGAAGCAATGAGCTTTACGGTGGCATAGAACCCAGGAAACCATCACCCCTCACCATTGACCTTGGGGTGAGGACAGGGATCCTAACCCCAAATACCCTTCTTAGAGCAGCCAACCAGGACAGCAATTTCTCCAACCCAGAAAGAGGTCTGGGTGAGGGTTCAGAGATCACACAGGGCCATCCCTCTCTCTTCTAGGGCTCCAGGGTCATCCCCAGCGTTGAAGAGGGAACCGGGACACTCAGAGCTTACCCTTAAAGGGCAGAGCAACCAATAAAAAGTAAGGCAGAGAAAAAAAAAAATTAGACAAGAGAGAGTCTCCCATATCCTTGTCCCACAGAATTCCCCACAACGCTGGAAATGTTATCTGCGTGGTCAACGCATAAGCCGCTAACCACGAGAGCAAGCCGCGATAGAGCACTTGAAAAGCAGCTAATGCTGAACTTAATTTTAATTAATTTGAATTTAAATAGCCGCATGTGGCTAATGGCTACCATAACTGGACAGCTCAGGTAGAGCATGCTTGTTAAATGTGGGGAGGTCACGAATACTCTTAAGAATCTACTGAAGCCCTAACCGGTTTGGCTCAGTGGATAGAGCGTCGGCCTGCGGACTCAAGGGTCCCAGGTTCGATTCCAGTCAAAGGCATGTACCTTGGTTGCGGGCACATCCCCAGTAGGGAGTGTGCAGGAGGCAGCTGATCGATGTTTCTCTCTCATCGATGTTTCTAACTCTCTATCCCTCTCTGTAAAAAACCAATAAAATATATTTTTTTTTAAAAAGAATCTACTGAAAACCATGGGCCCACCCCCTGAGACAAGATGCCCCGGCACATTGACAACATTTGGCTAAAGTTTTCAGAAAGTTCCCAGGTTCTATTCCAATGGAGGCCCGAGATCAGGTCTACCTATAAGGTTGTCCAGAACTTGACAAAACCCTCATACGCTAAAGGACATGCTTCTTCTGCAACGTGGTCATCTGAGGATCACGGAGAGAGACTTGATATTGTCCTTCACTGAGTCTTAGCAAGAGACACCACGTGTGGAAGCCCCACCCTCGAGGATGTCCTCAGAACATCCCGCCAGGCAGCACCCGCTCTGCCCCACCCACGATGGGCACCACCGCGGAGGGTTTGCTCCTCAGTCTTGGAACAGCTACAAACGTGAGGCAATTCTCTTTCCGAACATGGGTTCCGGTCTACCTGCTTGTAGCTTCCGCCCACTAAGGAATGTTCTGCACACTCCTCCACTCCACAGGATTGACTCCCTTTTCCCCAGGAGAGGGGGCTTGGTCTGTGTTTCTCTACCCATTCCCAAGGCGAGCGGGCCGGTTTCCTTCCATTGTCTCTCACGGGACCACGCTGGCAGATCCCCTCCATACAGGCGAGAATGTCCCTTTTAGAGTTTCAGCCCTCCCTACCTGCTAGGAAGGCAGGGTTCCTGACTTGTGCACGTATTTCTTCTCTTTTTAAAAACAGGTACAGGTCTTCGGATTCACCCCCAATGAAACCCCATGAAGTTTCTTTGGGTCCAGTGTTCCAGACTGCCCCATTCTCCTCAGCCCCTTGATCTACTGTTCAGCTGGATACCCGCACCCCACCCCCACCTACCCACAGATCCAACACATTTACTCCAGACCACACCTTACGAAGAGGGCACACAGGAGACGCGGACACCTCCAGCCCCTTCCACGCGTCCCAGGAGTCTGTGAGCACAACCTTTCTCTTCACCGTCACCATCAGCTACAACTCGCTCAGGGGCTCCAACAGCGAGGCAGACTCCTGAGCAGCAAACATCTGAGAGCCCTTTCCTGACTACTCTCAGGACACACACAGATCCCCGATGGGTTTTCCTAACTCACTAGGTTAGCAGGAACTGGGCTCCAGAAGAACAAGCATAAACTTGGAAGAAATCTCACGAGCTTCTGGTCTCCCTGGCCTGCAGGTTACAGAAATGGGTGAGGTCATCCTCTTTAACCTTGATGGCAACTGGAGTTTATCAAGACGTATTTCTATCCTCTGTGGCCCCCTCCCTCCTCCCAGTCACCAGCTCCTCAAACTCTCGGGGACATCCAGGTGCCCTGGGCATCGGGTTACAGTGGAGATCCTGACTCACCAGGTCTAAGGTGGGACCGGAGAGTCTGCATTTCTAACAAGCTCCCAGGTGATGCTAATGCTGCTGGTCCCCCGGTGAGCAACGTGGGAATATGGGTGTGAGCCATTCAGGTGCCCAAGACTCAGGCGGGCCAGGTACAGAAGAGTCCAGGTAGGTGCCCATCACCTCAGCTCTCACCTGCATCCGAGGACTTGCACCCTGACTACACATCAGATACACCTGGGAGCCCCGGATCACCGGGGTTCACCTCAGACCAATTAAATCAGATCGCTGGGGGTGGGGCCCAGGTGACCCCAATGTGGAACCCCCGACCCCCACAGTTGACAGGAAGATTGAACCAGGGCAGCTATCCCCGCGCCAGCTCTTCGGGATGACTTGAAAGAGACAACTGGCCCTCTGATCTGCCCAAGAGGCTGGCAGGACACGCCAGCATTTATGTGCAGAAATCCAGGTATGTGAGTTCGACGGGGCTGCTTTGTAAAGACCCACAGGGACCCTCAAAGCTCACCACCTGCCTTCCTAAAGCCTCGCCCACCACCTCCGTAACAACCTGCTCCAGGTCTGTCAAAAACGGACGCCAAACTTTCTCCAAAGTCTCTCCGGAAACGTGGACTTCTTACCTGTCTCTGGCCTTTTGGCTCCCTTTCCGTCATCGTAACTCAGAGATGCCCTTCCACAAACATATCTGGAGGTGTCCAGCAGGGAGCCGGGGAGCGAGTGACTCAGGCGCAGGCAGGGCGGCGGCTGGCTCTGCCTTCCTAACCACACACGCGGCGGTCCTCCCCAGTTTACACCTCACCTCCTGAGGCGACCGGGACCCAAAGGCTGCTCTCTCTGTGTGTCTTTGGTTGTGCTCCTTGAAGCTGTAAGCCTATTCCTGCCTCCTCGTTCTTGCTGGGAATATACAAAAGGCTTTTTATTGTCTTGAGTATTTTCCACCGGCCTCAGCACATTCTGGTCACAGAAGTTCCTGCCACTCCTCCTAAGGGGTCAGACCACGCTTGAATCTGCCTTCGGTGTCACGCACCCTTTCCCACATGAGGAGCGGGTCTGCTACCCCCTGCACTCACCAGGCAGCAGCCGGGCGGCACACAGCTGGTTCAGTTCTTCCCGTCTCCCACCATCTTCCTCTCCTCAGGGCACCATTCAGGACTGTTCCGTCAGCATTTCCTTTTTTGAAAAGCAATCCTACCCCTCCAGCTAACTTCCCTTCTAGAGTCTGTGGCCAGGGGGTTAAAAACTTTTTGAAAAAACAATTGTCTCAAGTCTAAGGCAAGCACCTCTCCTTGTCCAGCCTTCCCCCCTGGCCTCACAGCTGCTAAGAGGGGGTCCCTTTCTCTAATGTCTCAACACTTCTTCACCCATCAGCTCTCCCTTAGTTGGGGGAAAGGATCCCTCCTCACAGCCTCTATCTTCAGGAAGACAGACCTACCGACCGGCGAGGCAAGCATCCATCAGGTGGTCCGATATTGTTGGGAGATCCCTAATTCCAAAGTATCTTGTCTCAAAATCGTGCTGAGAGCAGTTTCTACCACATAGCTGAGGGTTAAGACAGTGTCTCTCACACCATATATATATTCCCCTTTCTTTCCATTTTCACTAAAATTCTCAGTCATGCTTCCATTCTTATGCATACATTTTTTCTATACAAGTTTTTTTTTTTTTTTTTTTGCCCCCAAAGCGTTCACTTCCCTCACCCATGAGCAACTTTTCAGTTAGGACCAGAGTGGCTCCTAGCTCCTGCTGTCCAGCCTCCTCCCCAGCAGAGAGGCCGGCAAACTGCTTCTTCCCTCTGCCCCCCCCCCCGCCCCCCGCCCGCCCCATTCTTCTATAAGCATGTGAGGGAATGTCTGGAGATAAACATTTATTTTGAATTGCATCTTTACAATTACAAAACAGAGACTCACAAATGCACAGTTGTTTATGCACAAAGATTAATTCTTTTCTAGACGTTCTAGGACTGTCCTGTCGCCATGCACTGATGGCCTACTATGTGCCAGGCATTATGCATACTTTATCTCAATTCTCACAACAAACCCTGCAAAGAAGGGTTACCCCATCTGACAAATGCGAAAACCGGTGCTCTGGAGCGTGCTTCGGGTTCTGAGGTCCCTGTGTCTCCACACCCACCAAACCTGACTTTTCTAATCTGCTGTCTCGTGCTACGAGCCACCACTCAGGTAAAAAGAATGTGGAGGTCAAACGGCCTGGGCATCAGCCCACGACCTAAGTCCTTCCCGGAACTAGAAAGGAAGACGGCGAAACGGGAATGAACCTCTTCAGGCGTGTTACCGCACGTGAGGAGCCGGAGCCGCAGTCGCCTGCCTCGGTGGGAGGGCCCACTCTGGGAGCTGCTTAAAATGCTGAACTTCTCTCCTGATAGAACTCCGCAGCACTGCCACCCACCCTTCCCCTGGAAAAAGAGTGAGGAGCAGGGAAGGAAGCCGGGGAAACCAAGATAACGTTTACCCACTTACAGGATGATCCAAAGCAGCTGTCGACAGATAGCTCAAAGGAAGCCGGGGGAGGTGGAGACAGGATGGAAGTGAGGAAAGGGTGCCCAGAGGAGGAAATACCAGGCAGCAGGGATGCGAGGAGATGGTCTGATTCCCAAGAAGACTCCTGGGATGCTGTGTCTTGTTCCACCTGGAGAGTCTGGGTCCAATGCTTGCGTTATATTCCTGAGCCCAAACCAAAGAAAACTCAGAGGCCAGGGATGCATCCTCTCCTTTCCCACCGTCCCCAGTCCTGGGACTTGTTCCTCTGCTACATGGCTGCTCAGATCTAAGGGTTAAGGTTCTGGGGGACTGGTAAGCTCTGGGCTGCGTCTGGAGTTCCTTCACTCAGGCGGAGCCTCTGGGCATATCAGCTCTGCTAGAGGTGCTTCCATTAAATGCAACGCAGCCTGGCAGTGGTTCCCACGCTTTCGGCCTTCGCGGACCAATAAAATATACACAAATGGAGACAGGCCCTGACCAAGTAGCTCAGTTGGTTAGGGCGTCGTCCTGATACGCCACGGTTGTTTATTTGGTCCCTGGTCCAGGCACATACAAGAATCAACCAGTCAATGCATAAATATGTGGAACAACAAATAGATATTCCCCCCCCCTCTCTCAAAACAAACAAACAAAAACATATCCTCGGTTGAGGATTAAAAAATGAAATTTAAAAAAAATTATGGAGACAGGTAATAGTTGTCATTTTGTACTTTGCTCAGTAAAGACTTCTTTTTTAAAAAAAAAATCAACTTTCTATCAACACCTTGATTTCATAAAAAAAAAGCACATTTTAAACATTAAGAAGTAGGAAGGACCTATTATTAAAACAAAGTACTCCTCTTTAAGTCAAAGAAAATTAGCTTTAAGAAGAAGCTCCCTCCATTGCCTCCTTTCCATTGTTGCTCCAGAAACTGGGAGACACTGTCGGGGCCGGCATGTGGACCTTCTGCCCTGGGATTCCGCAGGCCAGCAGCCGCACTTTCCCCGACCCTGGGGGCCTGGCGGTGCAGCGGCCGACCGTGGCAAGGTCTGCAGGGATGCAGACATCTCTCAGCGGGGTTGTCCTAAGCCTCAGCCAACCCAGATCCCGGTATCGTTAACTCCGACCACCCGGCAGCCCAGGCCAGCAGCTCAAAGGTATGCCTCATCGTTGCCGAAAAAAGAGCTGAAACAAGGTTCACGAGGACCACTGGTTCCAGAAACATCCAGCCTAGAAATAAAGCTCAGGCCCCCACCCCTCAGGTCTGACTACAGGAGGAATGGAGTGAGACTACGGGCAGCGAAGGAGGTGAGCACTGGAAGGAAGGAAGGAAGGAAGGAAGGAAGGAAGGAAGGAAGGAAGGAAGGAAGGAAGGAAGGAAGGAAGGAAAGAAGGAAGGAGGGTTACCCAGCTTTACAGAATGAACTGGGCAGGGTCTCCTCTCCCCCAAACACCAGATCTCATGCCCAGGAGTAAAGCTCAGCCCTGATCCCACCCCCCTTTCAGAGATGACCCTGGTCCAGCAGATGTCGGCTCCCCCAACACCAGTAACAGACAGGGGCCGGACACGTCTCCCAAGTTGGGGTGGGAGCTGCAGATGTGATCCAGATGTCTGCTTTAACCAGGGCACGGCGTCTGTGAGGCCCAGACCAGGATGTGCTGCTTCCACTGGGAGTGGACAAGGTAAGGCGAGAGGGGGGCAGAGCCCCCCAGCAACACCCACCTCCCTGCCCCCGACACTTGGAATCATCCTCCAGCCACAGGACACAGCCCCTCTGAGCCCAGGGCACAGCTCTGCACTGGGCGGTCAGGGAAACCCCGCACCGGCCGCCAGTCCATCGGAGCCACAGGTGCCCTCGCCCTCAGACGCACGCACGCACACGCATGCACGGCGGCTCCCAGCTGGAAAGGGCTTCCAAGACCATCAGGCACAAGCCCTCCATTTCCCTGAGGAGAAGACGGGCCCAGACAGAGGGCTCCGTGGCAGAGCCGGGGAGGCCCGCAGGCAGCACGGGCCTCCGCCTCTGTCCAGCGCCAGTTCCGCTGCCTGAAGCAGCGGCCTCAGCCGCCACACCGCGCGCCTCCCAGGCTGCTCAACTTCGCTCGTCCCTACTCCTGCCAACTCTCCGCTGTGGCGGCTGCCGCCAGCCCTGTGCAAGGAAAAGATGGCCAGTGCAGGGTCACTGCCTCTCTACTTCCCTCCTCTGACCTCATCCCAGCTCCTCCTTCCCTCCGAATAAAGGAGTACTCCTTCCTGGGGGTGACAATGTGTCAAAAACTCGTCATTCATTCACTTAGTATCTGAGTGCTTCGGATACGCCAAGGAACGGAGCCAGGTCCTGAGACACAGAGGTAACAGTCTTTGACTTCAAGGTATCCTTAGTAGGGGAACCCAAATCCTGGGTGTCCCATAAAATTCCCTGCCGTCTTTCTGAGAAAAAAAAAAAGGTACCCCCCGCCAAAAAAAAGGTTTATGGAAAGAACTATCCTACTGCATCAGGGCAGCATAAAACCATAAAACCACTCCCAATTCTTCTTTCCAAACTCATCCGCCTCCGCCCCTTACCTGACACCATCACTCTCCACATCACCCAAGCATTGGTGTGACCTTGAAATACATCCGAGGCTCCCAGCAGGACAAGAAACCTCTAGAGATTAAGCTGGATAGCGCTGTCCAGGGACAAATGCAGACATCAGAGGTGAGGGCGCTAACTCTAGAGTCCCCTGCGACCCAGTTACTCTCTCACAAACTGTCAGCCCGGCACAGGAGCCCACGCCGGCTTCCAACGCCACGAGCACGCCGCGTTGGACCCAGAGGCTCCGAACGCGTGGGAAGGACCGCACGCTCCTGAACGAGACCCTTGGGAATACAGCAGCCTCAAGGAAGGGAGAGGGCAGCCAAACGCCTGCCGGCCAGCTTACCTCCTTGAGAAGCCCCACTTTTTTCTTCAGCACCTCACACTTGCGCAGTTTGCAGATTTGATGTGTGCGGCGGTTGGTACAACTGGTGCAAGCCCCACAGTTCTCCGGCCGCCGGCAGGGCTCACACGTACCACACCGTTTCCGTTTCTTTCGCCCGTCCCCACCCCCTCGGAGTTGGGGTTCACTCCCAGGCACCGGGAGCCCAGGCCCCTGGAAGCCCCCTACCATGACCTGGCCCTGAGGAAAGTCATACAGGCCCGGCAGCTCCGGCTGCACTGCCAGGGGCACCTGAAACTGGCTCATGACGCCGCCAGACGAGGGGGCATAGGTGCCTGGGCAGAGCCACTGTCCAGCTTCCTGCCTGCCTGCCTGCCTGCCAAGGCCACCAACAGGTCCTTCTTCCCTTAACACAGTCCCGAGCCTACAAGGTGGAGGCTAGCAGCTCCAGTCTCTGGGGTGGGTGGGTTCCTCTCCACCCCTCTTCACCTCCTCTGCAGCCGTCTGGTAGGGCTCAGTTGGGGGCCGCTCTCCCACTCGCTGGGGCCCAGGGTCTGGGGGAGGACAGCAGCGGCAGCGCCCAGAGAAGGGATCATCTTGGCTGGGAGGGCTCTTCACCCTCACCCGCCCTGGACGCAGGCATGAGGTGGACAGGTGTGTGGTGGGGGCAGAGCAGGGTGCGTTTCTCCTGATATTTCTCTTCCCGGGTCAGGATGGTGAAGGCAAGGCTGCCTGGAAAAGACAGAAAGGGGAAGGTAGGGCGTCACCTGGGGCTCAGACAACTTTCACGTGTTACCTTTCCCTGCTGCTGGGGAGAGAGAAAACGGGGGAGGAGAAGGGCTCGCCCCAGGAAGTTTTGCCCAGAAGCCCTGGCAGGGAGCACCAGCACCCACGCCTTATCTGAGGAGGAGGCGGGGGGCCTGGTGGGTGTTCAGGGGACCTGGGCGGCTCACTGGAGGTGGTGGTCAAGGTGATTTACAAGAAAGTTCTCTGCCCCACCCCCACGGGCCGGGAGAGTTTCACCCAAATTCCCACACACACACACCCCTCACTTGAGGTCGCTGGGGCCTCCCCAGCGGAGCAGCGCTTTCAAAATAAAGTTTGCTGAGAGCTGCACTCGGCGGGGCTGCCCGGGCGCCCCCTGCACGGAAGCGGCCTGGAAGGGGGTCGCGCGCGGGATGGCCCGCGCCGGCCGCCCCGCCGCGCCCCGCGCCCCGGGCCGGTCCGGGGAGGGCGGCCCGCTCCGCCGAGGGGGCGCGGGGAGGGGGGCGCGCTCCAGCTCGGCCCGGGCGGCGCGCGCGCCGCCGCTCGGGCTCCTTTGTTCTGGGGCCTCCGCCGCTCGGCTCCGGCGGCTCGGCGGCCCCCGCCCCGCCCCGTCGCCCCCGCCCGGCTCCGCTACACTGTGACCCGCAGCACCCCCCCGCCCCGTCCCCCGCAACAAAGTAGCGGCCCCTCCGGCCGGCCCCGAGTCGTCCCCTCCCCCGTGGCCGGGCCCCCCACGCCTCCCGCCGCCCCTCCCCCACCCCGGAGCCGGAAAGGCACCGACTGCACCGACCTGCCCGCCGCCTCCGGGGCGGAGCGCACAAAGGGGCAAAGTTTCCCGGCCCGCGCCGCTGCCACCACCGTCGCGGCCGCCGCCGCCGCCGCCGCCGCCGCCTGGGGCGCCCGCCTCCTGGAGCGCCTGGCCCAGCCGAGCTTGGAGCGCGGAGCCCCCCGCCCAGGCCGAGGAGGGGACGGCGCAGGAGGAAGGAAGAGGCAGCGGCGGCCGCGGCGGCAGCAGCAGCAGCAATGAAGGCGTCCGCGGGACTCCCCGCCCCCCGCGCGCCGCGGCACGTGCTCGCCCGGGGACTCCCCCGCCCGGGAGGGCGCGCACGTGCGGCCCCGCCGAGCCCCGCCGTCGCCCCCTCTGCCGGGCCTGGGGTTGCACGAAGGGGGAGTTCCCGGGAGGGGGAGGGGACCGAGCGGACGACCCACGAGCGGGTGGGGGCAGGGTCTGGCCCGGGCGCCGAGCCTTTGCACCTGCAGAACCTCCCCACCCCCGCTGTTGGCCCTCCCTGGACCCGGCCGCCACCCTGGGGATGGCCGCTCCCGCCCTCCGGTGCTTCTGCAGCCCGGGCGGGCGAGGCGGGCCGCACGGGGTGGGGCACGCGGACCTCCCCGCCTAGGCCCTCTCCGAGCCGGCCCGAGGTCCCCACTTCCTGCCACTCCCTGCGGGCCCGAGCGGTCGGGGACGGCCCCAGCGCCCCCGAGAGCCCTGGGCTCCCGACCCGACTGACCTCCCCCCTCCCGGCTGCTGCTCGCTCATTTCGAGGCAGGACAATGGGGGACATCGCGCGTTTGCGTACCGAGTCAGCCTGGCCGCAAAGAGAGGGTACTCGGGGACAGAGGCCACGCGGGCCGCCTGGGGGGGCACCTTCGCGGGGGTCACGGCCGAGCGCCCTGCCCAGGCGGATCCCGGGACCCTGCCATGGCGAGCCTCCCCCTTGCGGCGCTCGGCTCTTTTCGCGTCGAAAACAAAGACTAATCCGATACCCCCGCCCTGCCTCTCAGAGGAGGGGGAGCGGGCGCGTCGCGGAGGGTAACCGCGGAGGACAGCGTTCAGGAGGGGCTTGGACAGCCTCGGAGGGGAGGGGGGGCATAACGCAACCGCATCCTGTAACCGGGCGCAGACACTTTGAAAAGTCACCCTGGGATATTTTTCAGGGTGGGGGGTGGGGGTGGGGGAGGGCAAGGGGCAAGGGGCAAGGCACAAGAATATTTCCAAGTTGCCAAACTGCCCCTTCTCTCTGTTGCTTTTCCCCCCTCACCTGTTGTTCAGGCCAAGTTGAAATTCCAGGTTAGATTAATTCAACTCCACCCATCTGGCCTGACTGCCAGGCTGGTGCCTGCAGCTGCCTTCCACCTACCTGGGTTGCTGGGGAGAAGGGTGGGTCTCTAACACACACATGCACACACACACACAGCACACATGCACACACATGCACTCACACTCACACACACACTACCACCATCCCACAAACGGGGACGCGCACGCGCGCGCGCGCGCTCGAGGGCAAGTCCTGGCAGAAGCAACCTCGGGCGGGCGGACTGGCCTGACCAGTTCGGGCGGTGCTCAGGGAGCCAGGTACCTGGCCGGCGTCCCCGCCTGGCTGTAGCTAACAAGTCAGCCAGAACTGGAAAAAGAGCACTCGGCCGGCTATTTAGAAAGAAAGAAAGAAACACGTAACTGACCCCCAGAAGCGCTGTCCAGAAGGTGGTAGAGAAGCCCGGGCTCTGCCTGGAACTTACTTGCTCGCAGGCTTGATTTTGACAGCCTGCTCCGGCGCGCGGCTGGCGGCGGCGGGACGGCTGGTGGACGCGGCTGCAGGACTTCTTCCTACCCTGGCCTTTGAGAGTTCAGGGAAGTGAGCCTAGAAACTGAGAAGGGAAACCAGTAGAGTGTAATTTTCAAACGTGGAAACAGGTGATGGACTTGTAATGGCTTAAAATGTTATACTTTGATGTTTCCAATGATTCTCTGTTTAGTAAGATTGCCTTAAAGGAAATACAGAGAATTGGAAGACAAACATTGTTCCAATACAACGTGGGGCCATTTGCTGCTTTCCCTCTAGCCTTTTCTATGGGTAGACTCGTTTCCTTTTTTAATAAAATGGTGTGCCCACGCTGGTTATGCAATTTGCCGTCCTCTCTCACTTAACATTATACCACAAGCATTTCCCTATTTGTTCTACGATCTCCAGAGAAACCGTGTGACAATGAGGCCAAGAAGGTGGCTTGGGAGCCGGAGAACTCTGGGTTCCAGACCCGGCCCTGCCGCTTGCTAGCGGAGTGACCTTGGACCAGGTACTCACAACCTTCCAAAGGCTCAGACAAGGACCGCCATGACTGTTTAATCTATAGAACACCTTTGTAAAGTACAGGCTATCACGAAATCCGTTTTATAGGTAAGGAAGCAGATTAAGTAACTTGCCCAAGGTCACTCAGCTAGTAAATTGTAAACTCAGAATTTGAGCCCGGAATCTTCCCTCCTATATTCTTTCTTGATGAGTGATCCCAGCAATTGACTGTGTCGGTGTGCTCTTCACCAGCTGTCTATGAGAGGGTCATTTCACAAAATCCTCCGGCTTAGGTAACTAGGGGGTGACAGGAGGACAGATGCCTGGGGACATCTGTGTGGCGTTGAGGGTGCACAGTCTGGTCTGGAACACACACAGGGCCTTTCTCCCCCCCCCCCCCCCCCCAAATCAGTGAGGAGCTCGTAAGTGAGGCCTGGGGTGTGGAGGAGCTCCTAAGGCGTGGACATGGAGAGTGAGAGGAAAGGGCAGCCAGGACGGGGCCCTGGGAGCACCAGCATCTGACAAGGGGCCAGCAAAAGAGACAGAAGGAGAGAAACCGAACAGAAAAGCAGAAATCGTCCAAATAAAACCAGGCCAAGGTCTGAGACCTGCCTGTCAAGTCTTCGCAACTGCTTCCCCACCCCCACCCCCGCCTTGCACATTGGCAGTCTCCCCGCACTTTCCTCTTCCCACTTCGCCCCCTCCCAGCTACCCCTTCTACCTGCCACATTCCCCCTCATCCTCCGGGTCTGCGATGCCAATTCTTCCATGCAGCTTTTCCCTGCGCCCCGGGTTCCGGGAGCCCCGCCCACCCGCCCTCCCTGGGAACAGTTACCCCATAGGCATCGTCCTAAGCATTCCCCTCCCAGTTCCTGTGAGGCCCTGGAGGGCTGGGACTCTGACTGTTCACCTTTGTAACCACAGGAGGTCAATGAAGTATCCCAGTCACACGGAGGATCCACAGGTTCCCAAGGGTGTTTTTTTTTTCCCTCCTAACTTCCTACCCGCACAAACGCTTCAGGAGCCCCCCTCTCCCCCCAAAAAATAAAACCCAGATCCTCAGGCGCTGAGGCCTCCTGGGCGCGGCCTTATTCCGCACTCGCTCAGCGCTCGGGGCCGAGAGCAGCTGGGCGGGCGTGGGCTGCCCCGCGAGCCGCACGAAGCCACAGGCCGCGTGGCTCGCTCGCTCGGTGCCCAGTGCGGCTCCGGGACCACAGCATCACCAGCACCTGGGACCTTGTGAGCACGAACGGCCAGCCCGCTCCCGGCCGCACCCTGAACCTACTCCAGCGGACACTCGGGGGTGGGGCCCCGCGACCTGTGGGAACAGGCCCCTCGGGTGTGCGCGCTCCCAGTTGGAGGAACTCCGGACTGGAGGAAGCGGGCCAACCGCGAGGTCAGCACCCAGGCGGCGGCGGCCAGGCCCAGGCCCCGGGCGCTTCGGGGAGGCAGACCAAGAAAGGCTCCTCGGACCCAGGCTTGGCGGCCCCGCCCCCAGCGGCCAGGCTTCAGGGAGGTCAGGAGCTGGCGGCGCAGGTGCCCCAAGGGCTAGAAAGGGAAATCCCGGCGCCAGGGAAAGCCCAGACGGCAGGCACCGCGGTGTGGACAGAGGGCGTGTCCCCGGGTGGAGATGGAGGTGGGGCGAGGGAATCAGGAGGGCTCCCCGCTCCGCTGAGGAGCTGCCCCTGACTCAGTGCTGGGCCCAGGGCATACATTGAACGTGCGCCTGCGGCTCTCAGGGAAGCACCGCGTGGAACCGCCGCGGCTGGGCGTCTGCCGAACCTGCAAATGATGGGCTGTGACTAACCAACCACCTTGGAGGTGCTGGGCCCCACTCCTTCTCTTCAGCTAATAAGCCATTTGTCCTGTGTGAAGCATGAGCTTTGGACTCTGGGACCCATTGCAGAAATGTACGTAGACACCCGTGTTCACACCTGGGCCTGGTTGTGAAGCTGGGAAGCATTGGGAAGCTTAGTGTTTGATTTGGGATGTGTTTCTTCTTGAGTCACGGAGTGGTTACAAATATTATCAGCTGCTATCTGCACACAGCTTTCTCCGTTCAAAGCACTTCCACACACGTTATCGTTCTGTCTATACAGAGAGGCGAATACACCAAATGTTACATTTCTTTGTATGATACAGTTTTTATTATTATTATTGTCACCATTTCACCGACAAGGGAACGGACTCAGAAAGGCAATTTGACCAAGGTCATTCGCAGAACCTCTGCAATTAGCCTACCCACGCCAGAGCCGATATGGGACAGAAGCTGGCATTTTGCTCTCGGGGGAAAGGGAGGTTCGATAGTGGGTTGCTCTTTGACGTGCTCTGTTAGGTTAACGTGTGCAGGCCATCTAGACTGTGCTTGTGAAGAGCTCAGCAAGTGCTTTCATGTTTTACACCCATTTCTGTGACTTCCTTTTGAATCTAGTTTGAATCAAATAGACTCTATAACTTCTAAGGAGAATGCCAGATTCAGGTTGCTGAAAATTCAACAGGGATAAAGAAAGACCTTGGTGCCCCCAAACCTTGATTTGACTGGGTGTATCAGTCAGGATCCGTTAGCTTGTGCTACAGTAACAAACAGTCCCCAGATCTCAGTGCTTTGACATCACAAAAGTGTATTCCTCAACCATGAAATACGTCCATTGCAGGTCAATAGGAGCTCTGTTTCCCACAGCCACTCGGGGGCTAAGGCTGCCACAATAGACAGGTTGCCTACTTGACCCTGAAGGCGGGAAGCGAGGATGGGGCAAATGGAGCACTGACTCGGGAAGTTTTTACTTGGAAGTAACACACATCACCTCTGCTCCAAAGCAAGTTGGGAGGGTTGGGGGGGGGGGGGGCAGGGAAACGCAATAGATGCAATGCTCTCGTGGGCCTGATAGGAGAAGCAAAAACATTTGGCTAACAGCACCGCTAACGAACACACAGGGAATGTGTGTATGGGAGATGGGTGCGTATGTGAGCACTTGAAGAATGTGTAGGTGCAATCAGTTCTGCCCAGTTCCAGGGTGCGTCTCCCTCCTGGGAACGGGTACTTGACATTCCCACACTAATGGGTTGTCGTTCCTCACCCTAGAGCAGGCTCAGAGGTTTAGGCTAGGGTGGAAAATCTGAGTTGAGGGAAGCATGGTGGAGGGGGTGAGTGGCAGTGGGGCAAACTCGGCAGAAATTAATTTGTCACTAGGGAAAGACTCCAGCGAAGGAAAGGGCTCGGGGTGTGTGTGTTACTAGGGGCCTGCCTGCGAAAGGAAACGTCTGCAGCACCAACGCGCTGGTAGAAGCATTTCCTGTCTTCTTGCCACCCACTCCCACTCATCCTTCCTGGCCAAACTCAGGTGACCCTCCAGGAAGCCTTTGATGGCTGGGCCTGCCAATCACATGGGGAGAGAGCCTAGGTCCGCCCCACCCACTGTGTGTAGACAGGGACCACATCTTGCTCCACGCTGGCTGTGGTGTGGAGACTGTGTTAGAATAGGGCCTGAAAATGAAGGCAGAGGGGCCAGCCGGAGGCTGTGATAGGAACCCAGGTGAGAAAAAAGGTCCTGTCTCCACTCGGGGAGTGGAAGTGATGGAGAAAGCTATTAGAGAGAGATTTAGGGAGTCCAATCCACAGGACGGGGGGTGACTGAGTGAGGGGGTAGGGAGGTTTCTGGAAGAGCAACAGGATGGATGGTAGCACCAAGAGGCCCAGAAGAGGAGCAGGTGGCTAAATGAGGTCAGCAAGCACATGTCCCTTCGAGGCACCTATGGGACATGGCCACAGAGAGACCCAGGAAGCAGCGCCTACAGGGGCCTGAGGTTCAAGTAGGAAAACTGCCTGGGCCCAGATCCTATTATCTACCCCTTGGTTAAACTTCAGCATCACATCCTCTAACAAGGTCAGCATCTTTTTTAAAGGAACTTGTGGGGGGAAGAAGAAGAAGAAGAAGAAGAAGAAGAAGAAGAAGAAGAAGAAGAAGAAGAAGAAGAAAGAAGAAAGAAGAAGAAGAAAAGAAAGAAAAGGTGGGGAGGGGGGAGAGGAACGCAGAGAAAATACGTACACTATAACGATGGTGAGATTCCTGAGAAGCCATCCAGAACACGGCAAAGGCTCATAGAAGGAGCTGAGCATCCCTGAAAGGCTGCTCCAACTTCCGCTGGCTTGTCCCATCATCTTGTTTCCGGGTGTCACTCCCGTCCCATCTCCTGCTTGTCCCATCAGAGACCTGAACTTGATATTAACCCCTTTCATCCTGGAGGCTCCCCCTTCCTTGCGTCCTCTCATGGGTGGGGGGTCAAGCCCCATTTGCAGGAACTGTGCCGTGCAGGGGACCTATCCTCATCGGCCTTATCAGGACTTCATTCTTCTTGCTCAGCCACTGTGCCCCTCCTCGATACCCCGCTTCCCACACCCTGAGAGGCTCCCTCCAGATTCCCTGACTTCATCTCCAGCTCCTCCATGCACTGGTTTGTGACTGCGGGGGAGGTCATTCCCTCTCCTGGCCTCCTTCCCCTCTGTAAAAAGGGGACTCATGATGCCTCCTTTGCAGAGGATCAAATGACACACAGCATAGCAAAGTCCTATCGCAGACCCTGGTATACAGCAGGCACTCAAACTATCCCATTCTTCCATCCCCACCCCACCCCCGATTCCTCTTCCTTCTTCACAGAGAAAGGGTATACTATATATTATTTATTTTTTAATCCTCATCCAAGAATATATATTTTTTTAAATATATTTTTATTGATTTGAGAGAGGGAGAGAGAGGTAGAAACATCAATGATGAGACAGAATCATTGATCAGCTGCCTTCTGTATGCCCCCCACTGGGGATCAAGCCTGCCACAGGGCATGTGCCCTGACAGGGAATCGAACCATGATCTCCTGGTTCACAGGTTGACGCTTAACCACTGAGCCACACTAGCCAGGCTGGAGGATATATTTGTATTGATTTTAGAGAGAGAGGAAGGGAGGAAGAGGGAGAGAGAGAGAGAGAGAGAGAGAGAGAGAGAGAGAGAGATTGTTGTGAGAAACATCAAGCAGTTGCCTCCTGTATGCACCCTAACCAGGGATCAAACCCACAACCTGGGTATGTGCCCTGACCAGGAATCAAACCGGCGACCTTTTGGTGCACAGGATAACGCTCAAGCAACTGAGCTGCCCAGGCCAGGGCAGGTCTACAGTATTTTAATCATATGTATCCATGACAACCAAAGTTAAAATGTATACAGGTCATCAGTGGGACCATTGTGCCCCCCAAGGTAATGGAAATAATGATGTCCAGGTGCCCAGGAGGAAGCTTGGCACTGAGAAGGAGCCCCTACTGAGCCTCCCTAGTGGGAGACACAGTCAGCCAGCCCAGGGTCCTGTCAGCTCCACTCTAAACCACCCTACACCTGTCCCCTCTCCCAGGCGTTCTGTCCCCACCCGGCTCTCTGCATTCCAGCCCACCTCCCTTGCCCTCACTCTGCGCCCTCCTTTCTCACCGGATGTGGATCAGGTTGCCTTTGATTCAGACCTCCTGGGCTCTGGGCAGTCCCATCCCCAGTCCCAGGATTAAAAAGGGCAGGTGCCTGGGCCATTCTGCAGCCAATCAGGAAGAGAAGTTTCAGCCTCTTGCTGCTCTAAGTGTGATCACTAGACTTGCAGCAGAGGTACCATTGAGACTTGGTAGAAGTGCAGAATCTCAGCAGGCCCCAGAGCGCCTGAATCAGAATCTGGGTTTTAACAAGATGTCCAGGTGATTGAGAGGCCTTCAGGGGCTAGCGATAAGTAGGGTAGAGGTAAAAAGACACAGCTCCCCGACACACGCTGAGCTGGGAGAGGCATTCTTGCAAACACCTGCACTAATGGATCGAGTCATTCAAGGTCAGTCTAGCATCGTTCCTGGGCAGACATACTATACTCCCAACATTGTCCCTCCTCAACCAGGGAGGGAGTGACCCGCCGATGTCTCAGTCTTCTTGACATCCTTTAGGACTGTCCTAATGGTTGCATGATGAGGCCATGACCCACATGCACATGACGTTCAGCATCTCAAACCACAAGAAGCCTTGAATTTGACCATCCAGCCTTTGGAAAGCAATCTCACTATTCATAGTTGATCAAAACACTGTAAGACAGAAAATAGGGTGTTAAAGGCAGAGAGGCCGCAGGGAACAGATTGGCCACTCAAATAGGAATGTGCAGTGGCTACGGGGCCTGAGGGAGGCAGTGGCCTGCAGGCCACCAAAAGAGCCTCACAGCTGCTTAAAAAAGGAAGAAGAAGAACAGGGACGTGCAGGAAGCACCCATGAGGCCTGGCAAAGAGTCAGGTTTATAAGCACGTGCTGATCTGTGTAGAAAAATCAATAGAGTGGTTTTTAAAAATATATATCTATAGTCCTGGGAGGAAGCTGCTCCTTGGCCTTGAGAGTCCCCGTACATGCTATGCCAGAGGTGCCCATCAATCTGTTGCCCCCCTGTGTGCGCCACGGGGACATAAGCCCCCACATGAACACTGAACAGAAATCCCAGGATTAGGGTGCACACAGACTTAGCAAAGAAAAATACAGGACCCCCAGTTAGATTTGAATATCAGGGGAAAAAACAAATCATTTTTTAGTATATAGGGTGTCCCCCCAAAATGTCTACCACACACTTTGACTAATTATAAAGGCAGTGCTTATTAAAATGCATTTCTTGCCTCGCCAGCGTAGCTCAGTGGTTGAGCATTGACCTATGAACCAGGGTGTCATGGTCTGATTCCCAGTCAGGGCACATGCCTGGGATGCAGGCTCAATCCCCAGAGTGGGGCAAGCAGGAGGCAGCCAATCAATTATTCTCTCTCATCATTGATGTTTCTCTCTCTCTCTCTCCCTCCCTCTCCCTTCCTCTCTGAGATCAATAAAAATATATTTTAAAAAATAAAATATCGCCCTAACCGGTTTGGCTCAGTGGATAGAACGTCGGCCTGTGGACTGAAGGGTCCCAGGTTCGATTCCGGTCAAGGGCATGTACCTTGGTTGCAGGCACAACCCCAGTAGGGAGTGTGCAGGAGGCAGCTGATCGATGTTTCTCTCTCATTTATGTTTCTAGCTCTCTATCCCGCTCCCTTCCTTTCTGTAAAAATCAATAAAATATATTAAAAAATAAAAATAAAAAAAATAATAAAATATATTTCATTTTCAAAATTGAGTTATCAGCTGCTACAGCGCGTATCCATGTTTGGGGACACCCTGTACGTATGTCCCAAATATTACATTGCCAGAGCAGCCCTACTCAGGATTAGAGAAATCCCGAAGGCCTGGGACCAGGGCAGATTTGGGCTGAAGGACAGTCTCCACCTGGGGCCCAATGGTACCATCCTAGAACCCACCCCATTTTTAAATTCAGAGCAGAAATGGGCTTTGTCAGTTTGGGAGGTGGGGCGATCTTTTGTGAGAGGCTATGCCATATTGTTTGCTTTGAAAACGTTTTGCCCTGCAAAGTAGGCGGGAACTACCAACATGTTTTATTTACATGATCAGTATCAGTTGGGGTAGTTCAAGGACTGTGTTCTAAAAAAGTACTGTAGTTTTGTTCATTTCAAGTCAAGTTCCTGTAGGAGATGGACTGTTCCTTCGTTCAGACCAATAAAATCCTGTTTACCCAGACCAATTGCTCTTCTATAAGCAAGCGTTTATTCATTGAGACCTATTTACCTGACCAAGTAATCTCATCTAGAGGTATTTCTAATCATAGAATCAGTAAACCCTTCTGGGTGTCAAAAAAAAAAAAAAAGCAATTAGCTCTGGCTGTTGGCTCAGTTGGTTGAGCACCATCCTGTACACAGAAAGGCTATGACGTCATTCCCGTCCGGGCACATACCCAGGCTGCGCGTCAATCCCCAGCAGGGTCCCTGGAAGAGACAACTGATGGATGTTTCTCTCTCACATCGAAGTTTCTCTCTCTCTCATGCTCCCTTCCTCCCTCTCTAAAGTCAATAAAAACATTTTTTTTTTAAAAAAGAACATTTATTTGAAAGTAGACATTTTATGACATTGGTTTAAAGCAAAGGCACATTTTCATGAGAACAAGGTTTGGCTCCTGGAGGCCAGCCACCTCTCCAAGCAAGATGACCAAACGGTCTAAACAAACCCAGATCTATTGGCTGCTGTCCACTGTTTGTGAGCCCTCTGGCTAGCACTGCCCCAGGCGTCCACATCTGACAGCACCTGCCGGCAGGATCTCCACATCAAGTCAAATTACAAGACTGACAGCTTAGAAACACACTCATTTATTTGCATGGCTTCCCATGTTGCCAAGGATATTTCATTGATCCAATAATTGTTATCGCCCTGGCTTGGGGTTTCTTAGAGCATCAGCCCCAGCTGGTGTGCAGGTTCGATTCCCAGTCCAGGACAGGTACCTGGGTTTAGTGTTCTCTCCCCACCTCCGGTCCAAGCAAGTGAGGGAAGCAGCCTGTCGATGTCTCTCTCTCACACTGATGTCTCTCTCTCTCTCACACACACACACACACACACACACACACACACACACACACCACACTCCTTCTGCTCTCTCTGAAAAGCAATGGAAAAAACATCTTTAGGTGAGGATTAATAATAATGATTGTTAACATGTGAGTTTCCAGAGTCTTAACAATGTATTCAATAGGCCTCCTTTTTCATACAGCACTTTCTCATTTATCCTCTCCTTGAAGCTACACACTCTTGCAGTCGGCATTAAATATTCCCATTTTGCATATAGACAAACTAAGGATTGGTTTAACCAGGATTGGTTAAACCACTTGCCTAAAGCACACAACTAGAGTCATTAATGGGGCTTGAAACCAGATATTGAGGTTACTCCTCCATCAGAGAACAGTCACCTAAACTCCTTTAGAAACTCACGTAAGCAGGGGTTCCCCGTGGTCTAGGCCCCCAGCCTAGACGTGACCGGATATTGCCAAGGGCACGAGGCCTGGGCCCCCATCCAGGCCCATCAGTCAGAATCTCTGAGAGTGGGGCCTGGGCATCAGTGTTCCTTAAATTCTCCAGGTGGTGCTTGGCTGGTGTTGCTCAGTGGTTCAGCATTGAACCATGAATCAGGAGGTCTCGGTTCGATTCCCAGTCAGGGCACATGCCTGGGGTGTGGGCTCGATCCCCAGTAGAGGGTGTGCAAGAGGCAGCCGATCAATGATTCTCTCCCATCATTGATGTTTCTATCCCCCCTTCCCCCTCTCTCCCTTCCTCTCTCTGAAATCAATAAAACCATATTTAAAAAAAAATAATTCTCCAGGTGGTTCCAATGGGCAAAGTCATAGCATTTAGTTAGTAATCAGGATTTGCTTCTCTTTTACAGACCTGCTTTAAAGCATCGATGTTCTACTGGTCTTTTTTCAAAAGTAACTTTCTACTTCTAAATTATAGGACTAATAATACCTATTTATTTTAGAAACTTTTGGAGGAAGTTATGAAGAAGAAAAGAAATCATTGGGAGAGTCACTGTTAATATTCTGATGTATTCTCTTCCCAACTTTGTGCATATCTACACACAGAATTTTGATAATACAACATGGACTGATTATTTTCCTTTTACTTCCTATGGTAAATATTTTCCAATGCTACCTAAGGTTTTTCAAAAACACTATTTGAATATTAAGACAGAAAATATATTTTTATTTTGTTAATCCTTACATGAGGATATTTTTTCCGTTGCTTTTTCGGAGAGAGAGAGAGAGAGAGCGGGGGAGGGAGAGAGAGAAACATCAATGGGAGAGAGACATGGACTGGTTGCCTTCCACACATGCCCTGACTGGGGGCAGAGCGCGAACCCGCAACCCAGGTACATGCCCTTGACCTAGAATTGAACTGAGACCCTTCGGTGCTCCTGCCGACGCTCTCATCACTGGAAACACTGGTCAGGGTGGGAGAAAAGATTTGGGAAGATACGGCCATGACAGTCACAGTGACTGTCAATGGACAGCAGATGCTTTTCAGATTTTTCTTTTTGCTCATTTGTACATTTTCATTTTTCTATGACCTGTATATAAAGTTTAAATTAATAAAATCACTATAATGACTATATCATATTCTAATGTGCTCACGGCCCATAACTTAATCACTCTTCAATGCTGGATGTTTTCAATGTTTGCTGTCTTCCGTGAAGATCCTTGTACCAGATTTTTGGGCATCATTTTCCCAGAAGTGATACTGTTGAGTCAGAGAGCACAAACATTTTGAAGGCTATTGATAAACATTGCTAAATTGCTTCCCAGAAGAGTACACGAGTTTATGGTTCCACCAGTGGCATATCTTGGGAAAGACAATTGTTACAGACTTGGCAAAATTGAGCATTTTCATTTGTAATCTGTCGATTTCCTGTTAATGAGGTTGAATTTTTTTATATCTTTATTGTTCACTTGTAGTTCTTCTTTTGTGATTCTTCACGCCTCCTCCCCCAACCCCCGCCCCCCCCCACACACCCTTTGGGTATTTCTCTTTTTTATTACATATTAAGTATGTATATAACACTTTTTCTGTTTATTTGTTTTGGAAATGTTTTCTCTCAGTTTATCATTTAATTTTTTAAAAATCCTCACCAGATTTGGTTTTTATTGATTTTAGAAAGAGAGGAAGGGAAAGAGAGAGAAACATCAATGTGAGAGAGAAACATCCATCGATTGCCTCTCCTATGCGCCCCGACCAGGGACTGAAGTCTTGAAGCTTTGGTATGTGCCCTGATGGGGAATCGAACCGGCAACCTTTTGGTGCATGGGACCATACTCAACCAACCGAGCCACCCCAGCCAGGGACCAAATAAATGTTCTCATCTCAATCGTCTTCTTGGGAGGTTATGTAACCATTGCTTAACATGTCTTGGACATTTCTCTGTTGAGATTGCCATTGTCTAAGCTACATGTTTTTCTGAGTATGTTCAATCAGTGAATTCATTTTCCATCCTTCGAAGAGGAGCTTAGTATTAGAAAGCAGCCAGACCTGATGACGAAGGTGGTGTTGGAACCTAGGAGAGACATTTTGTATGTAAGTAAAGAGGGCACTTGTGTGTCTGTCTTGCTACCCAGTGCAGTCCCAGTGCCGAGGGACCCAAATGTTGAACGCATTCTTGCTGAGTGGTGAACAGAGCCTGGCTCCCACGGAGACCCACAAGCTGTCTCCAGAGGTAAATCTGAAAAGGCTTTTGAGCCACAGCAGCCCATTTGGAATTAGTAAGTTCTAGCGTGGATGCTGATTGGAAGTCAGCCCCTTTCTCTGGTAAGCATGCTGTGTGTGCTTTATGTATTTGACCTGAGAGAAAGTGATGCAGATCCTTCCCCTTATGAGGCCAATACTGGATTTCATCTCCTAAGGCAACGCTGGGCAAATCCAGGTATTTTTGGAATTACTGTTGTTATTATTATTTTTTGTTGTTGTTGTTAATCTTGACCCAAGGATACTTCTTCCATTGTTTTTTTTTTAGAGAATGGAAGGAAGTGGGAAAGACACGGGGGCGGGGGGGGGGGGGGGTTGCGGGGGGCGGGGAGGGAGAGAGAGAGAGAAACATCGATGTGAGAGAGACACATGGACTGGTTGCTTCCCACACCAGGGCCGGGGATTGAGCCTGCAACTGAAGTATGTGCCCTTGACCTGAATCGAAGCCAAGACACTTCAGTCCACAGGCCAATGCTCTAACTACTGAGCCAAACCGGTCAGGACTGGAATTATTTTTTATGCCAATTCAATCCACAAAACATCCAAGCATGGTATTGTTAACAAGGACAATGTAACTCACTTTTTCACGCAAGGATTTCAAGACACTAACATTAATCCAGACTTGCAAGTTAGCCGAGGTCCACACCTCCACGCCCTGATAAGTTTGAGGAATACAGAGGTAGGCAGCTCGTAGCCAGGACAGGAGCATGGAGCTCAGATTCTGAACCACTGGGCTGCAGCTAGCTGTGTGCCGGGGGAAACATTTCACAGCTCCCGCCTCAGTCTTTTTGTCCTGATCGGTACCATGATCTTGTGCACCGAGGAGGCAAGGAGAACAGGTTGCTAACAGGAGGTGCCCCACTGGCAGGCAGCCGAGAGGAAAGCAAGGCCCTGCTCAGGTAATGGGGCGATTCTGGAGCAGCAGAAGCCAGTCTGGGCTGAGACAAAGTCCCTGCTTTGAAGGAGGAAGAAAGCCAGAGATGAAGCCCAACTGCTGCTGGCAGTAGAACTGTTTCCAGGAAGGGAACACACCAGGTCATCTGAGGTCAAGTTCAGGGCACGCAGCCAGCCGCCAGGCGGGAAGGAAGCTGCAGTGAATGCCTGCCTGCTGCTCTCCAGCCCTCCACCTTCTGAACGCAAGTCCCAGACCAGCCCCTTTGCCAGGGCCCCACGGGACCTGAAGGCTCCTTCGAGACCCGGGCATTCTGCCTCTGGCCTTACAGACACAGCCCTCACAGAGGGGCTGGAGGGACCCAGGTCTGAGCCGGCGTGAGCAATGGATGCCTGGCCGGCCTGTGTTGTCTTGGCTCACAGAGAAGAGGGGCCCAAGCGCTCTGTTTTAAACATTTGAGCGTTCCTCCTCCACTGCTGTCCTCTCCTCCAGCCTCATGGCCTCCCCTCCCTCAGACACACAGGACACTTTTTTTTTTTTTTTTTAGCTCCCTGCCTTTGTCCATGGTGTTACTTTGTCCAAAGCCACTTTCATCCCAACTTTTGCTCTGAAAATCCTATCATTTAATGCCCAGCTCAAAAGCCACCAGACCCAGGGCTCCCTTAGCTGGAAGCAGCACCTGTTGCAATCCGTCCTGTATCACACTTAGGGACATGTTTGTCTCCCCCCATTTGGGACCGCATTGTACCCGCTCTTCATCATGTCATGTGTATTCCTTCCTTTGCCCGTGCTGCTCACCTGTCTGGCATGCCCGGCCGTCCTGCCTACCAACATATTCCTCCCCTCATCCTTCAAGTCTCAGCTCAGCGAGACTCTCTGTAAAGGACTTTTCAACTCTCTCTAATCTTTCCAACCACATAGACCTACCAGTTCCACTTACCGAGTGGCTACTTTGTACCCAGATGTTTATCGGTGGTATTTCTAACCCCTGCAAAGTTGGGGCAAAGTTAGTTTCAGTTTCAGGTTTAAAGAAAACAAGCTCGGAGAGGTTAAGTAACTTGTCCAAGCTGCACTGTAGGTGAGTGGCCCAGTCAGGATTGGGACCTAGGTTTGTCTGGTACCTCAGCCTAAGCTCTCCATCTATCCCATGCTACTTTTTCATTCATAAGGTGAATATTTTGAGCATGAGACTATAAGGACCTTGAAGATCATCTTTTTTGTTTTCAAAGCAAGGAACCTAGAGAGGCCTGCATCAAAGGTGATGCAGCTTCTCCCTACACCCTTTCCTGGTTCCTGCCACGTGCCAGCACCGGTAGCCCAGGAACTGTTGATCAACTGCAGGGGGTCCTTGGTACTAGGTAACATTCCCTGGGGCCCCCAGTTACAAGCCATCTGACACACAGTTGCCCTGCGAACAGGGCCCTGAACTAGGCAAAAGAATGTTGCAACAAGCTCAGAGGCACAGCTATATAAAAGGCTAATATGTTAAGTGTCCAATCGTCCGACCAGTCACTATGATGCACACTGACCACCAGGGGGCAGACGCTCAACACAGGAGCTGCTGAGTTGCAGTGACTTGTCAGCAGAGGTTCCACGGTGATGCACCCCCAAATCAGAGAGGAGGGAGCCTGATTCTGCGCGGGGCCGGGCGATTCCACCTTCGGCCATGGGTTATGGTATTGCTGGGGCACTGTAGGCACCGAATCTGGTTTACTGCACACTTGCATTTGCGTTCCACACCCTGTACGACAGCAACTGTGCGGAGTGCCCTCTCGCACTCCAGGACCCCTCGGGGGATGTCAGAGAGCCGGTTTCAGCCTGATCCCTGCAGGCCAGGCAGAGTGACCCCACCTGCCAGAGGGACCCTGCTCACTCCGCAGACGCCCTTTGAGCCACGGCGCCATCCCAGGGGCAGCGGCCAGGGAGGGACCACGGGAGGTTGGCTCCAGGGGGTGTCCGGCCCATCTTGCCCAGTCCCGCCCCGCCGGCCACCTTCTAATTAATTTCCTTTCAATGTGCACAAATCCGTGCACGGGGTCACTAGTATAATAATAAAATCCCAGACAGAGTTTATAGCTTTCTCCTATAAAAGAAGGCAGAGGACGGGCAGTCCAGTTGTCATTTTAGCAAGTCAGGGCCTGGGGCTTCTTCTGACTTGGGCAATTCCCTCCTCATGGGGCACTTCATGGTCCACAGTGGCCCCCAGGACCCCCTGGGGGTGCTCTGGGAATAGACTCAAAGGGCTCGCTGCCCTTGTCCTAGTTCTACCATTGATTCTAAGGATCCTACCATCAGTCTAGTGCAGAGGCTGCTCAGAGCCTAGCTGGGGGCTGACCTGGAACTTGGCAAGTGTGTAGCTGGAAGCACAAAAGGGTAAGGGTGTGGGGGACATTTCATTGCTTAGTCCAAGGGGACCCTCTCAAGCTCCGCCTACTTCTTTTCTTCTTTCTTTCCATTTGTCTAATATTTACTGAGCTACTCACTCCTACGTGCCAGATACTGGGGAGATTCAAAGAGGGCTAGACACATTCTGAGCTCTGACAAAAAAAAAAAAAAAGATCATTTTAATGCTATGTGGTGAGTGCACAATAAGATAGATGCCAAAAGCACTCCACAGGAGCACAAATGCGGGGCACCGGACCCAGCGGGGGCAGGGGCCAGCAAAGGCCTCCTGAAGTGCTTGCGGATGAGGCAGATCTGAGACATGTTAGGGGAAGTGGCTAGCCCCAGATGAGTGCCTGGGTGTTGGGGATGAGTGAGCAGAGCAGACGCTCCCGGCGGTCAGAGGAGTGACGGGGCCACCACGGACAGAGAGCGTCGCTTCCCCAGGGTTGCCACTTTGCTCTCCCACAGGTGTGCCCATGGGCCCGTTTCGCTTGAAGGGTTTTAACTTAAGTGAGATGAAGTCCCCATGACCCTGGCCTCGCGAATCAAATCCAGAAGCATAGTCTGTACCGTGCAGCCTCCGAGCAACCAAGCTGGAGTTTCGCGAATGGTCTCTAGAGGAAGCCTTGGCTCTAGAAAACCCACCTGCAGTGAACATCTGCCACTCGGTGGTGAGCCAGCGAATGAATTCCCTTTCTGTGTTTGGGTACTTGCCCACCTCTCCCACTAGGAAGATGGAAAATCAGGTACTATGCTTCTTAGACTCCCTTGCAGCTACTTGGCAGGTTAGGGGCATGTGGCCCAGCCTGCAAGCCAGATATCCCTACCAGAGTCTGGGGCTCATGAGGAGCTTTCTGTGACAGCAGCCATGGTGGGCACCCCAGGGCCTTGCAGATGATGGGCCCTGAAGCTTAAGTCTCATCAGGTTCACAGGAACTTACGTCTGGTTTGCAATTAGGGACTGATTCCTTGGCAGTTTATCAGTCCAGCAGGGTATGTGGCTAAGGCAAATGCAGGGACGAGGAGGGCACAACTTCATTCAGAGGACAGCGGATACAACCATGTAGCTAGTGCGGAGGGCCCTCTCCCGGGGGGGGGGGGGGGCAGGGGAGATAAGGTGGGAGGACCCCAAAGCTCAGTGAAGGAGCCTGATCATCATCTTGTAAGAGGCACCGCCATTTTCTTAAAGTGAACTCCTGTTTTGGAATAATTTTAGATTTACAGAAAAGCTGCAAAGATGGTACAGAGTTTCTCTGTGCCCTCGTCCCGCTTCCCCTGATGCTAGCACCTTATCCTACCTGGTGCATTTGTCAAAACTGAGACGCGGCCGTGGAACATTACTATTCACTGAACTCCAGACCTGAACTAGCTTTTGCACTAATGTCCTTTTTCTAGTCCAAGAACCAACCCAGGAAACCACTTTGCATTTAGATGCCAATAGTAACACAAACAAGGGTGTTTTAGGAGAATCGTTTGATAACAACGTGCAGGTTGGGCCCAGAAGTGGGGTAGGAAGGCATTCCGGAACCTTCACCAGACCTCCAAATGCACCCAACGCCCAGTACTGAGGGGGCTCACCACCTTGAAGGTGCAGGTGCCGGGAGAGGGAATCTGGTCCTCTGGGAGCATCTCTGGGCCCGCTCAGGGTCCCAGTGAGACCAGGGCACACTCAGGGTGCACCGGGGGGCCCCACCCAGCAGTGCTGGTGCGTTCGACGGTTTTCCTGCCCAGGCAACCCAAGCGGGCGAACCCACCTAGAGAGGCAGCCAGAGAAACGCACGCTGGCCTTCTTTCCCGAAAGTCCGGTCTTGTCTCCCTTACCAGGCAGCTGGATGCTGTGGAAAGAGAAGAGGTCCTGGAGTAAGGATGCACTGGGGCCGAGTCCTGGCTCCGCCACTTATCCGGCGACCCTGGGAGAGGAACTGAACTCTGAGCTTCAGTTTCCTCACTGGTAAAAACTGGGATCTTCAAGTCCCTTCGTAGGGCTATTGAGAGGCTTGATTACCATCGTTACAGTGTTCAGTAGAGCATCTAGCACACAGCAGGCATTCCATACTCGTCAGTTCCCTTGAAGGCGGGGTCTGGGCCGGTCATTTTCTTGAATATCCTCATGGTGCTTAACACAGAAAATACTTCCTACATTGATTGTAACATGGAGCTCACAAACCCAGTGACCTCAGAGAGGGCAGATCATGTCTCCAGTTACAGCGCGCATTTATTTAACACGCCTGTATCCGGCACTCACTAAACAGCAATGCGTAGGAAATGCCCAAGTACCCGAGGGGGCTCGCCACTGTGCCAAGGTACCAAGACATGGTCTGTGTCAAGACTGGCAAAGCCCAGGCCGGGAGAGACTCTCCAGGCAAACTCCACTCAGGCCTGATGCACAGGCTGACAGAGTCTAATGAAGCAGAGTGCCCAGAGCACAGCGAGGAGTGGTAGGCTTGGGACTGACAGAGAGGGCCGTTCTCCCAGTATAACAGGGTGGGGCAGCCCGGCCCGTGCGGCTCAGTGGTTGAGCGTCAACCTATGAACCAGGAGGTCACGGTTTGATTCCTGGTCAGGGGCACATGCCCAGGTTGCGGGCTCCATCCCCAGCGAGGGGCGTGCAGGAGGCAGCCGATCAATGATTCTGTCTCATCATTGACGTTTCTATCTCTGTCTCCCTCTCCCTTCCTCTCTGAAATCAATAAAACTGTATTTTAAAAAAGATAAGTAAAAGGGTGGGGCAAAGGTGAGAGGGGGAGAGAGCAGCATTCCATCGTGTGGGAACACAAGCTATATTCCGGAACCGTAGGGAGCCTTGTAAGTTTTCTGGAATGAGTGCTGGGGGATGAGGTTATAAAAACATGGCAGCTCTACCCAGCAAGGGCTGAGGGGCAGCTACCTGGGAGCAGGGACGGGGCGGGAGACCTCGACACTGTGCTTTTGCATAGCAACCTGGGGTCTTTTTTGTCCAGGGCTGAGTTGGGGTGACTTGGGAAAGAGACGGGGAAAGGTGGGAATCGGGCACCTTCAACTAGAGAAACGGAGATGAGGAGCAGTGATTTGAGAGACTGCAGCGGTGAACAGGCAGAACTTGGTGAGAAAGGGAGTGAGAAGAGAGCTGGAGGGGCAACGATGACTCCAAGGCTTCCGATGGGATCAGTGGGCATGCAGAAGCGGGAGAAGCGGGCTTTGCTGGCTGAGGTGGAGGTGGGATGAGAACGCTGTTCCGTACGCGGTGAGCATAAGGGATGTCCAGGTGATGACATCCACAGGTCCGCATGGCTCTAGCTTTGAAAGTCACTTCCTGTCTGGGATTTGCTTCAAGATACTCCGAGAACAGTGGGTAGGCTATAGGTGAGACAAAATTGGCTCTGAGTGATAACCGGAGTGGGTGAGAAAGTAAAATTAGCTCAGACTAGGAAAAAACACGCTGACATTCACGGGGCTGGGAGGACAGACGCAGGTACAAAGTTACCATGAAACAATACTCTCCCCCAGGGCAGCTGCAGCTAAGGTGTCAGAACCACCCCCTTCCCTGCGTGACTACCGCTTTCTGACTCACTGAGAAATCCTGTTCTCCAACGTGACAGACCATCAGAAACTCTGCTGTTTGAAATGTTATCAGTAAAAATGAAACACCCCTCTGCTGCCAGGGGGATCTAAGTCACTTTGACACAGAGAAGCGGTCTTGATTTGCAACCCGGGTTCAGAGCCCCAGAGAGGGGCGTCTGAACACAATATCCCACGTTTGTGTTAACTTTGCACTTTCGAAGACGACCCCGGGTCTGCTGCGCACGTCAGCCCAGATGTTGACTCCTGCTGTGTTCTGAGCCTATGAAAACACGGCTGTGTTTAAATTTTACCTAAACTCCATCCTTCCCCCAAATCTTATAGCTTGCTCTTTGCCCGTTTGGTGAGACACCCCCATGGCTCCTTTGTGTGTGGGCTCCTTTGTTGCGAGGAGTGAAAAGTCTGATTTTTGTCAGACTGCAGGTTTGTTCCTATGGTCTTAGGCTGTTTGGTCCAGGACATGGGTAATGGGGATACAGGAGGTCTTTGTACTATTCCCTCAGCTATTGCAAATGATTCATTTTCCATGACATTTCCAAGTTTTACAAAAGCCCTCACCCCATGACAATAGCACCAGCAATGTCAGTGTTTGAGATCTGTGGAAGGCAGAATAATAGCCCCCAAAGACAGGCACACCCTAATTCCTGGCACCTGTGAATGTTACTTGCTAGCAAAGGGACTTTGCCGGTGTACTAAGGCTAAAGACCTTGATGAGTATTGCAGCTTATCCAGGTGAGTTCAGTGTCATCATGTGGACCCTTAAAAGCAGAGAACCTTTCCTGGCTGTGGTCAGAGAAATGTGACTGTGGAAGAGTCAGAGGTGCAACGTTGCTGGCTTTGAAGATGGAGGGAGGGGGTGCAAGCCCAGGCATGTGGGCAGCCTTCTGGAGATGAGAACGGTAAGGAAGCATTCCCCTCTGGAACCTCCAGAAAGGAATGCAGCCCTGTTGATAACTGGATTTTAGCCCAGTGAGTGCTGACCTACGGAACTGCGAGGTGACACATCTGTGCTGCGTTAAGCCACGTTGGTGGCCGTTTGATATGGCAGCAGCAGATGAATTCGAGATCGCCCAGAGGAGTGAGGAAAAAATGAGTCAAGGGTGCCTGGGGGCCACCAACACTCAGAGGATGAGTCAGCCAAGGAGACAGAAAGGGACACCGAGCAGCGAGACAGCCGGAAGAGACCCACAAGGAGCAAGCTGTGAGGAGGAGAGTGGTCCGGAGATTTAAACCGCCTACTCGAGGGCTGAAGGACTGAAACAGTCTTTGAAATTTAAAGCACGTTATCTCTTGCTTCCTTTTCCCTGTGAGTCTAGTATTTGCATATAACAGCCTCTTTCACCTGAAACTATCACTTTCTCCCTTCATGTTGAAAGCCTAAGAGTTTGAGAACTTTCACAACCTCAGTCCATGATATAAACCCTTCAAGGTAATATTCTGGTTCCAGAATGGCAGGTGTTAGCACATCGTACGCCAGAAAGAGACGTAGCTATTTTTTTATCTGTTAATTCAAGTTACTTGACTGGAGGACCGCCACCCAGACTGGCCTGACAGTGTAGTTCTGGTCGACATTTCAACACTCCGCCCACACCCATCCTTAACTACTGCTCCTCGTGAAAATATTTACTCTCTTTCCAGACCATCTCAGCTACCCGTTTAGAAAATGGCAAATCATTTCACCCAGGTGAGACTGCTGATGGCTTTGACTATCTTGAGAAACATTTATGTTCACAAATGGAAATAAACACTGGATCTGTATATTTTCAGGCTTTAAGACTAAGTGAAGAATGTGGAGAGGAGTATGTTCTTACTAAACTCACTAACCTCATCTGGTTTTGACAGTGTGGGCCCAACGTCTCATTCTCACAGGAAGACTTAGGCACATGCCTTTTTTCTCTGCCTGAAGACTCTACCCCATTCATTCTTCAGAATTCAGCACCGTCGCCGGGGGCTGTCCCAGGTTCCGTTGGCCCCTTCTGTTACCGGCCCCCACGCCACACCTGTGTTTTTCCTTGTGAAGCACTCACCACACCTGAATTATCTGTTCAGTGTCTATCACCTTCTCTATTAGATGACAAGTTCTGTGAGGTGAAGACAAGGTCTCCCTCTGTGGTGCCCACTGCTATCTCCTTGGTCTCTAGCACATGGCAGACCCCATACCTGTGGATGATTGAATGAATGAATGAATGAATGAATGAATGAATGAAGGGTGAGGGCTGAGTGCTCTTACTTTGGGTTTACGGGGTGATTTCTACATTATTGGTTCCTAGAAGCATAAATAGGAATTAAAGCCAAGGACCCTTAAAGCTAAACGACCAAGACCAATGAGTTTCCAAAACACACCTAACACCCTGGATTAATGCCTGGTCTTGTCCAAAGCCTGAGGCAGAGAACACGCACAAGAACAAGTGGGACAGACTTCTGAGAGGGTGCCAAGACAGCTCGATGGGAGAAAAGATTACTCTTCCTAAAAATGGTGTTGGGACAACTAGACTTGCACATGCAAAAGAATGAACTTGAATTCCTTCCCAACAACATACACAAAAATTAATACACTGCAACGTGGATCAACCTTGAAAATGAAAGAAGCCAGTCACAAAAGGCCACCTATTATGTGATTCCATTTATATGAAATGTCAAGCATAGGTACATCTACTGAGGCAAAAAGAAGATGGCTGGTTGCCCGGGGCAGGACTGGGCTGACGGGGGGTTGTCGGGGGTGGGAGATGGGGAGTGACTAATGGTCATGCCACTTCTTTTGGGGCTGATGAAACACTTCGAAATTGACTGTAGTGATGGTTGCACAACCCTATGACTACACTAAAAACCACTGACTATTCACTTTAAATGGGTGCCTTATATATGGTATGTGAATTTGATCTCAATAAAGCTGTTAACATTTTTTAAGTAGAATTAAGAAATGCTGTGCTGCTTTTTCAAAACATCACGTTTGTTAGAACCCAACCCCACACTCATTTCCCAAGCATGAAGGAGAGTGGGTTTCTGACTTCCGGGACAGTCTGAGATCTGACGCTCTCGTTTCTCTGCGTGTGCGCCTGCACGGCTGTCCAGGGCTCGGGGCAGGGATTCTGCTCTCGGTGACTCACGGACCTGCAGGCTTCTTGCAATGGAGAATTTTGATGTTATCAAGCCACGTACTTTTCTCTCTTAACAATAACTTGCCCTTGAAGCTTGAAGTGCAACGTAAAACATTTTCTTTCTTTCCAGCATAGACAGATCCCTCCATTAAGGTCGCCTGGAGTTCACTGGGTCAGCTGTTTGGAGCCGGCCACAATGACAGGATGACCAAACCCTCAATATCAGACGCTGAGCTTTTGGGCTCCTGATTTGTTCTCTCCCCGCCTCCCTCTTTCTTTTGTCATGTTCTTCAACTCCGGGACCAAGGTCTGAATCTCCACCTCATGCTGCACACCCAGAGTGCTGGATGGGAAGAGAGAAGGGGGCTGCCTGGAGTTCGGGCTCCACTTCCTGGCTCTGGGCCTCACACCTGAGCACCCACCCCTCCTGAGCCACTTACTTCCCTTCTTCATGCCCATGGCAGGGCCTGGTTAGGGTCCTGGGAGCAATTCCTGCCCTGGAATGTCTGGTTGGTGAAGGATTCAAGAAAAAAAGCTAAGACTTTTCCCAGGTGAAAATGGCTAGTTTGGAGGGGAGTTCAGAGCAGGCACCAATAGATACATGCTGAAATAAATGAACAACGGGATTAGCAAAATAAACATAACTTAAATAAACTTTATTTTAGAAGACTTTGAGATACAAAAGAAGACCATGGCAAAAGTCTTAGGTAACAGAAACCACAGTGGAGTGTCAGAGCACTCTAGAGCAAAAGGAGATGGGGGTGGGGATGGAGAGATGGTTGACTCGGTGTTTTTCTAGCTTCAGAAAGTCCAAGAAGCCCAGATTACAGCCACAATATCCTAGTACTGGTTACAAAGTATTTACAAAGGTGTTTACCTGTGGGAAAGAGGAAACCCAAAGTTCAATTTCACATTTTCAGCAGACTATGCAATAGTCCATCCACAATGCAGAGGTGGCTAAGCCCATGAGTTTTTGTGAAGAAGGGAAGATAGGTACGGAGAGGAAATGTGACCTGCCCAAGGCCGCACGGTATCAAGTGGCAGAGCCGGGAACAGAATCAAGAAGTCTTCAACACCCTAGAGGAGGAAGTTAGTTGGGAAGCATGTATTGCAAGTCAATTATTTAACAATTATTAGCCCAAAATACTTTAGAAAATCAGGATTATATTTGTAACTTGTACAAGGCTCCACAGACTTTGGAATGTGCAATGCAATTTGAGGCATAAAGCACAAGACCCATTATATTAAGGTCTGAAGCAAATAGAAAAAGTGCAATAAAGGGACCCGGCTGGTGTGGCTCAGTGGTTGAGCGTCGACCCATGCACCAAAGGTCGCTGGTTCCATTCCCAGTCAGAGCACATGCCCTGGTTTCAGGCTCGATCCCCCGTAGGGGCACGCATGAGGCAGTCAACCAATGATGTTTCTCTCTCATTGATGTTTCTCTCTATCCCTCTCCCTTCCTCTCTCTAAAAATCAATAAACATACTAAAAAGAAAAAAAAAAAAAAGGAAAACCATTAGAAAGCAGTTCCCCACCTTTATCATGAATTCTTCTTCTTTGGTTTCATCTTCACAAAAATCATCACTGACATCCAACACCAGCACTGGGATGTTCAGCAGAGTCTCAAAGTGGAGCCTGTACGAAGCATGAACATTTAGGGAACAGAAAAAAGGAAGCTGAGCCAAGCTTCATATCCTCTTAATAACTCAGAGAACAGAACTAAAGTCACATGGTTCCTCAATGAAATGGCATGTAAACAGCAGTTTTAAAACAATTCACGTGGAGGCATGGAACATATATCAATGTGGGGTTAGGGGGACAAGAAGAGATAACCCAAAGAACTTATATACGCACTAGAGGCCCGGTGCATGAATTTGTGCACAGGTGGGGACCCTTGGCCTGGACAGCGATCGGGGCCATCTCGCCCAGTCCCGATTAGGGTGACTGGGGCCGACTGGGGCCAGCTGGCCGGGGAAGCGGGGCGGGGCGGGGGGGGGGGGGAGGAACCACAGGAGGTTGGCTGTGGGAGCAC
Organism: Eptesicus fuscus; assembly: GCF_027574615.1. Taxonomy (NCBI): domain Eukaryota; kingdom Metazoa; phylum Chordata; class Mammalia; order Chiroptera; family Vespertilionidae; genus Eptesicus; species Eptesicus fuscus. The sequence goes on along the minus strand of NC_072488.1, from coordinate 45,004,912 downwards.
ACTGACCACCAGGGGGCAGCTCCTGCATTGAGCGTCTGCCCCCTGATGGTCAGTGCGCGTCATAAGGACTGGTCAACCAGTCGAGCAGTGGACCAGTCATAACGGTCGCGTAGGCTTTTATGTATATAGATATGCATAGCCCATGGACGTAGGCAATAGGGTGGCGAAGACCGGGTTGGAGGGGGGAGAGGGCTGGATAGAGGCTGGAAAGAGGGGGTTAAGAGGGGGGGGATGGGAGATATCTGTAATACTATCAAGAATAAAAATATATTTTAAAAAAACAATTCATATGGGGCTGGGTGAAATATGTGAAGGGATTAAGCTAAACAAACAAATAAATAAAAACCTCAGACACAGACAACAGCATGGTGATTACCAGAGGGAAAGAGGGGTTAGGGAAGGTAGAAGAGGATATAGGCAGGATAAATGGTGATGGAAGGAGACTTGACTTGGGGTGGTGAACACACAATATGATATACAGATGATGTATTGTAGAACTGTATACCTGAAACCTATCTATATATATAAAAAACAGAACGCCGTAAGGACTGCAACAACCGGTCCCTATGACGCCCACTGCAGCCAGTGAACCGGCCGATGGGGGGGGGGGGCAGGCCAGTCAACCTCCCACGGCCCCTTCCCCCAGGCGGCCCCGCCCCAAATGGGCCCCTACCACCCCAATCGGCCCACAGTCCTTTCCCCCAGCCAGCTCCGCCCCCAATCGACCCCCTCACACACACACACACTCCGATCCGGGGCAGGGCTGGCCAGCCAACCACCCATGGCTCCTCCCCCAGGCCGCTGGCCCCTGATCAGCCCCCCCACCCCATTCAGGGGCAGGGCTGACCGGCCCACCACCCACAGCCCCTCCCCACAGCCGGCCCCGCCCCCAATCGGCCTCCCCACCCCAATTGGGGGCGGGGCCCGCCAGCCAATTGCCTGCGGCCCCTCCCCGCAGCCAGCCCAGCCTTGATCAGCCCTATGGGGTGGGCTGGCTGGCCAACCTGCCGCGTCCCCTCCTCCCGACAGGCCAGGCCCCGATGCGCCAATTGGGGCCAGGCCAGCCAGACTCCACCCATGCACTGGGTCTCTAGTATAAATATATTAACTAATGTCAACACAATAAATTCAATAAAAAGTAAAATAAATAAATAAATAAATAAACCAATTAATATGTTTTAAATTGTTACCAGGATGCAAAAAAATTCTGTCACCTAAGGAAACATCATTTAGCCCTGGCCAGTGTGGCTCAGTTGGTTGAGCATTGTCCCATGCACCAAAAGGTCTCTGGTATGATTCCCAGTCAGGGCACATGCCTGAATTGTGGGCTTGATCCCCAGCAGTGGACATACAGGAAGCAGTTGACTGATGTTTCTCTCACACATTGATGTCTCTCTCTTTCTCTCTCTCTATCTCTCTCTCTCTCTCCTTCCTTCCCTCCTCCCCTCCTCCCTCTGTCACTTCGTCTCCCTTTTTCTCTAAAAAAGTTGATAAAAACATATATATATAATTTAGCCCTTGCCAGGTGGCTCAATTGGTTGGAGCATCATCTCGTATACCAAAAGGTTGCCGGTTCAATTCTTGGTCAGGGCACACACCTAGGTTGTGGGTTCGATCTCTGGTCAGAGTGTATAGGGAGTCAACCAATCAATGTTTCTCTTTCACATTAATGTTTCTCTCCCTTCCTCACTCTCTAAAGTCAATAAACACACCATTGGGTGAGGATAAAAAAGAAAAGAAATACCATTTAGTCATTTAAAAATTCAATAAAATTAGCTGGAAAGACAAAGGCTAAAATTTCTCTTTATTCTTGAGAGCCCCAAACATTTTAAGTGGACAGCATACCACACTTGAAAGGAGGACAGGCCAAAACTAGGAATGTCAACTTAATTTCTCTAAAATTTTTTAGCCCTTCACCCTGAGCCAGCTATTTCATCATCACCAATCACCATGTTCAACCCAGTGGAACTTAAAAAAAAACAGAAAGCTGGGGAAATAGGATCTAATAAAGTCTCTTGGAATATACAGATTACACCCAGTATTAGATTTCTGAGTTTGATAATGCTAGACATTTCCAACCACTTCCAGGACATTCTGAACGTTCCTATGCGGCTGCATGTTGAACTGTATTTGCAGGGCTGACTGTGGAGAGGCAGGCCTGTCTGCTGCTCTCTCCTCCACTTACTTGGTGGTCTTGTGAACAAGCCAGGCCTCGTGCTGACCATGAAGCTGCTCAAGATATTCCAGCTCAATTCCTCTCTCTTCTTCCCTGCCCCTCCGGTGTAGTCTCTTCAAACAAACCTAAAAGAGAATAATCCCCGGCCCCGTTGAGCTCATTTGTTTTCTTGGCTGTTACAATGCAGTCTTGGGGGACTCTCAGACCCACTCAAGCTTTCTATCACAGGCACTATAAGCCAAGACCTCCCTCCTGTGGTCTTGTTTTCTCATTCAATCACAGGTTAAGGGCAAACATCACTCACCCATGAATCTGGAATCCCCTTTCTTTTTCCTCCTCCCAACCACATCCAGGAAGTCACTGCATGTTCTTTAATCTCTCTTCAGTTCATTCTCTCCTTGCTTCTCTCTCTCTACCCCAGTCACGTCCTTATCACCTCTCACCTGAACTGAAAGAGCCTTCTGGCTCTCTGCCTCCTAGAGACGGTGATGTGTATGGGAAGGGCCCAGGCCTTACTTAATGTCAGAAAGTCCAGGATAAAGTTCCTGTCTCCACATGCACTAGCAATGCAATCTTTGTGGGCTTCCATTTCCGCACCTCCGCTCTCCCACAAGTTGCTGTGAGGATTCACCCAGGTAAGCATGCCACATTCCTAGTCAAAGCTGTTCTCTCCTCCTAGTCTGTCGCTCAGTTCTCTCTTCTATAGGACTCCAAAATAATGGCCTTCCCTTCCTTGCCTAAAACACTTCACAGGCTCCTCACTGCCTACCAACAGCCACCAACCCTGGGTTCAAGTAGGTGTGAGTAGCAAAATATTTACGAAAGAATAAGTAATCGGAAACATCTCTTTCAAATAGCAAACAATCACTGCAGCAGAATGCAAAATCTGCATAGGTCAGATAAAAAGCAAAAAAACAAAAAAAAAAACAAAAAAAAGGGGGGGAGAGGGTTGGGACTAACTCTCCTTCCCTCCCTCCTTCCAGAGTGTGCTATTTCCATTCTGCTCTCACATGGTAGAAAAGTTTGAAGCACAATGGCTCAGAGAATGTCACCTTCTTTACCTGTCACAAGGCCATTCCTGGAGTCTGGGCACCTCTCCTATGTCTCCACTCTCAACCTCCTTAGCTCCTCTCCTGGACTCACTGCTTCGGCCAGAGCTGCACTCCCGCCTGCAGGCAGACCACGCTCTTTCACACCTCTACGCTTCTGCTCCAAATGTCTGCTTTGCCTAAACTGCCTTCCTTCCTCTCTGCCTGGCAAACATTTCATTATTCAGTGTCATCTGTCCTGGAAGGACAGGTGGATTAACCCACTGATTCAGGACTGCCCTCTTCCAAACACTTAAAAAAACCTATCCCCAACTGTAAACTTTATCCCCAAATACAGTGCACAACATTCCCAAAGACGTGGTCTCTGCTGTTTCCCTCTTGTCCTATTGTCCCTCTAAGGCAAGCATGTCAAGCTTGTGGCCCACAACGAATATTTTTGTGGCCCAGCCAATAAAATGGTATATAAGAAACATTTTAATAAAAATTTCGTAACTTAATTTTTACAATATCCTGTTACACATGATTATTAATAACGAACTACAACGTTCGCTAATGATTGATTACTATAATCATGTTGCATTCATTTCCCTTATGCGCCTTATGCGCAGGCGCACAATTTCTCTCCACTAATACCAGCAGCAAATATTTTAGCAGCCGATTGCCACGTCATTAGTCTTGGACTGACTTGTTTGGTGTGTGCAACAGGAAATATTTCGCTTTCAGAGAACAAGAAAAATAGGTTTATTTGCGTTACACTTATTAATTTGTGCAGTTATTCAGTGTCTGGTAAGTTAATGTTCAAGAAAAAATATTAATTTTTATTAAAATGTTCTATTATTTTATGTTAACGATTACTCATTTATTTCAGCCCTTTGTATTCAGCATGTCTCTATAGAAATAAACCTACGTTTCTATGAAAATTGAAGCTTTTGTTTTTTTGCAGCCCACAGAAACTTAAACCTTGTTTATTTGGCCCGCGTTAGCCTTTGAGTTTGACGTGCTTGCTCTAAGGAGACAAAGTCACATACACAGATCTCATTCACAATCTTATGTCCAACTTTTCAAATGGATTAACAGAGACAGATCTAACATGGTAATACTTTTAGAGACCTTCTGGTCTCTCCCTCTTCCCTGAATCAATAATTGTCCCAAACTCAGACGAAGTCCTTGTACCAGGAATTCTATATGTAGTTATATAACAAGGAAAACAATATGCAAAATAGGGACTCAAGTGCCCAACTGTGAGGTTAGGGTTGAGGTGCAGCAGCCAGATAAGGGAGAGGGCAGTTGGGCTCCAACAGCCCGACAGGTGTTTCCTGGGAGGAGCAGGAGCTCCGCCTTTATCTCTGGGACCAGCTCACTGAGCACCAGAGAGCCGGCGGCTGTGCCAGGCCCTGGGCAAACACAGTGGCATTCTGGCTGTGTCGGGTGACAGGGGAGGTCTGCACAGGGTGCTCCCATGGCACAGTGACAGGAGGTGGAGGGCTTGGCGGGGGGGGGACCCAGGAGGCAGGCCAGAGTCCATCCTGTTCAGGGCTGAGCCCTGGGCCTGGCAGAGTAGGAGGTCAATAAGTATTTGCTGCATGTGTTCATTTAATGTTTTAATATCTGACGTAGTCTCCCTCTATCCACTTACCTTTTTCTCCTACTTTTATCTTTTTCATTCCTACTTTCCTTCACTCTGAACCTGCCTCTTTCCTTTTATCTTTCTGCCCTTTCACTCCCACCCTACAGCCGACAGCGTCAAGACATTTCCCTATTCTCCTCCCTCCCCAATCACACGGCTTTACACCCGACTTCCAGCTACACAGTTCTCCACCCCACTGGCAACCAATGTTACTGACTTTTTTTATACTTTCAGAAATATTGTACACATATGTATTCTTACCCCTATATATCCATACACATATATATACATATATCTTTTTAAAAAATATATATGTAAAAGGTGTCCTACTATATATTCTGTTCACTTTGGTTGTTTCCATTAACTTGCTTTTACAAACAATGCTGCCTTGAATATGAGACATTTTGCCCATGTGGGAGTATATTCATGGAGTAAGTTCCAAGGAGCATAATTAATAGGTCAAAAGGCATGTGTACTTGCTAGTATACACTGCCAAACTGCCTCCTTAGAGGCTAACCACTTAAATGCCCGCCAGCAAGGTAAGCTTCAGGATTTCTAAACATAGCAAAGCTCCCTAAGTTTCCTCTCTGAGAGAAAAATGTTATCAGAATTCATGAAAACGCATATTTTTAAAAATGTGACTTTATGTTTTCAATTATACACAAGGGCAGAGCAATTTTTATACAAGCTATATTTACTCATTCATTGCTGGCAGGCCAACACTGATGCTAAGGTCTCTCCTATTAAAAGGCTAACATTTCCCTTTTGACTATTAATTTGCTTTAACAGAGCAAACTCTTTCCTGCAGAAGTCTAGGTAAACTATTTTGAGCATTTGGCATAATTCTTGCTTTACTGACATAGTTACAAAAATTCTTTAAAAAAAATCCTGCACAAACAAGCGCTTCAGGCTGGTCCCTCTTCACCTCAGCCCCACGGGGAGGACACACCTGAATGTAAATGGGAAAGGCAGTGTGTATTCAAATGAGCTTGGGCGGGACCCTTCTGCCCATCTGGCCCACGTCCCTCACCCCCCACCCCTCAGGAAAAGCCGCTGCTTACACTGCCTGGAGGCAGAGGCAGACACTGACGGTGACCGCCAGTGGGCCAGCCCACTGTGCTTCCCCAACGCAGGTGCCCCGGCCCCAGCCTTTCCACGCGGTCCCCATGTGAACAGTGCCAGGCAGGGCCCGGCTCTTTGAGGCAGACTGGCCGGCTGCACTCTCTCTTCCTGAGTCCACGGGGTTGGGTGGGGACACTGAGGCCCAGCCATTTCTCTTCTAATGTGTGGGTTGTTTTTTATTTTATTTTATTGTTGGCTTGCTTGCTTTTTGGCATCTAGGGGAGAAGGTGGAAAGGAGCAAAAGGCCCTACTTAGATCCATCTCCCGTGCTCTGAGCTCATATTTACAGGGCTCGGCACTGGAACACTGATCACTGTGCAGCTCTTTACATGGATGTTTTAACCTCTGTTCCGCTCTTCTCTTGGATATAGTTACTTCTTAATCTCATAGGAGAGGTCAGGGTGATTCAGGGAAAGGCTATCAGAATTCCTGGGTCCCTGACTCCAATGCCATCAAATCAGCACCAAAATCCCCAGCAAGTCTCTAAACAAACTGAACTATTTTTCTTTTTCTACCACTAGGTTGCAATAATCTTTCAACTCCCCTCATTCTTCCCCAGCTGAAATATCTCCATTAGCCTCTCCAAAAAGGTGTATCAGCCACGCCACCCGGTAACAGTGGTCACCACCACCGTCCACATCACTGCCCTTCCCACAGTCATCTGGGTGCACAAGAAGGGAGCGAGCCTTTCTTGCTTTCCCTGCTGGGTCCCAGGCCAACCTCAACTCCCCAGAAACAAAGCCTCTGCAGCTAGCCAAGCGCCCTGGTCCACTCTCAGGCGTGAGTCCACCCGCTTCCTTGTCACCAATACTGTCTTCATGGCACTGAGCTCATTATGTGGAAGTTGTTTCTCTTGGAAAAGGTTAGGTCAGCACTCAATCCCGCTCATGCTCAGCCCCAAAGCCCACTGCTTCTTGCAGCCAGCCATCTCACGACTCCTACCAGAAACCCGTTACCCCTTCAAACTCCAACCACAATCCTCACTCAGTCAGTCCCAAGTCCACAGCCTCTCACTCCTCCTTGGCCCTGGCCATGAGCCCTCGTGGGACCAGGACTTTCCTCCCACCGAGAACCCATTCTCGGCTACTTGAAGCCATCCTCTTTGGCAGGGGTCTTCTTTTCCCCTAATCACCGACACCAATCCCACAGCCCACCACCCAAGCATAATCACTTCCATAACACACCTACCTTTTCTATTAATACTCGCAGGCAATGAGGACTGAGAGAAGTCACATAAATGGGACCCAGCCAGTCAACAAGCAATGAGTGCAATTTCAGCTTGCTTCTTATCACTGAAGGTTCTAGCCCTGTGGCCTCACTGAATCTTTAGCGCAGTTTCACTTTAAACCGTAGGCCCTATTATTTCTGTGGAATCTCTTTATTTCCTTCTATGATCTAGTTTCTGCCTCACAATCTCCAGAAACTGCTGACACAATGGTCCCAGTATCTGGTCCCATCACACGCCTTGCCTCTTTCCTGGCTGCCACTTTGAGAGGTGAGTCCTTTCCTTCTTTCCGGTCCTCTCCTCTCTGGTTCTGGCGAGCCTGTGTGATGGGGCTCTCCCACCTGTTTTCGGACCCTACTCAGCCTGCTCTCAGGCTTCCTCCTGTCCACACGGCTCAGTCCTGTCTCTAAGAAGGCCTCCAGCCTGCAGAGAGCTTTCCCTCCTCAGACTCTGTGGGCTATCTGGAACTTGACTATACATTACAAAAATGTCTCAAAGGCTGAGAGCAACACATCTCAAAAATACCTCCTACCTCGATAACTCCCTCATTATAGGTGTTTCTTTCACTCTTTCTCTCCCTGCCTCTCTGAAATCAATACAAATATATTTTTAAAAAGCAAACCTCCTGTCTGATTCAGAATCCCACTCCAGAAAAGCCCTTAGAGATTGCTGGTCTGAGCCACTGGATTTAAGAGACAAGAACCTCCAGGGAAAGGTTTCCCGGGGCTGCCCAAGGTCACTGCCTGTCAGCAGAGGCCAAGGATCACTGCTGTCTCCAGAGACTTTGGTGCTCCCTCTCTGACGTTACCCTGTTCTGTGCTAGGCTGTCCAAGTCAGAGAATCATGGAAAGCAACTTCTGTAGTCCATCCTGCCTTACCGGCAGTATCCTCAAGGCTCAAGACGGGGCTATAGATCAGGGCAGTACCAGGATGAGGTGAGGAAACCGTCCCTTCCTCCCCACATCCCATTCAGAAAACCACCAAGACCTACACACAGGGAGGGAAAAGTGGAGGCAATTGGCTATAGGTTACCTGGTCGGAGGGTCCAACCTGTAAACCCTGGGTGATAAAGATAACGCCCCGCTTGCTCTACGCTGTTGCTACATCAAGAGAGACCCTTTCTATGCAGTCAATTGCTTCAGCCCTCTGCTGCAGAAAGCCTGCGGGAAATGGGGCACTGGATGTTAGAATGGGAGGGGGTTTACCTACCGCTCTCTATGCTCCAGGTAATACCCACAGTCTAATTTCTCCAACCGGGAAATAAATCAGGGGTTTAGGGGACATCTCCTCTTAAGTTTCATATGGCCTTTAAGTCAAAGGCTTTGGGTTCTGCATTACCTGGGGAGTAGCCTGAAGGTAGATGAAGCCGTGTAGTTGGAGCCGGCCGGCAAACTCCTGCAGGAGAAAAGAATGCCAGTCCTGGTAGATATGCCACTCCATATCACTGAGGGAGCCATTTTCAAACAGATTCTTTGCAAAGATATACCTGGTTGGAAATGTAAGTGGGGTGGCGTGAGGGGAGAAGAACGGGAAATGGAATGGGCAAAAGAGAGAAAGAAGCAGAAAAATCAATAACCAACTTGTTCCACGTCTGTTCAAACCACTTAACTCTTTTCAATTTTGAAGAGATCTGAATTTTTAACACATATCCCCCTCCTGCTCAACACTGAGATGGGAAATAGCATTTAGACTTTAGAGGCCCAACGCACAGCTCTCCAGACGAATCCACGGAAGGGGCCTGGAAGAGTGTATTTATCACTGGTCGCTAAGCACTTTTCCTGCCGGAAACCAGTCAGAACATACGGCAAATGGTGCACGTATACTCAAACGTTTGCGGTCTCCTCACTATTACTGTAGCAGCCCCCAGACAAAAGCCCACCTCGCACAGAGCACCCACCACACGTCACTTAAAGACGGAGGGCTTCTGCGTCTCCAGGCTGCTGAGCCGGCCTGCTGTTGAGCTGAGAAGTGGAGAAGGGGCTGGATCTCCACAGGTGGCATCACCTATGGAGCAGGAGACGCATTTCCTACTAACTGCGGGATTACCAAGGAAGCAGACTTTCCTCCAAGTACACGAGCTCTTTCCTTGCTTCATCTGCTGCTGAGCCTCTTAGATATAAGAAAGCTAAAGCTAAAAATCAACTAGCTGTGCCCCTTGCTTACTTACTAAAGGAGCATCTGGTAAATAGGAAATCAGAGCTAACCAGAAACCGTGGCTTCAGAAGGGTCAATTCTGCTTTCAAATCTCAGGCATCTTGATACAAAACACAATTTACACCCCCAAACAATGAATTGCAGTTTCTAAGGCAACGCTCAGCAACTGGCCACTTCTGAGAAAATGAAATTCAAGAATTCTTGTGTATGAATGGCTCGGGGAAGCATACACTGCATGGTTGTGTGTTGTGATTAAGAGAATGGGCTGCAGAATCTCATTCCCGAGTCTGATCCTAGCTCCGGAAATTCACTAGCTGTGTCACTGTGGGCACATCATTCAACTCTCTCAGCCCGTATCTTCCTTTGTTTAAAGAGAGAAGTGTAGAGGCCTGGCCAGTGTGGCTCAGTGGTTGAGAGTCGACCCATGAACCAGGAAGTCACGGTTTGATTCCTGGTCAGGGTACATGACCAGGTTGTGGGCTTGCTCCCCAGTAGGGGGTGTGCAGGGGGCAACTGATGAATGATTCTCTCTCATCACTGATGTTTCTATCCCTCGCTCCCTCTCTCTCCCTCTCTGAAACCAAATATGATTTCTAAAATAATTATTTTTAAAAAGAGAGAACAGTAGAACCTAACTCGCAGAGTTGTGAGGATTATACAAAACTCACAAGTACTTAGAGGAGTGAATGGCACCTAGTATTCAAGGCTTCTTAACCATCATTGTAACTACTTCTTTGCTAGTCTATGAAGAAACCAATTGGAGAGCTCCAGAGGTCAACTCTTCCAAGGTCATTCAGAGCCTCAGGTCAAAACAAAACAAAGCTGGAATTTTAGATAGAGCTGAGCTAAAGGTAAAAAGAGCTGACTTCTATAACTCAATTTGTGAAAAATCTTTTCAGCTTCTTCACAGGTAACATGGAAATTAAGATCTATAGAGAGAAACTGATTTTCGGTTAATAAGCCCTATAAAAGGGCCCTCCCCATTCCTGAGGATGAGCACTTGTTTATTTTTCCAAAGCCAGTGCTGACAGGGGGAGGGCGGGGGGGTGGGGGGTGGGGAAGGGGACGGTGCTGAGTGCTAAGGGGAGAGGACTACTGCGGCCTCAATGGAGGGGCTGCCAAGAGTCAACTTAAGAACCTGCTCTAAAACCACATGCTATTGTTTCTCACAACTCGAACAGAAAAGATTCCGATTTCTTCCTCCCCGTCATCCACTCTCCCAAACAACCCGTGTTCCTCCTTTGAAACACACATAACATGCCACCACATGTGCAGTCTCAGAGCGCCCGTCAGACTAAGGTCGCTGTGAAGGCAGGGAGGGGTTGTGTTTTGCTTCCTGTTGCAGCCCCCAGGCGACACTCGATGTACCTGTGCTGAGTGAATGCACATATGAATGAATGTTTAAGAGTGAAAAGGCTCTAAATTACCATAAGGACTAGAATGTGTAATTAGTTATCCTTTCCGTCTCAAATATGCTCCTTCTGAAGAGGACATCTAGGATGTGGTAGCTGCCTATATTGCAATCAATTCTCATCTCTTCCAAGTAAACGGTAAGATCTTGTAGCTTCTTAACAAAATAATTCTTTCTCTTTTTTAGGATGTTTATTTATTTTTAAAAAATCTTTATTGTTGAAAGTATTACACATGTCCCTCTTTTTCCCCCAATGACCACTTATTGCCCGCCCCCACCCCCACCCCAGGCCTCCACCACCCTATTGTCTATGGCCATGGGTTAGGCAAATGTGCATACAAGTTTTTTGGTTGATCTCTTCCTACGCACTCACCCACTCCTGCCTTCCCTCTGAGATTCCACAGTCTGTTCCATGCTTCCATGTTTCTGGATCTATTTTAAACAGCGTATTTCTATTTCTGAGGGGTCTCTCATATGCCTACCTCACTAAAGGGCTAGAAATGATGGTGAGTACATTTCCAAGTGACCTAGGTGGTTCTATGCAACTCATCTTCCGAGTTCAGGAGGCACGGCTTGAGAGAGGGGAGAGGAAAATAGAAAGCAGTATACCCAACAGGTGAAAAAAACACAAAATCTAGGGCCCAACCATTTGTAATTCACAAATTTAGCTTTTATAAAGAGTAGGCTCTCCCTTGCCGTACACAGAGAGGGAATGCGTAGCCCACAGGGTTTGTTTTATGTATCTTGTGTGATTTTATGTAACATTAAAACAAATCACATCATATTAATAAACATGCCCTTACTTTTCCCTCCAGGAGGCTTTACGGAGCTCTGGAAAGTAGAACTAGTTTGTCTAACTTGGAATTAAAGGGTAACCAACAGTGTCTTCAGAAGTGACTGGACAATGACACTGCAGCATTTTCCATTTTGGTAACTCAAAGGGGCTTAAGATAGACCAGGATGCTTTCAAGTTTAAACCGCCATTGCACGTGGACACAGGTCATTCAGAGCCTCAGGTCAAAACAAAACAAAGCAATACAGCAGTATCTAGATCAAGGCACCCTCGCTTGTTTCCAAATGGCTTAAGTCGCAGCCTGGTCTCATGGCACAGCCAGGAATTCTGGAGCCTGGATGGACTGCCTCCTCTGGAACAGATGAGCTGAGTTCCCACGGGCCTTCATTAAAAGTGACTCCACACCTCACTCCCTCAGGTGGTCAGGGCAATGCCCTTCCCGTGACCTGACATAGGCAGTGTACGTCCATTATAGTCTCGGCCAGCACTATAAGCCCTGTCACGTAACAAGGGGTCAAAGAAGGATAAATCCAAAACAGATGTCAATTTCACAGTTGTGCTATTTCTTTTTAGAAATGCTTCCTTGAAGAATAAAAAAAGGATGCATATATCTCTCCCATCATTTTAGAAACACACATTCTTAATTACGCTTGCTTTCTTCTTCAAAGTAATGACCAACCACTGATTCACCTGGTTTCCTAGAGCACACACTGCTTCCTTTTTTTGTTTCCCACACTGCTTCTTAATTGTCTGTTCTGTGCCTTTTAACATGCAATGTTTTTATTAGGTATCTACCAGCTGGCCTCCGTACCAAAAAAGAATAGGAAAAATAATCAGCGGCAATGTGGGAAATTTAGTGCATGTAGTTTATGAAAAATACAATTTCCTCTCTTGATATATATGACAGCCCTGTGGAACTGTAAGTCTGAACAAATCTATAAAGTGTTGTCTTTAAAAAGACAACGATTTTTTAAAGTTCAATGTTCAATGACCAGAGTGATGCAGAGTCTGAGCAAGAGGAGAAAACATGTAGCACTGAGCGCGGGGCTCCTGACGGGGGCGGTTTCAGGGTCTTACCTGTCGCTGTACACAGACCTCTCAAAGATCTGTACCCCTTTCTTGGCCCGTAAGACTTTCTCGGGGAAGGGCTCCAGCTGTATTTTTAGGCGGCTCATAAAAGAAAATGTCTGGAATGTGTAGGACCATCTTGCTGGCTCCCGGTACATCAAATCCAGCAAGTTTCCGGGATTTGGAGTACTGATGGCCTGGAGAGAAATTACAAAAGAAAAAAGAGAGAGAATTTCCTAGAAGGCATGTTTTTTACCTTCTCCCCACCCCCCAGCAGGTTTAATAATCAATGCGAGAAGCAATTACAAAGGTTTCCTTTAGTCAATGCTACATAATTAAAGAAGAGATTTTCCTACTTTATTAGACAAGAATCTGATAGAGGGAGATGACATGTCCTGTTCAATATACAAGAGAAGAGCAGAGGAAGGACCACACATAGAATTAGAGCAGTACTTACTGACTGATGGATTTGTGGAGTCTGTCTGAGGGGGAGTTAATAGTCAACAACCATCTAAAACTCTACTTGGAAACAATGTTTTCTATTGTAACACTTTGTTGCCTCCCTTTGTGACTATTTCTTTATAAAACTTCAACCCAGAGAAGAAAGCAAGTGATGACTTGACTTGAAAATACCACCAACCAAACAGAATTCTCCCCTCGCCTGCCTGCCCCTGCCCCCGCCCCTCTCTCTCTCTCTCTCCCTCTCCCTCTCCTTCTCCCTCTCCATTCCACAGACTTTATGAAGGGCCCACTTACTCGGTACATGCAGGTGGCATGTGTGGGACACTCAGGAGCCCTGGATTATTTCCTGAGCTCTGGCATGACTCAGGGCAAAAGTGACTTTTGCACAAAGCATTCTGGATCCGAATTCACTCAGTCACCATTAACTGAAGGCCTATGTGAATGAGGCATTACATGAGCTACGTGCTATAAGGAATATAGAAAACACAACTAAGATTTATTTCCATGTTTACTATGCTATGTTATCTCATTTAATCTTCAGAATAGCTTCATGAGGTAGGTATACTATTATGTCCATTTTCCTGAGGAGAAAATCCACTTGTCCAAGGTCTCATGGTGAGTAAGTACTGAATGAGATGTCAAACCTGGCTTCCTCTAACTTCTTCATTCTAATATTTCTCCATATAGGAGCAAGCAAGACATGGTTCCCAAGCTCAAGGCGCTCACAATGCAAAAGGAAAGAGGGTGGCAAGGACATAAAGAGCTAGAATATAAGGCAGAACATGTGATGAAGGGCTGCTCACTATGGTGGAAGGAATCTGAGGATGTTTCTGGGGGAAGAAGTGGCATTAAGCTATGTGGAATGATATGTGAATTTTCATAGATGGAAATGGAGATTAAGAAGAAAGCATTTCAGGTAGAGATAACGATACAAGAGGGGGGAAAGGTTAGATAACCACAAGTGGTCTAGTTTGGCTTATTATCATCCCTACATTCCAAAAAGGGTCCCAGCCCTTCAGAAGGCTTCAGCAGGAGCAATACATGTAGCGCAGAGTGAATCATAAAATGATCTCCTGTCTTTCCTGTCCCCCAAACCACAACACACACCAGCCTGACAAGCGGTCCCTGGCTAAGAGCTGGAGGTAGAAGCAGGGGAACAAATCCGAATCAACTGGAGTCTCTGATGTCACTAGCCTGTGGTGTGGCACAGAGCTGAGCCGGCATGGAAGCCCACCGAGTGAGTGGTGCGCTCCGCTGACAGATGTATTAGGCTGACTGGGAGGTGTCTATTCCACCAGCAGGCTTTGGGCCACCAAAGGGAGACTGTTCCAGAACAAAAAACTGCAGAGGCCTATATAATTTCTGAAAGAAACATTTCAGCTACAGAACAAATGCAAACATCATTTCTAACATATAAACAAATAGGAATAATCATTGGATATAAAAATATTCAGCAATTTAAAAGGAGAGGATCAATCTGTGTGCTCAAGACAAGCAGCCTCTTAGGAGACAGCTGTTGCCAAGAACAGGAAAAAACAGAAGAATCCCATTGAGATTCAAGAGATGGCCACATTGATAAAAACAGGCTGTCATAAAAAATAACAAAAAGGAGCAATGTGAAAAGAACATTCTTAGACTTAGAGGAGAAAAATACAATTTCCAAAACAAAACACCCAATGAAGACTGCAGTAAACCTGATGACTGAATGTCATATAGAGTATCAGCTCAAGAAATTCTCTCTAAAATAAGGGGGAGGAGGGGCAGAAAATTATGAAAAATGAAAAGGCATGCATGAAGGTCAGAAGAAGGACATCTAGTATATATTGCAATATCGTGGTAGGGTTGGTTTTTCTTGTTCTTTCTTTACTCTGAAAAGATGCATCAACATGTAATGCCACCTGTGCTTCATCTCAAGCAATTAATTAAATTGGGAATCATATAACTTTTCAAACAGGGGCTAAAATGATCTGCAACTCTACAGTACATGTAGATCAGACAAAGCTACCCAAGCAAGGAAACAATTTTTCTTCTCATGTGACAAGAGCCCAATACAGAGAGATGAAATTCAACCCTCAACAACAACAACAGAATCACCTACAGAAAAGACTATTCCTCATGAGGTGTGTGTCTCCTGCACATCAAATTTCACCATCACTGAGAATCACCGTCTAATAGAAACCCTTTGTGTCTCTAGGTATGTAAGAACAGAAATAAAGTTTAAAATCCTGGTACAACTTGGAGTTATAGTCAGAAGTAACTGATCAGATGAAAAAACCTGATCAGTTACCCTAAAAATTTTCTTTAAAAAACTAAAGAAATTTTCTGAGACACAAGATTTTCCACCAGAGAAATTTACTGAGTACCAGAAAAGATTTTATATATATGGGGTGTCCAAAAAAAATTGTATATACACTTTGAATAATTAATTCCAATGGGTTAAATCTGAAAAGAGAGAAACATCAATTGAGCTATCAGCTGTTAAGTGTGCACACATTCTTTTGGGACACCTTATAAATATACTAGAGGCCCTGCGCCCTCTCGCAATCTGGGACCCCTTGGGGGATGTCGGAAGCCTGGTGCATGGATTCGGCCCGATCTCTGCAGGCCAGGCCGAGGGACCCCACTGGTGCACTGGGCCTCTAGTATGCATAGAAGATCTGTGGTTAATCTCTTCCCACCCTCCCCCCTCCCCGCTTTCCTCTGAGATTCATCAGTCTGTTCCATGTTTCCACATCTGTGTTGAGCATCTGTCCCCTGATGGTCAGTGCACATCACAGCTACCGGTTGAATGGTCGCTTAGGCTTTTATATATATAGATATACAGCTTGCATGCACGCACGCACACACACACACACACACACACACACACACACCTGGACCTATCCTGGCAAAATGTCAACAATTGATAAAAACAAACAAAAAAACCTAAACAAAAGAAAGACATTTTTAGACGATCATTCAAAAATTATTTCGCCCTGGCTGGTTTGGCTCAATGGATAGAGCGTCTGCCTGCGGACTGAAAGGTCCCAGGTTCGATTCCTGTCAAGGGCATATGCCTGGGTTGCAGGTTCAAGCCTCAGTGTAGGCATGCAGGAAGCAGCCGATCAGTGATGCTCTCTCATCATGGATGTGTCTATCTCTCTCTCCCTCTCCTTCCTCTCTGAAATCAATAAAAATATTTAAAAAAAAAAAAAATTATTTCACCCACATATATTTTCTTAAAAAACAAAACAAAACTTTCTCTGAAATATACTTCAACCAATTAAAACATTAATCAAAATAAAGATTTAAGAAATGGGAGGGTGTGATAATGAGAAAACAGTAGTCAATGGTCAACTGCTAGAGCAGAGTTAAGTATAAAGTAACTATTTTTCATGTGGTTGTAAAGTTTAATGCCAATTTCTACTGTTAAAAGAGAAATTTCACAATGTAAAAACATTCTGGAGCTCTAAAATTTCAGCTGATTTCAATATACCTGGTGGATAGAGCATGGAGAAAACGGTAATAAAAAGGTAGTAGAGCCTAAGCGTCTACTAGGTGGCTCAATGGTTGAGCATTGGCCTATGAACCAGGAGGTTAAGGTTTGATTGCTCATCAGGGCACATGCCCAGGTTGTGGGCTCAGTCCCTAGTAGGGGACATGCAGGAAGCAGCCGATCGATCGATGGTTACCTCTCATTATTAATGTTTCTATCTCTCTCCTCTCTCTTAAATCAATAAAAAAAAAATTTTTTTAAGTAGTAGACGTTTAGGTTTTTTTTCTTTCACGCCTCATTACCATTGATAGGTAGGTTTAAACATGTATATATTTAAAATTTAAATGTTTATGGTAGAATAAAAGCAGTAAATTTGTCATATAAGTGAAGGGGAGAAAAATGAAAGAAAACTTCAAGTATAGCAAAAAGAAAAAAAAGGAAGTGAAAGCACAACCTAAGGTGGCAGAAATAAGACATAATCATAATAAAAGAGAAAATTTCCCAGGAAAGGCAAACTCTGAGATTGGATAAAAACTAAAAATCCTGTTCATAAAAGAAACACCTAAAACAAGAAAAACCTAAATTAAGATGACAAATTGGTTAAAGACAAATGGGCAGAAAAATCCACCAAGCAGTTGAAAATAAAAAGAAAGATGTGGCAAAATTGTACTAAGAAAAAAGCATTAGCCCGGCTGGTGTGGCTCAATGGTTGAGTGTCAATCCATGAACCAGGCGGTTTCGGTTCAATTCCCACATGCCCAAGTTGTGGGCTCGATCCCCAGTAGGGGGTGTGCAGGGGATAGCTGGTAATTCTCTCATCATTTGATGTTTCTCTGTCTCTCTCTCTCTCTCCCTCCCTTTCTCTCTCAGAAATCAACAAAAACATTTAAAAAAGAAAAAAAGCATTAAATGCTAGAAGTTTTTAAATACTAATAAACCAGTAAAGACTCCACAAAGAAGTCATGAATCTTTTTACATGGAATGATAAAGCATTCAAATATACAGTATAAATATAGAGCAAAGACAATTAAAAATATGAGAAATGGACAAAACACAATAAAAGCACAAAGCTTTAAATAACATATTTCTCTCAGAATATAAAAAGTAGATCCCAAAAATGAGAACATGGAGAATAAAACTCGAAATCATTTTTTTCACATATCTGAAACTGGGATGAATCTTACAATGTTCACTAAATTGAACTTAATAGATATTTTAAGTATTCCATAGAAGGGTTATTAAATTCATGTGTCTTATGATCAATGACATCTTAGAATTTACAAAATATGTCACATCAAACTCCATACAAGTTCTTGCCACATTTACCAAAATTGCTCATACATAAAAACTGATCATACATAAACCAAAAAGAAAATCTCAGTAAGTTCTCTCAATTAGAAACTATATAAGCCACATTTTCTAACCATAACAAAATTAGAATAGCAAAAGAATGCTCACACAAAATCTACTCAGAAAATGTAAAATATTTTTAAAATAATTCTTGGACAAAAAAAAATAAGTCAAAACTACAATTATAAACTCTAGAAATTTCAGTTAAAATTGTGTATGTCAAAATCTAGAAGACAGGGCCAAAGTTTATCTGATGAAAATATTTCCAGTTGCAACTGCTTTTATTATTAAAGCAGAAAAAAGGAAAAGTACACAAACTAATCATTCAAACCAAAGAACTTTAAAAATACAGGAAACTGAGAAAGAAACAAATTTAAAGGCAAAAACAATACTACAAGCCCCCATAGAATTAAAAAATAAAACCCATTAATTAGGTCTTTATAAAACAAGGCAAATAGACAACAATCTATCAAATCTATCCCTCCCAAAAATATTCAAATAAGCAACATTAGACAAAAGTAATTTTAGATACATTAGAATTTTAGATACAAAAGTAATTTTAGATACATAAAATTACTTTTTAGAGTTTTAGATACAAAAGTAAATTTAGATACATAAAAGAATACATGTACTAATTTTACTGTATTAAATTTGAAAATCTCAATACAATAGTATGGTGGTTACCAGTATGTTGATTCTTCTAATCCATGAACATGGAATATCTTTCTATTTCATTGTGTCTTTTTTGATCTCTTTTAATATTGCTTAGTAGTTTTCAGTATACTATAGGTCCTTCATATTTTTTGTTAATTTTATTCCTGGGCATTTTATTCTTTTTGTTGCAATTGCAAAAGAAATTGTTGTTTTCATTTCTTTTCTGAAATTTCAATGTTAGTATATAGGAATGCAGCAGAAATAAAACCACATGTATATGGGCAAATAATTTTTGACAAAGAAGCCATTACAAAAATGTAAAGATCTTGATAAAGAAAAAAACCCCAAGAGTTTAGAATAGGGAATTCCTAGAGAATACTAATAAATGGCCAATAAACATAAAAAGATGTTTAGTTCATTGGTGCAAATTGTTATAAAGGAGGAAAGAAAGCCTCATTAATAAATGGTACTGGAAAAATGAGAAAGCCACAAGCAAAAGAATGAATATAGACTACAGTTTGTCCCCATGTACAAAAATTAATTCAAAATTCATAAAAGACCTAAATATAAGATCTGAAACAATAAATTACATAGAAGAAAACATAGGCACTAAACTTATGGACCTTGATCTTAGAGGAGATTTTTTGAATTTGACCCCAAATGCAAGGGAAGTAAAGGCAAAAATAAATGAATAGGACTATATCAAACTATTTCAAAACATTTATTTGCAAAGATATATGCACCTCATTGCAGCATTATTCATGGTGGCCAAGACATGGAAACCACCGAGTGTCCTTCAATAGATGACTGGATAAAGAAGATATGGTGCATGTATACAATGGAATACTACTCAGCCATAAGATGAAATACTGCCATTTGCGAAAACATGGATGGACCTTGAGAATATTATGCTAAGTGAAATGTCAGTCAGAAAAAGCTAAGAGGCATATGAGTTTACTCATATGTGGAATATAAAACTCATAGACACAGACAACAGTATGGTGGTTACCAGAGGGAATGGGGGGTGCAGGAGTAGTGTAAAGGGAGCCAAATATATGGTGATAAAGATTATCTTACTTTGGGTGGTGGGCACATAATGCAATATATAGATCATGTATCACAGACATGTACACTTGAAACCTGTATGATCTTATTAACCAATGTAACCCCAATAAATTTAATTAATTAAAATAATAAATAAAAAAGCAATAAATGGGTTAAAAAAGATGATGGGAAAACAGATCCCAGTTACAATAACAACAAAATGTATAACCACTTAGGCATAAACTAAACAAGGATATGTAAATTCTATTTGGAGAAAATTTACTGGGACAAGTAAATTCTATTTGGAGAAAATTAGATTCCTATAATTTTTGTTTTTGTTTTTTGAAGATCTAACTGGCTTTATTAGCAATCATGAATCAGGCAGCATCCCATGTAGCAAGTAGAAGGGCACTCCCTAGACCCCTATAACTTTAAAAATAAACATAAAGAGTAAAACCAAAAAAGCAAGAGTAAGAAATATAAGTGCATTTGTTATAATCTTGATCTGTGAGAGTTCTTTTTAAACTTTAACATCAAAGGCAGCAACTATGAAGAAAAAGACAGATTTGAGTACATAAAAACAAGTATTAAACGGCAAAATACATCATATATAAAGATTTTAAAAATGTCAAACTAGGGAAAGTAGCAGTATACAACAATTAAGATACTTAACATATGATATAAGTTCTTAGGAAAGCCATTACAAAACTGTAAAGATCTCGATAAGGGAAAAAAAAAAAAACAAGAAAAAAAAAAAAAACCAAAGAGGCTTGAATAGGGAATTCACTAAAGAACAGCTGATAAACATAAAAAGATGTTTAGTTCATTCATAATCAAAGAAATGTAAGATAAAACAACACACCGTTTTAATGCCATGCTCATTAGCAAAGATGAAAAAGAATAATATCCAGTGTTGCAGAAAGCATAAGGAAATTGATACAACTTTTTCGACTGGAAATTATAACAAAAGTATCAACAAATTGCATAATTTTTGTATATCAAAATTCCAGTTCTAGATTATCCTAAGAAAATACAAGGAGGCACAAAAATTTAGCTATTAAAAAGAATAAAGATGTAGCTACAAGGCTATTCATCTCTGTAACACTTATAATAGTGAGGAATAAGAAAATTAAATATTAAAAAAAGACCAGATAAGTAAATAATAGAATATATTACTGCAGTATATGCCACCATTAAAATGATATTACCATGAAAGGAAGACCTTGTATATAGTGATGTGAAGGTGACAATCACAATTTTTGTTTAAAACGAGTAAATGCATATGTTTTATATCTATATATATAAAAGCCTAAGCAACCGGCCAACTGGTCAGTAACTATGACGCGCACTGACCACCAGGGGCCAGATGCTCAACCCTGGAGCTGCCAAGCTGTGGTGACGTGGCAGCTGCGGTTCTTGGGTGTCACACCTGGAACCAGAGAGGAGGGAGTCTGATTCTGGAGTGCGTCACCCAAGAACCACCCTCTCGCAATCCAGGACCCCTCGGGGAATGTCAGAGAGCTGGTTTTGGCCCGATCCCCACAGGCCAGGCTGAGGGACTCGGCCAGTGCATGAATCCATGCACTAGGCCTCCAGTATTTATATAAGTATATGTAAATATATGCATTTTCTCTGTAAGAAAAGATCTAAAAGGACAAAATGTTAATTTTACCTCTGGATAATGGCATTATGGGAGTGTTAGTTATCTATTGCTGCATAACAAATTATGCCAAAATTTGGTGGCTTAAACAAAAACATTCATTATCTCAGTTTCTGTGGGCAAGGAATTTGGGAGCCAGCTTAGCTGGGTGGTTCTTCCTCAGAGTTCCTCATGAGGTTTAGATTGGGATGCTGGCTGAGGCTACAGTCATCTGAAGACCTGACTAGGGCTGAAGGATCTACTTCCAAGAAGGTTCACTCAGTAAAGCTGTTGTCAGGATTCAGTTCTTTGCTGTGTGGGCCTCTTCACAAGAGGGGATGCATCCCCAGAGCCAAAAGTGATTAAGAGAGAACAAGACTAAAGATACAATGTCTCTTATGGCCTACTGCAGAAATCATACTGTTATTATGCTACATTCTAGTCTTTAGAAGCAAGTTATTAAGTCTAGTCCACACTAAAGGAGGGAGTTAAGATTCATGTCTTGAAGGGAAGAGTATCAAACAATGTGTGGACATATTTTTAAATCCCACAATAGGCGACCTGTGGCATACTCAGAAAAAGATACGTAATTTATTTTCTAAATGGCAGTTAATTTCACAAACACACAAATACACACACAACACAAAAAGACAATTTAAAAAACAAATATTCTCATTATGCATGATGTGCCAGGCTAAAAAAGGTAACACAATCCTGAGTGGGAATAATGGCACCCAGAACAAGTTCTATGATATTGTAGACCATTTTCAGTGGTTCTCAACCTTTCTAACTCCGCGACCCCAACCATAACATTATTTTCGTTGCTACTTCATAACTGTAATTTTGCTACTGTTATGAATCGTAATGTAAATATCTGTGTTTTCCGATGGTCTTAGGCGACCCTGCTAGCGGTTCTCAACCTGTGGGTCGTGACCCACAGGTTGAAAACCGCTGCTGTAGAGCCTAAGACCATCGGAAAACACAGATATTTACATTACGATTTACATAACAGTAGCAAAATTACAGTTATGAAGTAGCAACGAAAATAATGTTATGGTTGGGGGTCACCACAACATGAGGAACTGTATTAAAGGGTCTCGGCATTAGAAAGGTTGAGAACCACTGATTTAGATTATATCCAGAATGTCCTGTTCAGCTCTGAGTACCACTGTTAGTAAATTCTAGGTGGAAAACTAACAAACTGGAGCTCATCACCTAGACAAAGTTACTTCAGAATGAGGAATAGTCTGGAAGAAAATGGTGTTTGGCTTGAAAGAGACAAGAATTGAAGGGGAGAAAGAGCAGACAAATCATTGCCTTCAACTATATGAAGGGTTGCCAAGTAGAAAAGTTAAAAGGACTTAAGAGGCAGAACTTGAACCAATGACTCAGAGTCACAGGTATGCAAAGTGGTTCATACAAGAACTTTCTAACAGTTGTTAAACACCAGAATGAGCCACTCAGTGAATGTTCCCATTGGCTGCAGGGGTCTGTGGCCACTGAAGCATGGTGCCGCCACGCCCCCGCTACCTCTAAGGTTCATGTCCAAACTGCTATTTCCTTACTCACACTGATGTGGCTGGTGTTGAAACCAACGTTATAGCTTTTCCGAAAGCAGTAGACCTAATACAAATGCCTAAGCCATGAGGCATAAATGAAACGTACAGTGCTTGGCATAACATAATATAGCTCCTGGTACACGGTATGTGAGTTATAAATGTTAGTTATAGCTGCATTGATTCAAAGAGTGTCAAGGTGCTCTCTAAGGTCCTTTCCAATTTTTAAGACTTCATAATTAAGTTAAAATCACTATAATTAACTATTAATCCTGATGGTCAGCTTCAGTAATATATTTAAGGGTAGGAATGACAAAATTAATCTTCAAAGCCAGAATAGCTGGACATGCTTTGGGAAACCACACAGAACAGAAGCAGTCACTTATGCAGACATGTAAAAACCACAAAAATCAAAGCTAAACATATTCAAACAAGTCATATCCTCTCTGGTATACGTGGTCTGCTTTCTGAAAGGAAGATATTTTTAAAAAGAGACTCAAACTGGGCTACTTCACCTACGCAAAGCAAATTAGATTATTGTGATTAGTTTACTCACCCATGCCTGCCAACTACGAACAACTGAAAACTTACTTTTTGCGGGCCAGCTGCCTGGACATTCTGCCATGATGCTACAGGTTCTGTAGCTACGTGCCACTCTGGGTACCTTTTCGTGAGTAACTTCACAAAGGTGGACTTTCCCACAGCTGCAATGCAAACAGCATGTATTGGGACACTTCCCAAACCAGGGCTGAAGGAAAAGGCGGCTATTAAATTCTGCCCAATTTAAGGGAACCATTGCCAGTTTTTCTAATTTCAAAACTCAACAGCAGACTGTCAGACTGACAATGGGTCAAGGCCACCCTAACCAGAGTCACCACAATGTTTTGTTTTTGTTAATCCCCACCTGAGGATATTTTTCCATTGATTTTTAGGGAGAGGGGAAGAGAGAGGGAAAGACAGAGAGAAACAGATCAATTGGTTACCTCCTGCACGGGCCCTAGGCCCAGGCCAGGGAGGAGCCTGCAACCAAGGTACATGGTATGTGCCCTTGACCGGAATCGAACCTGGGAACCTTTGGTCTGCAGGCCAATGCTCTATCCACTGAGCCAAACCGGCGAGGGCCAGAGTCACCATAATGAATGCAGGCAACAGGGAGGAAAAATACCCCTAACATTTGATTTGAAGTTTTACTGTCCCAACCTCCCAGAAGCAAAGAGTACTTAATGAGAGTTAAAAATGTAATAGACTGTCAAAAGCTGATGAAATCAGCTGTAATAAAGCTTCAATCACAGTCCTATTTATTCTGTGCAAGTGTCAAAATTTCCAGAATAATTTATGACCCTTATTCATTCAACAAATCTGACGAATGCTCAGGACTGTCTGACACTGCGGGTATAATGGTAAACACAGGATGGACTTTGCCCTCATAGAACTTGTATGGAGACAGATATTAAACAAACACTCAAGGAACTAATAACAAAGTGTGTTAAGTGCTAGATAAGAAAAATGCAGGATGGCTCCAATATAGCTCAGGAGGTCAGGGAAGGCTCTGAAAAGCATCTGAGGTAAAACCTGAAAGATAAGGAGTTAGCCAGAACAAGGGTAGAGGATCGGTAACCTAAGCAGAGAGCAGCATGGGAAAAGAGAAAGAACTAGGCGTACAGTAAAACAGAAGAGAAGTCTATATGTGACCTTGAAGAAGCCAGTGCAGCTATGGTATGATTAAGTGAGGGAGAAGTGTGATTCAAGATATGTGTGTGGAGAGGCAGAAAGGCAGGCTGGGGCGAGGTCATGTAGGGCCTGGAGCCATTGTAAGAAATTTGAATCTATTCTAAATACAATGGGAAGTCAGTGATGATGGGTTTTAAGCAGGGAAATGTCAAATTTCCGACTCATTTTTAAAAGATCACTCTGCCAGCTGTGTAAGAATGGACAGATATGAAAGTAGGCAGACCAGTTAGAAGGCAACAGTAGCTTGAACCAAGGTGATGGGAGAGGCGTAGAAAGTAGCAGATGCTTTGAGAAATACCTCCGAGATTAAATCAACCTAGTACCACAACATTCAAATCTTTTCCCATTTACACCAACATCTGGCCTACACCTTGCTGAGCTCCAGACTTCACTAAGAGCCCTCCAGACATCTTTACTTGGATGGCCCACAAACACCTCAAAGTCAATCTGTTACCTAAATGAACTCATTATCTTCACCACCAAACTGACTTCTTTCCTATTCCACACCTCAAGGTATGGCAGCACCATCCACTCACTGTCAGAACTTCCTCTGCCCAACCTCAAAGGGCCACCAAGTGCTTTTGTACCTGCCTTTTTAATTTCCCCCATCTCCCGCTCAAGATCAGGCTCTCAACATTTCTTGCCTCTCCACCTCGGGCTTTGCCCTCTTCAGTCCATCATTCATACTGTAGCCACAGTGAACACAGAATAACATTGCTTAAAACTCTCTGACAGCTCCATAGTGCCTTCATGACAAAACCCAACCCCACAGCATGGCCTATGAGACACATCATGAAATAGCCCCTGCATACATCTCCCTGGCCTCAGCTTCCCTTTAGCCATCCTGAGCTCCCTCTGGACCAAACTCCTTACTACTCCAATCATGCCATGTGCTCGGCAAATGTGACTATGCACATGCTTCCCCATTTCCTGGTACACTTCTCTCCTCAGCTGCCTAACTCCAACTCAATCTGCAAGAATCTGCTTAGATTTAACTCCTGTGTGAAGCCTTTCCAGCCCTGACTCCCCTAAACTGAATTAGCTAATCCTCCTTTGTGCTTGCCCTGGCATGCTGGGTAAGACTCCATTACTGACGTTGTAATTGCATTTCTCCAGGTAGAAGATGGGGCTCCTCCAGGGCAGGAACCAAAGCCTCGCCTAATGAGCTGACTGAATGAATAAAACACTTAAAACATTATTAATTTTAGCTCCCTCTAAAACCCACATTGGTTAAAAATAAAAAATAAAACATAAAGAGTGCTTTTGGAACTCAATCTCCTCTACTGAAGTTGATTTTTCTCGTGAGTTCTACCCTTAGAAAAAACCCAAATGGAACCCAGAGAAAAGAGGAAGACGCCCTTCCAGTCAATGTTATCAGCCACTCATGGCTACTGACAGGAGTGAAGAGATGCCTCAGCAGAAGAGCCCACACATCCAATGTGACATTTATTGCACACCACCCCAACTCCTCTCTGAACACACAGGGCAGGAACAAACAACACGAATCTATGCATTTTGTACAGTCATGCTCCTCTCTCAGCCCCGTCACCACTTCTGCACATTTACTCAGCCTCTGCTCTTCCCACACGTCAGTGAATAGATGCCTTCCCCTGTTCTTCTAGACCTGTGTCTAAATCCTCTCCCTTACCAAGTCTAAGGTCCCACCTCTTCCATAAGTTCAGGACTTCTCTAACTCACACCAAATCCCTACTATACTGGGGCAGATGAATCAAACAAGAAATATGTAGATTCCGAAACTACATACTAGACTACTAAATAAAACCTTCTGTGCTTGCCATGGAGCACCTAAGAGGGGCAGGAATTACAAATTGGTTGAGTTTGATATTATCAGATAATTGCCTGCCCCGAGTAGCTCCTATTTTAAAATATCTGGCAAAGATGATCAACATTTAGATTGCAAGTTGTTGATTAAATCTGAAACATGGTTTCTGCTATTCAGCTGAAAAGCTATGTTAATTAATATGAAAGATGAAGGTACTTATTAGCTGGGTGACACTGAGTGACTGTTAGAATTATTTAAAAATTTTTCAAGTTAAAAACAATTATGTAAGAAACTGCTGCATATGGAAAGAAAGAGCCCTACAGGTTAGGGAGTGCTAACTTTACCTCCCAAATCAGACACTATTAGTTCATTTAAAAGCAGTCAGACACAAAGAAAATAAATAAATAAATAAATAAAAGCAGTCAGGACTCTCAGAAACCGACTCATGCCATTTAAACACACAAAACCCGGAATGTCAACAAATTAGATGTAATGGGAAATACACAGTTCCAATTACTGGCACAATCACACCAGGGCAACACCTCCACCCTGCACTCTACTCTCCATTCCAAAGCTTCTGGAAAGCCAATTTAGTAATCAGAAGCTGGCTTTGGCAAAGAAAGACAGGTCCTAAGAGTTGTGCCATCCATGTTGCTATAGGGCTTGGAGAACCTGGGTCAATTACCACAGGGCACTAGTTCTTAACCTGCATTACAATGGAACTCGCTGTGCTAGGCACCACCCACAGATATGGGATAATTAATTTTAAAAAATAATTAAAAGTTATATGTTTATATTAAAACCAGACACAGCATAATCATTTTTAGTGCTGTGATACCTGACACTAAGAGTTTCTTCTTCCTGCTTGGGTTTTGATTTTTTTTTTTTTAAGATAAATGTTTTAAAGTGTTCCCAGGGGCTTCCCAGGGGTACTGGCTGGCTCTCCACTGCTACACTGCCCTTCTCCTAGTGACCACAACACTCATGTCTACTGAAAGCCACTTCATCAGCACTGGACAAACTGACAAATTCCTTTCTTTGCTTGGTCTCTATGCAGAGCATCAGCCTCTTATGATATCATTATCATAATTTAGTTATATCCCAGCTTAACTGTTACTTTTCAAAATATTTTAATATTAAATTTGGGAGGTATCAGATCTCAGTATCAAACCTTTCCTGGGGGCCTTGGATATCCTTGTACTTTATTATATGTGCCATGACTTGAAAAGGGGTGGGAGCTATTTTCTTAAGAGTATATTACTTCAACATGTTGATTTTTATTGACACCAGGATTGTCATTTCACAAGCTGGACCAGAGTTCTATTGTTTATGTTCAACTTATTCCTAAGTCAATGGTTATTTTCCTCACACAAATTTTTCTATAAACTACATTGCCTGCTATAACTACATTATGCTAAAATCTAGTAGTAAGATAGTATCTGATGTAATGTCCGAAATAGTATGTTATTTTAAATTTCATACAGTTGTATTTCATGGGAGACTCTTTCTCCAAGCATTTTCTTCTCCAAAACAAAATGAAAAACATGGCAAAAAATCCATTTTAAGACTTTCTACCAAAAAGCAAACAATGGCAGTAAATATAAAACCGTCTATCTTTAAACAAAAATTCTTCAAAGACAATTAAAGCCTTTATTTCAGGAACTTCATTTGATGCTGCATTTATTTACTCAGTCATTCAACCAAGAGGTGTAGCTACTAAGAGGCAGGTACTATAACTAAATGATAACCTAGGCTGAGACCCTGCTGTTAAGGAACTTTATCCAGGATCACTACATAGGCTCCGAGCCTATAGGCATTCTGGGGAAATTTTTAAAAAACCACTCAGCAGGCTTAAAAGAAATTTAGTACATTTTTGCCCTGATTCCTTTTATTTTCGTGGTAAACTATGTTTACCAAAAAATAAAGTTCCTCACAGCTTTCAAAGTACAACCCAAAATCTTCCATTCTGCCTGAGAACTTCACTGATCTGAAATGTCCTCCCCCGCACGCCCTCTGCCCACTAGTTGATTCATCCTTTCACTGCTGCCTTCTCCTTAAACTTCTCCAGCTCCTTCACCTCTAGGCAGAGTTAATTACTACCTGCTCTGGTTTACCAAGGTATTACACTGTAATTATTTGTGACTCATCACTCTCTCCAACCAGCTCACTTTTTGAAGACACACACTCACCTATTACCTTTATTTACATCCTGAGTATCTAGCCAGGTACAAAGAAGGGAGATGGATGGATGGAATGAAGTGAATCATATGAAACAGACTCCAATTTACAATGTTTGGAATAAATAGGTCTTATTTCCCCCTATGATTCTTTGCCCAATTGTTTATACTCAATAAAAGTTAAAGATGCACCCTGGCCGGTGTTGCTCAATGGTTAGAGCACTGGCCCACACTGAAACGTCTCAGGTTCGATTCCCAGTCAAGGGCATGGACATGGGTTGCAGGTTCGATCCCTGCCGGGTCAGGATACACATGGGAGGCAACCAATCAATGTCTCTCTCACATCAATGTTTTTCTCTCTTCCTTTTCCTTCCTCCCTTCCATTATCTCTAAAAATCAACAGAAAAAAAATATCCTTAGGTGAGGATTAACTACAGCAAAAAGTTAAAGGTGCATATTGGTGATCTTAAATCACTAATCTTGAATGCCAGAGGAAACATGTTATTAGGAAAGCTTTATGTTCAAGTCTCTAGACTGCAAAAGTATAAAACACTTTCCTCTTTTCTGGTAGGGTCTTTAAAACCAAAGTAAGAATAGTCTGAGATGACTCACGAATTTCAAATAGCACTCCTTTCTTCACTTTAGGTTTGTAGTCATAAAATAACTGATATATTCAATATATCACTTTAGTGATGAGTATATTTAAAAAGATAGGCTAGCCCTAGCCAGTTTGGCTCAGTGGATAGAGCATCAGCCTGCAGACCAAAGGGTTCCGAGTCTGACTCCAGTCAAGGGCACATACCTTGGTTGCAGGCTCTTCCCCGGCCAGGGCCCTGGTCAGGGCGCGTGAAGGAGGCAACCAATCGGTGTATTTTTCTCAGATCAATATTTCCCTCTGTATTTCCTTCTCTCTTCCACTCTCTCTAAAAATCAATGGAAAAATACCCTCAAGTGAGGATTAAAAATAATAAAATAAAAATTAATAAATAGGCTAGGTAATTTATTTTTTAAGAGATTCGAAGTATCAAGCTTTTTACTTTCTTTTCTTTTTAAATTTTCACCTGAGGACATGTTTTTATTGATTTTTTAGAGAGAGAAGAATGGAGGGAGATACAGACAGACAAATATTGGTTTGCTGTACACACCCTGCCTAGGAATCGAGCCTGCAACCTTTCAGTGTATGGGACAATGCTCTAACCAACTGATCCACCCAGACAGGGCCTAAGCTTTTCACTTTCAATCACACATGGCATATGGCTTCACAACTCAAACTAGATGCCATTAGTTGTTACTTTACTTATTTATTTCCTCTACATATGCTGCTGTCTACACCTGCAGGATCAGAATAACAAGACTTAAAGCAGTAGGACTGTAAGAAAAGCCACTCTAAAGAGATCTAACTTCAATTAGGACAGGAGTTCACCTTGCCCTGTTCAGGTTTCCTGAATGGGTACTTTTTTTCTGATTTGTTTAAAGATGTCACCTGTGATAAAGAACCAAAAATTATTTGATTTTATTATATTAGCAGTTTAAAATACTTCCTTTGTGGGTACCAATGACTAACTTCCGTGTGGGTATCACAGCATAGGATTCAAGCATCTGGTAAACACTGAATGAGTACAATGGGTGAGGCAGGGGATTAGGTGCTCGTGACACAAAGATGAATAAGACACTAAGTGCCAACCCAGGGAAGATGTTGAATGAGCAAACAATCTCAACAGAACTCAAGTGCTACAGCAGTTGTGGGTACAAAATGTTTTGAAAGCACACAGAGGAGGCAGTGACTAATTCTGTCTGGAGAGAGTCATCAGTGTGGGGTGATGGAGAATAATGGGAGACATAACCAGGGAGAGCCGGATTAAAGAACCCTAATCAACTTCTCATTATTCACTTTCCTTGGGCAACTGCATTCACTACCAAGGCTTCAACAACTCCCCAAGTCAACAACCTCCATATATGAAATCTCAGCTCCCATCTCTCAATCTTGACTCCAGGCACATATTCTAATCTACCTCGGAACACCTATCTCTGTATGTCTCAGAGGTATCTCATATAAAAGACATCTCTCTTATCTCCTCAGACTTCTTCTTCCTTTCTTCCCATCCTCAGTTTTCAGTCAGTGTCCAAATTATAAAACCGCATTGTCATCTTCTATGCCTCCTTATCTCTCACCTCCAAGTGGCCACCAAGTCCTATCAATCCTACTTCCAAAATCTCTCTCAAACCATCACTTCTTCTCTGTCCCTCCATTCCTTCTGTGCAGGCCTACATCTTTCCTCCCTCCAACTACTATGGTAGCCATAAAATTTATCTTCTCCAAACTGTTTCCATTTATCCATTCAACTGGCTGCAAGGCATTGTGGGTACTGCAGCAAACAAGACATGCAAAAAATGTGCCTTACTTCCTATTTGCTCTTTCTAGCCAAATTTCTTTTTTAAATTAATCTGGTCTTGACACATACTAGCTTCAAGTCTTCAGTAGCCTCTCACTGCCTAAAGGAGAAACTCGTAGCATGGACCACAGGCTGTTCAAAAATCTGGCAAATCCTACCCTTCCAACCTCTTGTTCTGCCATCCTCTCACAGGCCCTTTAGACTCCAGGCACATCCAGCTACTTCCCTGTTATTAAAACTGCATGTTTCTTCAGGCTTTGCTTTAGCAAATGTTACTTCCTGTGGCTGAACACTCTTTCCTCTTCTCCCCCTTGGGAATTCTTACCCCAGAGATTCCAAGTTTCCATGCCCAAACATGGCACTCATCACATGGTATATAAATCATGTTTAAAAGTCTGCTTCTTCCACTTGGCTGTGAGCTCCTTACAGGACAGGAGCTGTATCACACATGAGTCTATCTTCATAGTAGACATTCAGAGACCCTTGGTGGCATGAAAAAGCAAGGAAGAAGCATAGCAATCTGGAAAGGTTAAGAAGCCAAGGTCAGGAAAATTGGGAAAGGCAGCTCACACCTAACCTGATGGCCTGTGCAAAGTACTTACTTTGTGAAGTACTTTGTACCTCTCTGGGCTCTAAGGCTAAAGCTTCCTTTGGGGGCATGTTTCTTGAAGTACAAGACAAAACAGCTTTGTACACCATCAGGCAGATAAGCAGGACCCTCCCTTCTCATTCCTCTCAATGTTTCTGATTTGACCGGAGAAACACACACAGCCATGGTGACTGGTCTCACTTTAAATTCATGACAACTAAGTACAAGTGGGTCCTTAATGCTGCCCAGAAATTCTACATTTCTCTCTTTTACTCACTCAAATCAGGACTCATTTAGCTGCCATGATCCCCATTATTAGAAATAAACTGTGCTCCTAGTTAAGACCAAACTTGCTCTACTTGGTCTATAGAGTCCACTCCTTCTTGCTTACTAACATCAGCATTTCTATCCTCTCTTCTGTTTCACCATTTGTGTCCCTCTCTATGAGACTATTTCTAATTTCTCTTACAAAAACAAAAAAATAAAAACCGTCTCAAACCCTCTTTCCATTTCAGTTAGCACCCATGTCCTCCCTTTCTAGGAAAACTTCCAGACCATTGCTTAACTCACTGTCTCCAATTCCTTACCTCCTATGCTCCTTGAACCTATGCCAATCAGACTTTCACTCTTGTTGCTCCCAAAAGTTGTTCAAGTTCACCAAAGAGCTCCATTAAAGAGCATTACACAGTTGATTTTTCTCTCCCCCAAAGAGGTTCTTCAGCTGGATTCCAGGATATCATTCTCTTTTGACTTTTCAGTGGTCATTCCTTCTCAGTCTGTTTTGCTAGTTCTTTCCCATCTCCTCAATCTCTTTAACATTTGCCCCAGGGATTAGTCCTTTCCATTAACATACATAGACTCCTGGCTTTAAATACCATCTACATTTATAACCCCAGTCCAGGGAGACTCTGAACTCTGGGCTCATACATTCAATTGCCTATTCAACATCTCAAAATCTCCACATAGATATTAATAACCATATACAAACTAATATGCCTAAAAACAAAATCTTGAAACCACTCCTTGCCCCAAATATGTTCTTCCCATTCTCCCCCATTTAAGAAAATTCAGAACTCCATCTTTCAAGTTACTCAGGCCAAAATGATTGGAGTCATTAATGATCCCTCTCTTTATCTCACTCCACATCTTTTAACAAATCTAGTTAGCTCTACCCTAAAATGTAACTAAAATCCAATCACTTCTCATCACCCGGTCCAACTCACTGAAACTCATCACTGCAGTATGACACATTGCCTGACACATTCTACCTTCAACATGCCTGTCAAAGTGATCATTTCATAATTTAAGTCAGATCATATCACTTGACTGATCAAACCTTCCAATAGTTTCCCATCATGGATTGCAAGGCCTATATACAATCTGGCCATCCCTTACCTTCTAACCCAGGGGTCGGCAAACTTGGGCTCGCGAGCCACGGTTTGCCGCTCTGTTGACTAATGAGTTTGCTGACCACTGTTCTAACCTTATGGGCCCCCTCTCCCTCTTGCTCACTCCATTCCAGCCACAATGGCTTCCCTCCTGTTCCCTGAATACATTTTCCATCTCAGGGCCTTTGCACTTGGTCTTCTTTCTGCCTGAAAAATTCCTCTCCCAGTTATCCACATGGATCACTCCCTCACCTTCAGTTTTTTGCTTAAATGTCACCTTCCCAATCTAAGAACAGTGCTGGCCTGTGGATCTGGCTCAAAAGGTTATTTGTTGAATGAATAAATGTGAAATTCTAGTTTACTGCTAGCATGTCTTTTGACCCTCAACATTGCTAATCCTCTTTTAGAGTTCATCACCTTATCAGGTAAAAGTATAAAGTCAGAATTTAGTAACATTAAATTAAAATGTTTTGCTTGCATTCTCTTTTCAATTGTCTTTTTTTAATTTAAGACACAGGGTTTCTATTTGTTCTTGTAACAGTTCCTAACTTAATAGATGTTTTTAAGTTTAAAAAGCGAGTTTCTTCTAAGAAAAACATTAATACATTATAGTGGGACTAGCAAAGAAACATGACAAAAATAGTGAAAGTGGTATCTGAATGCCCTAAGTTTAAGAACTCTCTTAGGGTAGAGTAGCCAGGTAAAGTACAGTTAGAGATAAATAATGAATGGTATTTTTAGTGTATGCCCCAAATATTGTATGGCACACAACTGCACTAAGCAATTACTCATCTGAAATCCTATTTTAAATGAGCATCCTTTTTTCTCCCCCTAAATCTGGCAACCCTCTCCCAGGACAAAGAAATTACACCAAGCGCGCTGTCGCTTCCATTTAGATTTATCCATAACAAGCTAGTTGAACTCTTGTCCTATCAACAGACTGCGTGGCTTTTATGTCCCTGTGGGAAGAGTATTGAGGAATGACGTCCTAAAAACCAAAGAGGGATGGATTCGCAGTGCATTTTGGGAGGGGAATGGTCCTCAGAACTAGCAGCCTCGCTGCACTGACCCGGGGAGGAGGGGGTAGGGAAAGGGTTCCGGGCCCAGCTCCCTTTCTCAGCCTCTCAGACACCTGCTTAGAGGAGGCCAGGGCTTGGCAGCCCCTTTCCGGCCCTTACCAATGTTGCCTTCGATGGAGAGCCTTCGGGGCCCGTGCCCCGCGTGCAGGCCCTTGGAGGGGGGCACGCCCTGGAGTGGGCTCTGAGCCATGGAACTGGAGGGGGCACGCAGCAGCCTTAGAAAGCGCCTGCCTGCGGCCATCCCACCCAGGATTCCCGCAACTAGCACTTCCGCCAAGAGCACTTCCGCCAAGAGCACTTCCGCTCCCGGTACTGTCGTCCACCCACAACAGCGCACCTCTGACGTCAGAGAGCGCCCGGCAGGAAGTGGGCGGGGTTGAGCTGACTAAGAGGGTGGGGCCCAAGGGACCGCTCTCGTCTCGCGATGTTTGCAGAGAGGCGTTGTGAGAAAGTCAAGTTCGGTTTTGGGATGCGGGAAAGTTAGCTGATACCAAGGGCGTGATTAACCCCTTTGCATTTGCTCCTTGGAAAACAACACTTTAAAAGAGACATAACAATTCCATCGCCTTTGCATTTTTGCGTAACTTAAAAATAATTTTCATAACAAAAAGCAAATCAAAGAAATTGTAATTTTAAACGAGGTTTCTTTTTTCCAGGTGTTTGTTGTCTGGTTTTTATTCTAAAATGGGATGAAACTGGACGGTGTGAAGTAGGAAAATGATGCAATCTAATAATTTACACAAATTAACTTTTTCCCATTCCTTGTAACGCGGCAGCACAACACTGGCACTTTGTGGAATAAATCAACAAATGAGTTCAACTACATCCCACCTCTTACTTTGTCTCTTGAATAAATACTAGTAAACGTTTGCTCAACCGACTGGCGTGGTAGCCAAAAATCCCATTAGGATAAAGTGGGTGGAGGCTTGGAAGTGACTGGAGCCGGTTTAAACTTGATAGATTGGGTTCTGTGGGCGTGAACAATTGCGGGAGCGGGGATGAGGTGCAGGTTGGGGTGGAGAGTGATGGGGATTCCGAATGGGATTTGTAAAAGGAAGAGCCGGGGTACCGAGGGATTAACAAGCTGGTGTATAAAACTGTGGAGTCCTGCTGCCGATGGAAAACTGCTTTGCAGAGGAGCGGGGACAGTTCTGAGCTGCTGCCACTGCGTGAGGCCCTGCCTGGCTTTGTCCTGCCACACCCAAACGTCTCAACGACCTCAGATTTATGGCATGTCAGGGGGTGCTTCCACCTTC
This sequence comes from Eptesicus fuscus, assembly GCF_027574615.1. Lineage (NCBI taxonomy): Eukaryota > Metazoa > Chordata > Mammalia > Chiroptera > Vespertilionidae > Eptesicus > Eptesicus fuscus. Next base: position 44,969,711 of record NC_072488.1, on the reverse strand, counting down.
TACGCTTTAGCCACAAGAGTCAACAGGCAAAACCGCATTCGGGCAGCGCTCTTGGAGGTGGGAGCTTTTAGGAAGCAGAGACCTGCTTGCAAGGGGGTGGGGAGGGGGGGGATGGCTGGGACACCTGTCTTGAAGCTGTTTGTATAGCAAGCACAAGCCCTTTTTCCTGTATTGGTGTTTATATAATGGTTGAAGTGACGTTTGTATATTAAACATTATTTTTTAAAAATAGATTGTACATTTATTTTAGGATAACCTGGGTGGAGTACTAATGAATATTGGAACAGCTAAAGTCTGTTTCATCTCCACTCCCACAGCCACCTCTGTGTAAAAATATTACTTGCCCTGGCCAGTTTTGCTCAGTGGATAGAGCGTTGGCCTATGGATTGAAGGGTCCCAAAATGTTTTGTAACATTTTGACTCATGTTACAAAAATGCCTATGCAGCCATTAAAAATGGGGAAATAAATACACACAAATCCCCATATGGAGATTCCAATGTGACCCTGACTTTCTTCTTCTGCTTGGACATCTGGTCAGTTACATTCTTTCTACATCAAGGATATCATGATGTACTGGACTATGCTAACTCAAGTTGGTGAAGCTGGGAAGTACGCTCCAGGTTCTATTCCAGTCAAGGGCATGTACCTTGGTTGCAGGCTCAATGCAGGCTGGATTCCCTGGCCCTGGTCGGGGCATGTGCAGGAGACAACCAATCCATGTGTCTCTCTCACATCGATGTTTTTCTCTGTCTCTCCCCCTCCCTTCCACTCTCTAAAAATCAATTTTAAAAAATATCCTCAGGTGAGGATTATTAAAAAAAATAATAATAATAAAATTACATTTCTTTGTCTATGTAAACTTAGATCAGAAAAATATTCACCCAAAAATGTTTGAGAAGTTCTCTGGGCCCCAAGATCTTGCTGCTTCATTGCCCTCGGGGTCTCTGTGAAGGCTAAATGAGGAAGTTGTCAGCAGGTTTATCTGCAGACAGGCAACTAACCTGCTCCTAAAAGTTATTATTTTTACAAAACTTTAGTGAAGTATGGTATGTAGTGAAGAAAAGAGCATATATTGTAAGTTTACAGTTTAATGAACATTTTCACAAAACTGAATATATCCTTGTTACTAGATTCAGATAAAGAAATAGAGCATTACCAGCATCCCCAGAATTCATTTCTCATGCCAGTTACCACTCCCCCAAAGGAAAACAATAGCCTGAGTTCTAACAGCAGACTTTAGTTTTGCCTGTTCTATATATAAATGAAATTATATAGTAAGTACTAATTTCATTCAACATAATATCTGTGATATTGTAATTGTAGTTCATTCATTCTCAGTGCTGTGCAGTATTTCACTATGTCACTCTACCACAATGTATTTTATCCATTTTATTACTGATGGATATTTCACCATGTCACTCTACCACAATGTGTTTTATCCATTTTATTACTGATGGACATTGGAGAATTTCTAGATTTGGGCTATTATGAATAGCATTACTATGAATGTTCTTGAATATGTGTTTTAGTAAAGTTAGTTGTGCAGTTCCCTTGGGTAGATACTTATGATACCAACTGCTATGCAATAGGCTATTTGTAGGTTCCGTTTCAGTAAATATTCCTAAATAATAAATAGGTCCACAGTGTTTGATTGTACTTGTCGACACTCCCACCAGCAATAAGTGAGCACACGCTCTGGTTGTTCCACATTCTTATCAACAGTTGGTATTTTCGTGTGTGTTTTTTTTCATTCTGCTGTATATAATGGTGTCTTATTATAGTTTTAGTTTGCATTTTCCTGATGACTAATTCAGTAAAACACCTTTTCGTATATTTATTTTAGAAACCTCTGTTGTGAAGGACATGTTTAAGTCTTATGCCCATTTTTCTACTGGCTGTCTTTTACTTATTGTTATTATTCATTATATATTTTGCATATGAGTCCTTTGTGAATATTTTCTCTGTTTCTTGCTTCTAAAAGCTCTCAGGTTTTTTTTTAATGTATAGTGTGACATAAGAAACAAAAATGTCTTTTGCCTAAATTGCCTGTCAGTTATCTCAATACTAGTGATGACTCTTCTATCCCCTTTATTTCTTTACGCTTGCTTTATTCTGTTATACCATGCATAAAAATTCAATATCTTTCTGGTCTTAATTCCAAATTCCCAGAAGAAAGGATCTGATGGGCCCAGCTGTGTCCGAAAGATAGGGTCTCAGAGAACAAACATGAGTATTAGGTCCCCACCCTTGTGCACAAGGAAGGAGAGCTATTAAAGGGATCGTCGTGAGCAAGGTCGACATCTAAAAAAGGTGGTGATCAGTTCCTCCTAGAAGTAGTAAACAGGGTGTTTTCATCCCACCTTAGGTGTTGGCCAGAGACAGAAAGTAGTGGCATTTTGGTGAGCAGAATTACGTCCCAGTTGCTTGGAGGAATGAGGCCACTTTTTGCTCCTGGGCGATTGTCAGATATCTGCTGGAGTTTATGAGTAAGAGCTAACTGCCCTACATATACTCTAGCCACTCAGTATCCATTCCTTCATTCAATATTTACTGAGCATCTACTATGCACCATTCACTCTGCTTAGTCCTTGGGGTGCAGCTCTGAAGGAATTACTATTTTCGAATGTTTTTTAAGTGCTATTGTGACAAATAAAATATTGACTCATGTTACAAAAATGCCTTATGCAGCCATTAAAAATGGGGAAATAAATACACACAAATCCCCATATGGAGATTCCAGTGTGACCCTGACTTTCTTCTTCTGCTTGGACATCTGGTCAGTTACATTCTTTCTACATCAGGGATATCATGATGTACTGGACTATGCTAACTCAAGTTGGTGAAGCTGGGAAGTACGCTCCTGGAATCCCCTCCTGACGGGGCTGTGAGTTAGAGTTGGCCAAAAGAGGACCCAGTGTGAGATTTGGAAAGCAGATGGAAGCCTCAACAACTCCTCTTGGGAGATCTCCATAGTCAGATTCTGAGACAGACAGATGTGCCCACAGATAAATACTAGCTAGTCCTCAAGGCCAAAGTGATTCCTCTGTGACCATCCCACAATTCCTTCTAGACCTGCTCTTCCCCAGCTCCCCCCACCTTCGGGTAGTCTCGTCCCTAATAACTTCCTTCTTTCTGCAACGCGGATGGTGGCTCTGCTCCTCTGAGTGAACTCTGACTGATACACCGCATCACAGAGGGAGGCATACAGGGGGCTGGTTAAGAGTGGGGGCTCTGGATTCAGACAGCCACGGGTGAGGATTAAGGAAATGATTCCATAGGCAGCTTTTAACACAATGCATGTCACACAGCCACCACCCAATAGACATTATACAGTAGGCAATGGCTCCTTCAGCTTGGCCCTCCGTGCCTGGGACATAACTTCTATTTATCCTTGGTTGACTTCCTGTTGGATTTCCACTCCCCTCAGTCCATTGTAACCAACCCACTGAATAATTCTAGGACAGCACTTCTTGAAGTGGGGCAAGACTGGATGGGGGAGGGAAGGGAATGACCAATTGGCCTTCCCTTCTTCCCCCATATGGAGATTCCAGTGTGCCCGTCTCCACCAGGGAGTGTCAGTACTCCACATCTCCATGGGTCCATGGGTGCGTGCAAGTGCCCTCTAACCTCCTCCCTGTGATTTCTCTCCCAACAGCCAGTGCCTGTGGCTTTTCTTTGCAGGACTGCCCTCAGTCTACCGGAGCCCTTTCCCTTCACAAGAGGAAAGCCTGGGACTTTATGTCCACGGTGCACCTACACTGACGGGTGACTGTGAAAGCCCAGCTCATTGCCTACAGTCAGGCTTAACCTCCAGAGCTGTCTGGGGACCAGGCTGAAGCTATGCCTCAGAGGTCCCCTGCTGGGCTTCCTCCCCTTTCCTGTCCTGCCTCCTCCATCTGCTCATAGGTTTCCCCTGCAAGCACTTCCTTAATAAATTATTTGCATGTGAGTCCTTATTTTAGGTTCTGCTTCTGGGAAACCCTAAGACATAAATCCTCTAGGGGGGATTTTGAAAACATGGTTCTCCACCTCACCTCCAGAGGGAAAGTGCAGAGGTGGTGGAGGAGGAATGTCTGACATTGAGGTCCCTGCACTTCTAATGGGGTCCACTGTCTCCAAACAGGTATTTCTGGGAAGCTCATGGACCAGGTGAGATCTGCTCAGGAGCATCAGGCATGGGACTGGGATAGGTGGAGAGAGGGAAGGGTACACCAGGCAGAACTGAGGCTCTAGTTCTGCCATTAAATAGCTGGGTGATAGAGATAACTAGTAAACTAGTTATAAAATGGGAATGATACTAGTACCTGCCTCATAGGGCTGTGGTGAGGATTAAATGAGGAAATCATGTAAAGCTAGCTCTTAAACTAGTGCCTAGCATATTGTAAACAATCAATGTTAGCCATGATCATTATCCCCTATTTCCTCATAGTACTTTGTGGGTGCTTCCGTTTCACCTCAAATCATTATCTTACATGTTTGTGTCTGTCTCCCACTTTCTGCAATGAAACCCTGATGGGTAGGAATCATCTTTGTGGGGTATACGTATAAACTCCATGTGGCCTTACCCAGTAATTGTAGATTTATTTACCAAACATTCAGTAAATACTTGTGAAATTAAATAGAATTGACCAAGGACAGGGAGGGGAGCAAATGAGAGAGTGAGAGAGCGAGAAAGAGAGCACTACTTTCTTAATTAGTAGTTTGGGGCAAAATACAACCTAACCCTCAATGGCAAAAGATCTCATAGTGATTTTAAGTCCCCTATAAACTTTCTTCACTTCAATTCAAATAACATTGTGTTTTTGGTCACATTATGTCCCATCCTATAAGCCTGTGCTTCTCTTTCTGCTCTTGTTCTCTGTGCATGGACTCACCTCTCTGAAAGCCCTTGTTTCTTACCCGCCCCCAACAATCATCCAGCCCTCATTCTTACTCATGTTCAAGGAAAAGGAATCAAGGTGGTATGGTAGGAGTACTAACATTAGAGTCAGCTACATTTGGATTTTAATCTTGGTTCTGGATAATCTTCAACAAGTCCTTAACTTCTCTGAGCCTCAGTTTCTTCATCTGTAATACGGAGGCAATAATAGTACCTATCTCACAGGGTTATGTGTGAATGAGAAATAAAATGTGAAAAGCCCTCGCTCGGTGTGTGAGACATAGCCCGGGGTTGGAGAGGACGGGGAAAGAGCTCCACACACAGGAATAAGGCTTGCAGGTTTTAATGTTTCATGATTTGTAACAGCAGTCTCAAGGAGATCCCCAGAGAATCTGTTCTGACTTTAGAAGCATTTCCTGTGGACAATGGAGGGCCCTGCCTCATCATACTCTGGCTTGCTGATCCACATCTGCTGGAAGGTGGAGAGAGAAGCCAGGATGGAGCCTCCGATCCAGACGGAGTACTTCCGCTCCGGGGGAGCAATAATCTGCAAAGAGCAAACGTGATGAATCACAATCAGTCCCCAAGGGAAGAGGAAGGTGGTCCCAGAATCATCTCATCAAACTGCCAGGCTGCCCCAGAAAAGGACTGACTCCATGGTAAAAAAAAAAAAAAAGGAAAGAAAGAAAGGAAGGAAGGAAGGAAGGAAGGAAGGAAGGAAGAAAGAAAGGAAGAAAGAAAGAAAGAAAGAAAGAAAGAAAGAAAGAAAGAAAGAAAGAAAGAAAGAAAGAAAGAAACAGGGTAAACCTTGTGGTTGATTGGATTATTGCCCAAATCTTCACTCCCACCCCTCCATAGGAAGATTGTACTCTTCTACCATGTGACTTCGGGCTTGGCTCTGTATTTGCTTTGGTCAGTGAAATGTTAGCAGACATGACCCAAACAGGATCTTGAAATGTCCTTCAGGCATGCACAGGCATACTCTCTTGTGCCTCTGCCACCTTCATGAAAAAAAAACTTCCCCGAGGAGCTGCTGGCCCTTCAGCCCAAGTCCCATAATGAGTGAGAGATATGGACCTGACCTGAGCTGGCTGGACCTACAGAGCTGCCTAGCCAAGCCTGACCTAGGTCTGCTGACTCCAAATGGACCTGCAGGTGCATGAGCAATAAATGCTAATGGTGATGTGCCCTGTGATTTCATAGTTGCTTGTTACTCAGCAATAGCTGACCAACACCAACATCTACAGGGGCAGTACTGTTCTGTTCTTTCCTGGAATTGAATGCATGAACAGCTTCCTCCATTTCTGAGTATGAGCTTATCTACTCAGACCCTTGAACTTCATCTGTCAACAGCCACTTGTACATGAGAAGTTCTTAAATTCATACATACATTGTTCATTCTTGTCACTGAGCTTAGCCTTTAGAAATTGGTTGTCCTGGCAAACAACTTTGAACTCCACCTAAAAGTAGATCTAGAAGGACTGCACTTCTTCAACTAACTTCTCAGAATCTGAAAGGTCTAAGAATTCAGTGCTAGACCAAAATAAAAATTAAATTGATTTTTTTTGTCTCCTTAAAATCTCTCTACAGATTTCTTACGTTACAGAGATCATGGGATTGCAGAATAAGAATGGCCTTTAGAAGTTATCTTATTCAGGCAGACAAAAGTCACCCCATCACTCCTTGAGTAGATACCTCAAGGACTGGCAAAGCCACTAAAAATGTAGCAGATTTTATTGCTGGGCAGTTCTGGTTGTGAGAAAACTCTGGGCTGTCTTGGGTTTGAGGTCCTCAATCTCAGCCCTACCCCCACCCACATCTCTTCTTCCATATCCTCGAGGCTTGCTACATCTCCCCCAATTCCTCTACACAAATCCTGCTGTCCAGTTTGTCTGGGATGTTCACACATGCACACACACCCCTGAGCACCTTTGCTCATCCTATTTCCCCTGCCTGGAGTGCCCTTTCCCCTCCTCTTGCCTTATTCAAGTTTCCTTTCATTGATTATGTCCACTAATTAGATCCTAGGCCCCTTGAAGGCTGGCACATATTGTTAAACTCAGGGCAGTGGCTCACAAATGGGGATAGGCATCAAATCACTGGTGCTCGTTTATCACTGTAGGTGGTGGGACTACCTCAGACCTGATGAACTAGAATCTGGGGGTGAGGCGAGGTGTGGGTCCTGGTAAAAAGCTCCATGTGGCAGGCCTCAGTAATGTGGCTGTCCCACTGGCTCCAGCTGAGAAGGGACCACAGGTTCTCACCTGTTTTCTGGTGTCCTACTTTGCCTCCCTGTGCTGAGCTCCATCTGCTAGGCGGGAGGAAGGCCCGGGCAGCCTTCCTTTGTGAAGAAGGTTCTTAGAAGACTGACAAAGAGCATATACTTCCTCAGATCAGGCCTACTCCCCAGAGACCAACGTTATTGTGAGACTTTGTAACTTCCGACCTTTTTTGTTATCTCTATTCTATTCCCAACTCCTTCCAAACCCATTAGCACCAAAGTTCCTAGAAGCCCTCAAAAAGGACTGTATTATTGATTGCTTGGGACCAGAGCGGGGAAAAGCAGTAAGACAAGTGGGCTTCCATCCTACCGAGGCCAACGAGGGGAGAAGCCCTGGTAAGAAGCAGTGTGGGGAGGGCTATGGCCACGTTGGGACAACACACTATCCAGGAATCCAGGAATGTCCCCGTGAGTTCAAACCAGCAGCCTGCCCCATGGCCAAACTTTCTTTTTGAAACTTTCACCCTTCTTTGGGGTAACACCCAACTCCTTTTTAAAGTTTCTTCCCCTCTATTTCCCTCCTCTTTTATTTTTTATATCCCTCCTCTTGATTTCTTCCTCAACCAGCTCAATATTCTCTTCATTCCAGATTCTTTCACCCCCTTCTCATATGACATCATGTGATTATGTTTGAGAGCCCATGCTAAAAGTGTCTCCATGCCGAAGCCGGTTTTGCTCAGTGGGTAGAGCGTCGACCTGCGGACTGAAAGGTCCAGGTTCGATTCCGGTCAAGGGCATGTACCTTGGTTGCAGGCACATCCCCAGTAGGAAGTGTGCAGGAGGCAGCTGATCAATGTTTCTCTCTCACCGATGTTTCTAACTCTCTATCCCTCTCCCCTCTCCCTTCTGTAAAAAATCAATAAAATATATAAAAAAAATAAATAAATAAATAAATAAAGTGTCTCCAACTCATCAGTGCCCAAGGAACATAATCCTCCGAGATGAAATTTGTCCCAGACCGGGATGATGCGGAACCCAGGAGGCCACTGAGCTGCAGGCCTGGCAACTGGACTCTGAGCATCTCCCAGGTAGACAGGTCACTGTACAGAGAACAGGATGGAAGGAATTGGGTGAAGACCCACCTTGATCTTCATGGTACTGGGAGCCAGGGCTGTAATCTCCTTCTGCATCCTGTCAGCAATGCCAGGGTACATGGTGGTACCCCCAGAGAGGACATTGTTGGCATATAAGTCCTTACGGATGTCGATGTCACACTTCATGATGGAATTGTAGGTTGTTTCATGAATTCCGGCAGACTCCATGCCTAGTGGAGATCATGGTTTCTAGTTAACATCCATCACTCACAAACACCCTCATTTTCAGCTCCTCAAGTGACCCCCTTCTGTGGTTGCAATTAATGGTAGTTCGGGTCCTTAATGATCTCCCAAATGCATTAAGATCAGACCCTCTAACTAGCCATCACCCTGCCTTTAGTTTCTCTCTGTTTGATGGATCTTTCACATTGTTGCCTGAGGTATATTTCTAAAGGAACACTTTTATTGCATCATCTTTTTTCACAGCTTTATTAGGATATAATTCACTTGCCATTATATTTACCCTTTTTAAAGTGTACTATTTAGTAGTTTCTAGTATAATCACAGAGTTGTGCAACTATTGCCACAATGTAATTTTAGAACATTGTCAACACCCCCCAAAAGAAACCCCATACCCATTAGCAGACAGACACTCCCCATTTTCCCTTTTACCCTTCCCCATCTCTAGGCAACCACTAATTTACTCTCTGTCTCTATAGTTTTCCCTATTCTGGGCATTTCATATAAATGGACTCATACACTATATGACCTTTTGTGTCTGGCTTGTTTCACTTAGCATGTTTTCAAGCTTCATCCATGTTACAGCTTGTGTCAGTACTTTATTCTCTTTTATATTCCATTGTGTGCATTTACCCATCATATCAGCTTTGATAGCCCTCCATTGCCTACAGGTTGACATTTAGCTAACTTAGTCTGGCACAGGGATCTTCCTACATGCCAAACCAGCTCATGCCTACCTACCTGGCCTCCCACCTCTAGTCTTTTGTCCTTATGATATAATTTCACGTAGTAGATAGAAGAATCTTCCTAAAATACAAACCTGACCTCGCTACATTGCTGCCTAAAAGCTTTCAGGAGATCTCCATTGCTGGTATGATTAGCCCCCATATTCTTAGTGTGGTCCAGCCATTCTCTCCATTTCCCCCTGTGTGAAAACATACAACAGGCATGCATACACACATGTGCACATGCACACACATACACACAGAATTCTTCCATCATGTCCCAAATAAAACATGACGTTTCACACCTCCATGCCTTTGCACATACCACAATCAGTATTGTATGTCATTCCCTATTCTGCACTCATCCATCCCTGGATACCATAAAATGATAATCATTCTTCAGGGTTCTGTCCAAATATTCACCTTCTCTAAGAAGTCTTCCCTGGTTTCTTAGGCCTATAGCACTCTGTCCAGTTTGCTATTTACCACTACACTGTATATCAACATTTGCTACAGGCCCACCTCTTCTTATACACTCCTCAGCGAAGAGTTGTCCTTGTATTATTCTTTTATTTAACCCTTGTTACAACCCTACTTAGTAGGTACTATCATTATTTCCACTTTACAGATAAGGTAACTGAAGTTTGAAGATGGTAACATGTACAAGGTGATAGGGCTTAAAGAGGCAGAGTCAGGGCTTAAAACCAGGTCTGCCCCAAGCCCATCCTGTTTACTGCTATAAATTTCAACCTCATGACCTAACTGCTGCGCGGTCCAAGAAGTGTTTTGTTTATTAGCCTCATTCTTAGTTTCATATTATATTCCCTCTCCTTTATCTTGATTTCCTTACTCTTTTATTTAAAATTAGATTTTACCCAGCTGTATTGTTTATGTATTTTTGGCGCTTCCTGGAAAAATATGGGCTATGTATAAACAATAAACCAAGTGTGCGTAACTCCTGGTGTTTCTCTTTCCATCCCACGCCCACCCCTCCACCCTGCCCTCCTGATTGGCAGGGACTGTGGGCAGCACCTCACCAATGAAGGAAGGCTGGAAGAGGGTCTCGGGGCAGCGGAAGCGCTCATTGCCAATGGTGATGACCTGCCCATCTGGCAGCTCATAGCTCTTCTCCAGGGAGGAGGAGGAGGCTGCCGTGGCCATCTCATTCTCAAAATCTAGGGCCACATAGCACAGCTTCTCCTTGATGTCTCTCACGATTTCTCGCTCAGCTGGAAGGAGAAATAACAGAAAGTAGATACTCAGTTCTGTTAGTTTGGTTGTCCCATTTTGATCTCTGTGAGAACCTCCTTCTTACTTCTGCTTTGGATTCAGTCTTAGGATGAATGTTAATTTTTTTATTCCTCTTCCGAAAGTGGGGGTTCAAAGCCTTGATTCCCAAGCAAAATGTTGCATGGGCTTTTCCCCTTGCTGTCTTCGCTCTGCCCTGAGAGCGCTGCAGGCCTTCCTGAGGGCCTTGCAGGACACACTTCTGGTCTAGATGTAGGCCTACACATTGTGATCTTACAGAATTTAGGAAGGCCCCTACCTAAATACTCTCTTTCCCAGGGTGGCCACTGAGGCATGATACTGTCCCCTTAGATATTCAGACCTTGCTTGTTCCAGATGAACTATAAATGCCCCTAGTTAATGAAATGCATCCCCAGATCTTACTACCATTCAGCATTACTGAAAACTAGCTCTGATCCTGGTGTGGACATGGACAGAGGTAGCAGGTCCCTGGGAAGAAGGGATGTTGTGAAAGGGCACTTAAGGAGGGCTCAGCGAGTGGCGCTTAGCATAAGTAGGTCTAAGCCTTGTTCCCCTCCCCAGGGTGTCCTGATTGGGAACTTTCCTCTTAAATAAGGTTGCCTTGCCTATCTGGTCTTGCCCATAGGCCCAGCCTCTGGCTGGAGCCTTCCTGTCTACCCCAAGATAGTTTGAGGACACATAGCCACAAACTTCTCATCAGGCCTGGGAACTTCTGGTCCTCGATCAGATTTGGTTTTGAGCTGAGCTCAGAATCAGGAAAGGGGCTGGATACCTGTGGTCACAAAGGAATAGCCTCTCTCGGTGAGGATCTTCATGAGGTAGTCCGTGAGGTCGCGGCCCGCCAGGTCAAGGCGCATGATGGCGTGAGGCAGTGCGTAGCCCTCATAGATGGGGACATTGTGGGTGACGCCATCCCCTGAATCCAGGACGATGCCTATGGACAGAGGGGATAGGACCTGTTAAAACTTTTCTTGTCTTTCATCGGTCTCTTTCTGGGACCATTTACCCATGATTTTCAACGACCATATTTTTCTTTAGTAGCTGAGAAAATTCACCCATCAGAAGAATAATCAATCATATTCTTGTGTGCACATCAATTTATTCTCCCGAATGAGACTATGGCCTATGGAAAGCAAGTAGAATGTCTCCTCTTCTTGTACTCCTTGAAACACTTTCACAACAATGCACACTTGTCAATTTGCATCTGGACTGTGCATTCTTTAAGTGAGACTGGGTAATTTGTACATCTTTCAGGCACCAAACTAACACATATGCACAAGCAATTAGAATGTTAGATCTCATAGGAACTATAAAAACCATTTGAAAAAAATTAAAATTCCCTACTAATAAAATTTTTAGCAAACCATGAAGGGAAATAAGCTTTCTCGGCATAAGCTATTTCTCTTGATTCTACAGCCACATCATAATTGATGGGGAAACATTACAATGCTATTATTTTATTATTATTTACTATTGTCCTGGGTGCTTTAGCCATGGCAATAAGACACAAAACGGAAATAAGAGGTATTATTATCAAAAAGAAACAAAATTGTCATTATTTGAAGATGATGTGGTTGTATACTTAGAAGAGAAGCAGCTGAAAAATGATTAGAGCAAATAAGATGGTTTAGTACGGGCCAGAGGTAAAATAAATATCCAGGGACCAGTAGCTTACTCTTATTCAAGGATGTCCATCACAGCATATCTTATATTAAACAAGAAAAATTGGAGACAATGTAAAGGCCCAGCAACAGACAAATGGTAAAATAAGTAAATAGATAATGGAGCCATCATACAATGGCTTCCAGGTGGCCATTAGACATGATGCTTACGACAAAATCAAGTGCAAAGCACAGGGTACAAAACTGTATATACCCGTACTTCCTTATGGCTGTCCTTATCACCTGTAGTGAAATTATCGTTTACTCTGTCTCTTCCCCGCTAGACTGTGAGCTCCATAACAACTGGATCTGTCTTGTTTGTCAGTGGTGCAGTGTTTGCACATGGTAGGCAGGATTGGAAAATATCTGATGCATGCATGCATGAATGAATGAATGAATGAATGAACATCTCAATGAATACATGAATGAATATTAGTAAGGGAAAAAACCCCAACCCAAACAAACAAGGGAGCACAGAAAAGAATACACAAGTGAATGTTTGAATGATATTCAAGCTGTCAAGTTCCTATTGAAAACTTTTGTTCTTAAGCCCCTCTGTTTCCCTGAGCACCTTTCCACACCAAGGATACTTGCAATTCCGCCATCACAGTTTTTGCTATTCCTGCTTCACGAGCAGAAACATCCCAGTATTGTTGGAAAGTGTGTACAAGCTCCCAGACTGACTGCTGTGAGGGAATGGCCCTTGCTGGATGTACCAGTCACGGTTGTTCATGCAAACCCTTTCCATCTGCACTGGGCATGCTTCCCTCCACATGGGCTTCCCTTCTGTTGGCCCAGTGCAAGGTTTCCCCTGGATGTTGGCTGTCCCTGTGATTCTTCTGAGCAGGAACCTCTTTCCCTTCCTCCCTCTGAAGTCAGAAAGGGCGCGATTACAACAACAGGGTTACTCACCTGTCGTGCGGCCAGAGGCATAGAGGGAGAGCACGGCTTGGATGGCGACGTACATGGCAGGGACGTTGAAGGTTTCAAACATGATCTGAAAGGGCAATGCAGAATTAAAGACTGTCTGGCAGAAATCACAGCACCTCTTGGCCCCCAAAAAGGGTTTGGAATATATATATTTTTTTCTTTTTGGAATCTTATTAAGGGTAGGGAATATGCCTATTTACCCTACTCCCACCTCCCATAGCGCCTGGCATGGACCATGCACAGGCAGGTTCTCAGAAAATTCTGTTGCACTGGTGTGTGATTGGCAGAAAGGATCATGTTGCGCGTCCACGTCCCATTCTTGTGCCGGTGCTCGGGTCTGGCTGGCCTCTTACCTGGGTCATCTTCTCCCTGTTGGCCTTGGGATTTAGGGGTGCCTCCGTGAGCAGGGTGGGGTGCTCCTCAGGTGCTACCCGCAGCTCATTGTAGAAGGAGTGGTGCCAGATCTGTTTGGGACAAAAGTCAGATGAGTCCAGCAGACGCCCAGCGGGCTGGAAACCGCCAACGGATACGCTGTGCTGAGGGAGTATGGCTCAGTGTTCTCGGATCTGGAGAGAACGGTCAGCCCTGGGAGTTTCTGATTGAAATTTAGAGGTTGTATTCCTTCTCAACAGGGTCCCAGACAGGACTCAGATCTGGGGCCAATATACCTAGCATGTTGATTATGTCCATATGAACTCCTTTCTCTCCCCTGCTTTGTGCCCTGGGGGGGCCAGGCCCCCTACATCTCTGTGTTCCTTGCTTTCTGGCTCCTGCCTATGTTTGGCTTCTAGAAGATACGAGCAAGAGGTTGGAGAGGGAAGGAGTGTGTTTCTCCCGGGGACAGTGGGGCCTTTCAGGAGCACAGCTCCTGCCAAGTGGCCCCTCTTTCAGGGCTCCAGCTCTCAGGGAGTTTTACTGGCATTGCCCTCCCTGTGCACCTCCTACCGCCCTCACCCCCAGGATAGGGGAGTAAGAGCTTCCCTCTGTTACTAGCACTTGGGTGCCTCAACATCCCTTTCTGGTTCCCTTTCTGTGCACATCTCTGTAAGCAGTCCTTCCCTAAATCACCTCTCAAGCCCCAACTGGGAGTATACTGTCTCCTGCTGGGAAACGGACAGATACACTTGAACCTTCTCTGTATGTTATGACCGGCTGGCCGTGTAGAGCAGGGTTTCTCAACCTCAGCACGTTACTTGAGGTTGGACCCTCCTCGTTGCAGGGGCTGACCAGTGTTTAGGATGTCTGGCAGCATCCCTGGCACCCACCCACTAGATGCCAGGAGCATCTCTTTATCTTGTAACAGGCAAACAGGTCTCCAGACATAGACAAAGGCCCCTGGGAGGCAAATCGCTCCGTGGAGAACCACGGTTTTAAAGGAAGTTATTTCTTCTCTCTGGGTCTAGGTCCCTCTTCCGTGATCCAGGACCACAAAACAGGAGTTTTTTATTTCTTAGTTTCAGAGGGATTTCATTTTTAATTTCAGAGGCATTTGGCAAAGAGTGCCCGGGACCTAAGGCTTTGATTTTCTCAGAGATGGGGCACAGGATCATTTGATTCCACAGTGCCCACATATTTACGAGCCACTGGCTTTGTGCCAGGACGATGCTAAATGTAAGGAGTGCAGATACGAAGCAGACATGGCCCCTAGATTTTAGTTTCATGCGTGGAGAAAGACGGGCAGAAAAGACAAAATACAAAGACACCCACATTTTAAGTGAAGAATGAGGCAGAGGCAGTTCAGTCAGTGGGTTTGGGTGGGCCCTGAAGGCAAAGGAAGTCTGCAGAGGCGGAGAAGGGCGCCCCAGGCAGAGGAAATGGCACAAGCAGGGGCCCAAGTCTCACAAGTGGCACGAAGGAGATGGCAATCAGTCTGAACGAGGTGATGTCAGTATTCCTTCACATGTGGTCCCCAGATGCCTTCTATCAGCATCACCTGGGATAACTGTTATAGGTGCAGGTTCCTAGGCATCTCTCAGTCCCACAACTCACAGTCTTTAAAGTACATTATTTAAAAAATTGACTTTGCAAAACATTCTGTAATGCAAACATCTGCACTTCGTTTTTTTTCCGGGTTTTTTTTTTTTTTTTTTGAGTTTTTATAATGTACTTTAAAAACAATGTTAAAATTAGGAAAAAAATCTCCCATATCTCAACAAAAAATTGACTTTTTTCTTCTTCTTAACCTTTCACCCTTATCAATTTTCAAATTTATCACTATCACCATTTACTTATTTCATGTACTTTTTGTTTTATGTATTATTATATTATTATTATTATACTTCCACATTCAGTTTTCCTAGAACTTTTCAGTTAATTCAACATAAATAATTTTCTTTTTCATAGTAAATATTTATTTTAATATATTGAACACTTATTTTAAGTGCTTATACAATATTTCATCATATACCATTATATATTTAATCATATTACTATTCATATGGTATCTTCCATTTTTATCTATAAATAACCTTGTGATAGCTATGTTTGTACATATTACATTTTCTTTTTTCTATTCAGGTTGTTTTCCAAAGAAAAGAACTCTAACTGTGGAATGACTAGGCTAAAGAATATGGCAATTGGAAGACTTTTTTTATTTTTACTACCAACAAAGAGGCTAAATTACAGAATAAGAAAGTGCGCATCTTACCCTAACCTGTATCCAGTGTTCTCGCTCTTAAAACATGAAATAATTTGATAGATAAAAATAATATCTACTTTCACTTTGAAATTTCTTATTTGTTTCAAATGAGTTTAAACTTTTCCAGATTTGCAACTTTTTATAATTTTTATTTGGGAAATTATCTGTTCATATCCTTTGTTTATTTGTTTGGTGGACTTTGTCTCTTTAATCATCAGTTGGCACTAGCTGTTTATATCAATCTTTCATTGCACTTGTGAATGTTTTTTTTGCAATTAGTTGCTTACCTTTTAAATTTGGCTTTATTTTTGACATGCTAGAAGTATGAGTTTCAAGAAATCAGATTTGTCATGCTTTTTTTTCTATGACTTCTTACACCAGAAATTTGATACTCACACTTATTATATTGTATATTTTTTATCATTTGAGTTTTTACATTTAACTTTTATATTCAATGATGATATGTGTTTGGTGAAATAGAATGAAGTAAGGGCAATAAACAAAAATACCTCACCTCTCAAATAAGTAATCAGTTAAAAAAAAAAAAATAAGTAATCAGTTGTCCCAGAATAATTTACTGAGTAATCTTTTCCTGGTATTGGAAGTTTCATTGATCATGCCTTTTCTCTTTATCTTTGTGCTGGTACCAAATTGTTTTAATTTTTAGAACTCTACATTATACTTTAACTAGGAGCCCGTTGCACGAAGTTTCGTGCAATAGACCTTCCTTCACCTGGCTGCCGGCACCAGTTATCCGCCAGCAGCAAAAGTTTTCCTCTGGCCACCCGCTGATCAGAGCGCCTCCCGCCAGCACGATCGGCCACCCTGAGAGGAACTCCGATCGGGAGGCGCTCCGATCAGGCGGGTGGCCAGAGGAAAACTGCTGCTGGCGGAAAACTGGTGCCGGCAGCCACGCAATCGGCCACCCCGAGTTCCGCCCCCCGCGCCTCCAGCCAGCCCAATCGTGGGCATAGCGGAGTGATGGTAATTTGCATATTACCATTTTATTAGGTATGATGATATTTGGATATGGCAAGTCTCCTTTCATAGTTGTTCTTGTTAATTTTGTTCTTGCAAATTTTGCCTTATTTCTTTCTTCAAACATACTTTATGATTATCTTGCCTAATTAAAAATTGTGCTTTCTTTTTAGTCAAACTGATAGAAGCAGAGAGTAGAATAGTGGTTACTAGGAGGTTGGGGGTAATGGGGAGATGTTGGTCAAGGGGAGCAAAGTCTCAGTTATGTAGGCTAAATAAATCCTGGAGACTTAGTGTATAGCATGTTGACTATAGGTAACAGCACTGTGTTGTATCCTTAAAAGTTGCCAAGAAAGTAAATCCAAGTGCTCTCACTACGAGAAAAAGACACCTATGTGAGGTGACAGGTGTGTTAACTGACTTGAATGTGATGACTGTTACACAGTGTGTATGTATATCACATCATCAAATTGTATACCTTAAATGTGTACAATTTAAAAATTGTGAGATTTTTATTGGAATGGCAATGAGCCCATAAATTAATTTTAGAAGATTTGACAGCTTTACCTTATTCTGTTTTTTTTAAATATTTTTTTATTGATTCTAGATAGAGAGAAACATCCATTGGCTGCCTCCTGCACACACCCTACTGGGGATTGAGCCTGCAACCCGGGCATGTGCCCTGACCGGGAATCAAACCGGCAACCTTTTGGTGCACAGGACAATGCCCAACCCACTGAGTCACACAGGCTAGGGCCCATTTTTCTTTTAAGACACATACTATATTTTTAGTAGTTTATTTAAAGAGTTCATATTGTTGCCCTGGACAGTGTGGCTAAGTGATTAGAACATTGTCTCCGCTCCCACGCCCCGCCCCACACCAAAGGGTAGTGGGTTTGATTCCCGATGAAGGGCATGTACCTGGCTTGTGAGTTCACTCCCTGCTCACCAGTCGGGGCTTGTGTGGGAATCAACCAATTGATGTGTCTCTCTCACATTGATGTCTCTCTCTCTCTCTCTCTCTCTCTCTCTCTCTCTCTCTCTCTCTCTCTCCTCCCCTCCTCCCTCCCACTCTCCCTGGGAAAGCAATGGGAAAAAACATCCTCTGGTGAGGATTAACAACAACAAAAAAGAGTTCATATTGTTACTACCATGAATAAAATGTTTTTGTCTGTTATGTTTTTGATTTATATATTGTTAGGTATAGACAAATAGTATGTGCCGCTTATTGAGCATGAAGTATGTCCCCTACCTTGGGATTATATTAAATATTCACCTAATTCAATTTCCCAAGCAGCCTAATGAAGAAAGTATTTTTATCTCCACAAATGAGGAAACTGAGCCTTAAGGGACGGATTTGCTCCCAGATCTCCCTGTCACTGGCTCGTGTCTTTGTTCTTAATGGTTCCACTGTGTGAAGCAAAAGCTATTGTATTTTATCTATTTATCTCACATCCAGAGTGACTGAATTGAGGATTTGGAGAAATGTACAGTGAATTACAGATTTCAAATCAACCTTCTTTATTCCCAGTGGCAGTCTGCTCAATAAGCCCTCTATTACATTTCAAAAGGCAGTCAGTGCAAAACAAGAACTCTCAGACAACTGTCAGCAGAATTTATCAAAAGAATATTTAAAAGGTTCTATTAGCATTTCGCACACATGATTTTGTTATCACAGACTACATTCTAAAAAGTGCTCCTTCCCCACACTTTCTTACACACACAGAAGGCTTTGAAAACCCCCGAGAGAATCTTACCTACGATTTTCATTAGAGAATCATCATCATAATATAGCATCAATGCACCTCTCTGAGGTCATGGCAGGAAATATTTAAAGGAGGCAGCGGTAGCATTTGAAGGAAGGAAGAAGCACTGGGTTAGAGTGAAGGCTGTGCGAGGGATGAAGCTGGGAATTCGGCAGGACAAGGTAGGTCCTCAGACTCAGACAGGAAGTTAGGGACCTTCTCTTGGTTCGTGAGGAGCTCCTGAAGATTCCTGAGGAGGTGAATGACAGGATATGACCTGTTTCTAGAAAGAGAAGCTGTGCGGCCATGTAGAGAATTAACTGGGTGAGACAGACACCCAATCAAAGGAACCAGTCAGGAAGCCATGGCAATAGTCCTGTGGGAGATGTCAGCATCCTTGGTTGGGTGTGGCCATGGGCATGGACAGGAAGGAAAGAAGGATGTGAGAAGCGTTTTAGAGGAAGAGTTGACAGGGCACAGAGGACTGTGAGATACGAGGGTCACAATGATGTATCATCGTTAAAACGAGCATGTTAAAAGGGGAGTTCACCAGTACCTTCTCCATGTCATCCCAGTTGGTGATGATGCCGTGCTCAATGGGGTATTTGAGAGTCAGGATCCCTCGCTTGCTCTGAGCCTCATCCCCCACGTAGCTGTCTTTCTGGCCCATTCCCACCATTACACCCTGCAACACAAAAGAGGACGGATGTGAACTGGCTGACGGCTCCCCTCAGAGGGACTCAGTCATCAGAGGGTTTCTGAAGAAAGATGAAGGTAGGAAAAACGTCCTTCTTCTCCAGGAAACAGAACAGCAGGAGATACGGGTGAAGAAGACACCAGTGGATGAGGGAGATAAGGAGAGAAGGTGGAGGATTTCTTGTAAGCTTGTCTCTCTTTTTTTTTCTCCTAAAACAATATCATTTTCTGAGAGAGAGCAGAATTCCTCCACACAATTCCTCTCCTTACCTTACTACACACACACACACACACACACACACACACACACACACACACTTGTACTTGCCCTCCTCAAATACCCTACACCAGTGGTCGGCAAACTCATTAGTCAACAGAGCCAAATATCAACAGTACAATTATTGAAATTTCTTTTGAGAGCCAAATTTTTTAAACTTAAACTTCTTCTAACGCCACTTCTTCAAAATAGACTCGCCCAGGCCGTGGTATTTTGTGGAAGAGCCACACTAAAGGGCCCAAAGAGCCGCAGTTTGCCGACCACGGCCCTACGCTTACACTTTAAACATCCAAATCTTTGCTCCTGGTGTTCTCTCCACATGCTGAAATCCTCCTTAGCCTCAGTTATTCCTTTTTCTTTTATTTATTTTTTAAATATATTTTTATTGATTTTAGAGAGGAAGGGAGAGAAAGAGAGATAGAAACATCAATGATGAGAGAAAGCACTGATTCGCTGCCTCCTGCACTCCCCATACTGGGGATCGAGCCTGCAACCTGGCGTGTGCCTCGACCAGGAAAATGACCTCCTGGTTCATAGGTCGATGCTCAACCACTGAGCCACGCTGGCCGGGCAGTTATCCCTCTTTGCAGAAAGTCTTCTCCTTCCCTTGTTCCTCCATTCATATTTTTAAAAATGCATTAAATTTAGAGAGAAAGAGGATGAGAGAGAGAGAGGGAGAAAGAGAGAAAGAGAAACATCAATTTGTTGTTCCACTTATTTATGCATTTTTTGGTTGATTCTTGTATGTGCCCTGCCGGGGATCGAACCGAGGATGAGAGAGAGAGGGAGAAAGAGAGAAAGAGAAACATCAATTTGTTGTTCCACTTATTTATGCATTTTTTGGTTGATTCTTGTATGTGCCCTGCCGGGGATCGAACCCGCAACCTTGCCGTGCTCAATGGGGTATTTGAGAGTCAGGATCGGACGACACTCTAACCAACAGAGCTACTGGCCAGATCTCTATTTAGATTTAATTTCTCCCTCTCCTGATGAAATATTTTGCCTCTATTTCAGCCAATGATCTCAAATTAGTTGTGGATGTATCTTCATGGAGTATACATTTCTTTTTCCAGTTTTTTTTTTATTTCAAGAAAAATGATTTTAAATGAGTATACATTACTTAAAGGCAAGGGGTTTGTTTAATTGCATATATATTTTTAAAGGTTTCTTCCAAATTTAGCAACCCTAAAGACTTAAGCCAGACATAATATCATCATTGCATGCCTGACGGACGTTTTTGGTTCTGCATATTTCTGTTTACAGGGTCCTGCTCTATTAGTTAACCATAAGAGAGAATCCCACCCTCAATACACATACACATACCCTCTCACACACACACTCATCCTCTCTCAGTCACACACACACACACACACACACACACACACAGTCTCAGCTTAGTCTCCACAATGCAGTGCTTACTCCTAACGTCTCAAAGCCTTGTGTCCAGACGAGCACACACCTGGTGGCGAGGGCGGCCCACGATGGAAGGGAAAACGGCTCGGGGGGCGTCATCTCCTGCGAAGCCAGCCTTGCACAGGCCAGAGCCGTTGTCACACACAAGGGCAGTGGTCTCCTCTTCACACATGGTGAGTGTGGTCACGTGAACCGGGGGCTGGAGCACCTTTGGGGTTGAGGGAGAAGAGAACTAGTCAACTGATGGTCAAGAACATGTTGGAGACGGTCTTCTTGACTTTGAGGCCTGAGCCCACCTGCAGCCAGGGCCCAGTTCCAGGAGCCACCGTGTGGACCTGGCCTCCCAGTCCCTGGCAATTGGGCCCCTTCCCTCTCCCCTGCTGACATGGGCTGAATTGTGTATCCCAAGTTTATATGTTGAAGTCCTAACCTCCAGCCAGAGTGTGAGTGTGTGGGGGGATAGGGCCTTTAAAGAGGTAATTAAGGTAAAAGGAGGTCATTAATCCAATATGACTGGTGTCCAATATAACTACCCCAATAGGATGGGTGTGTTTATAAGAAGAGGACATTGGGACAGAGACATGCAGAGGGGAGACTGTGAAGAGGCACGAGAGGGTAGCCATCTCCAAGCCAAGGAGAGAGGCCTCAAAAGAAACCAATCCTGCCATCACCTTGACCTCGGACTTCTAACCTTGAGAACTGTGAAAAAATAAATTTCTGTTGTGTAAGCCACCCAGTCAGTGATAGTTTGTTATGGCAGTTCTAGCAAACGCATCTACCTGCCTCTTAAAAGCTCCAAATGGCTACAAAGCTTTAATTCAATGGAGAGAATCTTAAAAGACTTGAAGGTTAGGAAAGGAGTTGAAAAAATGTGCAGCACATATAACAAAGGATTATTATTTACTATATATATATATATATATATATATATATATATATATATATATATATATATATATATGGTTAACCTATATAATAAAAGGTTAATATGCAAATAGACCAAATGGTGGAACAACCAGAACAACCAAACAACTGGTCGCTATGACATGCGCTGACCACCAGGGGGCGTGTGTGGAACATGGTGGGCGTTGGCCATGGTGGGATGGTGGAGCAGGTGAGCAGGGGTGCCAGACCAAGGCAGGGCACCGGTCGTTGTCATCGGGGGTGGGGGGATGGGGGGATGGGGGGGAGCCTCTGGTGGTTTTGGAAAATTCTTTGCTCCTGCACGCCATGGTCCCTCCCGGTGCTGGCACCAGCCCCAATCGCTCCGTGCCGTCAGTGGGTGTGAGCAGGGCTGGTGCCATCAGCGTGTGGGAGCAGCAGTAGCAGGAGCGGGGCTGCCAGCAGACAGGGGACTGGGGGCTGCTGCGGGAGGGGCCAGGCAGGGGCGTGGAGGATAGGCCGAGACCCTGCCCTGTGCCTGCTGCAGACTCATGGCTCACAGTTCCTTTCAAGGTGCACGAATTCGTGCACTGGGCCCCTAGTGTGTGTGTGTGTGTGTGTGTGTGTGTGTGTGTGTGTGTGTGTGTATATATATATATATATATATATATATATATATATACACATATATATATATTACAAATCAGTAAGAAATATGTAAACGGCTCAAAAGAAAAACAAAGACGATTAAAGGATAATTGACAGAGAAGGTAATGCAAACACCCAACAACTGCATGAAAAGATGCACAGCCGCACTAGTCATCAAGGAAGTGCAAATGAAACAAGACGCATCAGAGTGTGAAGGTTCAAAGTTCTATAACAGATGTTGGCAAAGGTATGGGAAAACTGGCATCTTTATCTAGAGAAACACACGAGTTGGAACCACCCAAAAGTCCAAAGTATGGGATACTGTGCTGAAATTCAAAGAGGATCCAGGCCTGTCTTTATGGGCTCACGTGTCTAGATTTCTAAACCATTCTACTGAGTGAACAAGGCAAGTTGCCGAATAGAATGTACAGCATGAAACCATTTGTGCAGGTTATTTTTTAAAACAAGCCGTGAAAACAATATGGTGCATTTTCCATAAGTTTCTATTTGTGGATATAAACACAGCAAAAAGTTCTGGAAAAAAGAGTCTAAGACTGATCACAGTGATTACCTCTGGAGTGGGAAGGGGCTGGGAGAGGAGGTGCCAGCTGTAATGGTTTACATTTTTACAAGGAGACTGTACTCATGAATAGTTTATAATTAAAATCAACGTAACCTATCGTTAAGGGAGAAAGATGCAGTAGGTATAGGGGAAACGTACAATCCTCAGGGTAGAAGCACCTGAGTGGGGAGGGACAGCCTGAGAGGAGAGGAAAGCAAGAGGTTCCTGATGAGACTCACTGCCCCTCTGCTGCTTCCGATGGAGAAAACAGAGGGGTCCTCCTCCCATGCCGAGACCGAGATTGGGACGGCTGCACATTGAGGAGGGAATTCATTTTCCCCACATCTGTTGCGGGTGTTCTTTTCTCGGGGGAGGTTGAAAGACAACATCTGGTCAATTCTTGGCCTCCGTGATAAAGGAGAAGCAAGACACGCAGGAGGCAGAGAACCCATTGCCTTCGAGCCTGGGAAGCCTGGGTGGGGCGGCGTGGCTGGACGTGGGGAGGCCCTAGCTGAGGGGTTAGGAAGGCCAGCTTTCAGGAGTCCAGAGAAAAGAGGCTCAAGGCGTGGGAAGAGGAGGTGGCGGTGGAGGAAGCCCCAGCTGAGCTTCATTCAGGATGTGGGACCACAGGAGGGGAAGAAGATGGGTGCTACGGAAGCCTTGGTCTTGGCCCATCAATGGCCTTATGCTGAAGAGGGACAGAGAAATTGATGACCAAGGCAAAGAGGAGACAGAGCCGCAGGCCTGTGAACATGAGGTCAGAAAGGCCACGTCGAGACTGAGCGGAAGCTTATTAACAGAACTAGAGGCCCGATGCACAAAATTCATGCAAGAGTAGGCCTTCCTTCCCCCAGCTGCCGGCATCGGCTTCCCTCTGGCACCCGGGACCTGGGCTTCCCTCACAGCCCCGGCTTCGTTCGGAAGGTCGTTTGGAAGGACATCTGGTCTAATTAGCATATTATGCTTTTTTATTATTATTATTATAGATGTTAAGGCTGAAAGGAAGCCCCTTCCCGTTATGTTTGAAGCACGGAGCACACGAGGACAGCGGCCCGCTGTGACTTGCTGAGTCCAGCTCTGCTTCTGCCTCGTTGATCCTCATGACCTCTCATGACCATGGAGATCAAGTCCAGCTCCCCGCCTTGTCCCACAAAGCCCATGGGGGTCTGGCCGCTGCCTGCATCTCCAGGCTCACCGTCCCTCCTGTGCCCCCTCCGCCTCCTCCTCACGTGGGCCACGTGGAGTTCCTTTCCATTCTCTGAACTGTGTCGCTCCCTCTCTCTTCTGAACCTTTAGGCCCAGGGTCTGGAAGATCCTTCTCCTCACCTGTTTGCTACGCCTGTCACCTGTCAGGCCTCTGTGTTGACACAGCATTTTCATGAGGCCTCTCTGGCCACTGGTCTTGGCTAGTGGCCCCTCTTCTTTGCCCCCCAGCACCTAGAACCTGCCCGAGCGATGATCAACGCTGCATATCCGGGCTCACGCGAGCTCGGTGAAGGCAGCAGCCAGGTCTGCCTTATTCCCCGGTGGTTCTTCAGCGCACCTGCCCGGCATAAGGCCGTCACAGGGTGGGCTCCTAAATGTTTGTTATCCAAATGCATGAGTCAATGAGCCAATGACTGTCAAGGAGAAAGGTTTTCAGAACAACAAAGTAGGACAAACGTGGGTAAGAGGAAATTGAGGTCTGAGGTGAAGTGGAGGTTAGCGCCTCGCTGCTCAGAGCAGTGCCGTCTCTGGATCCGAGCCATTCTGGGCTGCAGAGAAGACCTGCCAGCCTCCTGCCATGTTGGAAGAGTGGAGAAGTGAAGGGATGCTAGACCGGAAGTGGGCAAAAAAGTGTTCAATGTTCAAAAGGAAACGAAGGCAGAGCTCTACAACCTCAGATACTCTTGATATTTGAGTCAGGTTTCCAGAGGCACTATTCAAGAAAGCATTATTTTTGTTGTTGTTAATCCTCACCCGAGGAAATTTTCCCATTGATTGTTAGAGAGACTGGAAGGGAGGAAGGGAGGGAGGGAGGGAGAGAGGGAGTGAGGAGGGGAGAGAGAGAGAGAGAGAGAAACATTGATGTGAGAGAGACACATCGATTGGTTGCTTCCCACTCGTGCCAAGATAAGGACCGGGGATCGACCCTGCAACCCAGGTACATGCCCTTGAGCAGGAATCGAACCTGAAACCCTTTTGTGCACCGGCCGACGCTCTAACCACTGAGAACACCGGCCAGGGTAAGAAAGCATTTTTAAAGAAGCCGTGACTTCTTACATTTGGTCATCGTTTACCAAGAGCAAATGTCAGCGTAACAGCCCTCCCTGTTCTCTCAGGACTACGGTGCAGGAGAAGGTGGGAGACACGGAGCCTAGTTAACGTGATCTGGGCATCTGACAAGGTCTCCTGTGGCATCCTGCTGATAAAAACAAGTGGGCTGCACAATAAATCTAGTGGGCATAGTTGTGGTTGCCTGAATTGGTTACTGAAAAGGGTTAATTGATGGATCAACTCAGCTTGGAGACAGTGATTTGCCTCAGACTCTTTTTTTTTTTTTTTTTTTAATCCTCACCTGAAAGGGGAAAGGAGCGAGAAAGAGAGAGAGGAACATTGGTGTGAGAGAGAACATTGATCGGTTGCCTCCTGAATGGGCCCCAATCGGGAATTGAACCCACAACCTAGGTTTGTGCCCTGACCGGAAATCGAACCCGAAACCTTTCCGTGTACGGGATGATGCTCCACCCAACTGAGCCTCAGGCTCTACTCCAGTTCATTTTCTCACGTGCCCTTTTAATAAATGAGTTGGATGAAAACATAGAGCACATGCTGATCAAACTCCCAGATCAAACAGACCGGGGAGAGAGCGGCGTGAAATATGCTGGACGGACGAACCAAATCCAAAGCGGATCTCAGAAAGCGGAGGAAACAAGCTGAACCCAATCGGCTTCCATTTAACAGGACAAACATGGGGTCCTGCCTGGGCGTCTAAGAAACCAAACTGGGAAAGCTCTTGCCCAGCGCCTGTGAGCGGGGCCGGGGTCTCACGACGGCCCGAAGCGTGCCGGGGCCAAGGCAGAAGCGGACCCCACCCCTGGCTGGGCTGCTGTGGCCGGCGCGTGGGGTCACCCTTATGGGGAAAAGGGTGGGGCAGTGGGCTTGCGTTCACTGCTGACGTGTCAAACTGCCCTACTTTGTGGAAGGTGAATTTGGAAAATGCTATTTAAAAGCCTTAAAATGAATATATATCTTTTGTGTATAATGTCCAGGGGGGGGAGGCAAAAGTAGGTTTACAGTTGTGCGTATGTGAGACACAGTGTATTCTTGCATTATTATTCATTAATTATTGTAATACTTTCCATGTGAACTACTGTGTATATCTTTTGATATAAAAATGCATGTGTCTTTGACTCCAGAAAGGCACTTCTAGGGACTTACCCCTGGGAAACACTCATGGGTAAGTGGGAAGATTTGGCCAAGAGCCAGCTCATCACAGCTTTGGTTAGAATAACCAAAATGGGAAACAACTTCAATGTCGAAAAAAGTTATTGAATAAGAAATAAATTGGTTTGTAAGCTAATTGCCAGAAACCTCGCGTCATGGAGAGAGCAGGATGTCTGATGCGATGGGAAAGGCCCAGCTGCTTTGTCAGGTGAAACATGGCAGTCTACTCCCTGTTTCCATTTTTGGTTAATGCATTTAAAAAAAAACATTTTTTTAATGGGGCCTTTCAAATCCATTATCTATTGAGTCCTCACAAAAGCCCTGAGGGAAGGTATTTTCATGTCGATTTCACAGATTGGGAAACTAAGTCTCTGAGAAGGGAGAGGAAGCAGCCTGAGGCCTCCCAGCGGGGAAGAGGCATGGCCGGCACCCGCCCCAGGCAGGTCCCAAAGCCTGGGCTTGCCCCTCTCTCACCACCTTAAGGAAGCGCTCATAACTTCTCCATGTTTGGTGTTTTCGCTTCTGCCTCTCATCTCTCCAGCCCTGTTGGCAGCAAAAGCCCTAACACAAAAGGGTCTGTGTTCTTGTCGCCGAGGCTCTGGGCCCCTCCCATGCCAGGGTTACGTCTACATTTATGGTTCGAGCCCCGGCACTTGCCTCGGTGTTTCGCACACAGTAGGTGCTCAATTAACGTCCGATGACAAATGTTGGGTGACAACCCCCACCTGACAGGCCCCCTCCCAGACCTGGTCTGCGCTGCCCCTGGTATCCGCAGGTCCCCACAGTCCAGTATCGTGAGAGTTTGGTCACGGGGGGCCTGACTGAGGGCCCTGCGGGGACGGCTTTCTCTGCACAAGCGGTCCAGCAAGCAGCTATGTCTCTGTGTTCTCGCAGGGGTCCACCCTGCGGGGGAAAACAACCTTGAAAGCCAGCAGGTGGCCCAGAGGCAAAGCCACAGCTCCGGGACTGTCTTGCTAGAGGGTCCCCTCAGCATTTCTCCTCTCTCTCTCTCTCTCTCTCTCTCTCTCTCTCTCTCTCTCTCTCTCTCTCATGATTTATAGCTCAAACCTGTCTGGCTTTTCAGCGAACCCTTTTCTCTCCCCCGGAGTTGCCCACACACAGAAAGAGAGCATTGGGCTTTGCTTTCCAGCAGCCGAGACAAGCCACCAAGCAACTTCACGCTGTCAGCAGCGCCGGCCTGCTGCGACACTTCGGGTGGGTTTGAATCTGCTTTCTTGAAGGCGGGCCCACATGAAAAGCGGGGGAGGCGAGGGCGGGTCAGGGCTGCTGGCCTGGAGTGGGCCTCCCCGGGGGGGGGGGGGCCCCACGCTGCCCTGGGAAGAAGGGTCTTCCACGGAGCCAGACTCCCCTGGAATGTCTCCGCCGGGAGAAATCCTACACCCTCCCCAGCTGCTGGCTGGTAACGTGTGGCTGGACGGGAGCATGTCAGAGGGACCAGAGCCAAGGGCCCTGTGGTTTCCCGGGGTCACAACCGCTCTGCGCCCGCAGAGAGCTGAGGGAAGTGTTCCGGCTCCGTCAGCACGTCCTACATCTGGGCTTCATTGAGGACTTCACGAAACCAGAAACACAGCGCCCCGCTCCTTTCCAAAAGCCAAACGCTTGAATGTAAAGAATTTGCTCACTCACTCATCTCCTTGCGCCCCCCACCCCGGCCCAAGCAAATATGAAGACAGAGGCATGATCCCCCTCCCGGCCGCTGGAAAGGTCTGGCCTGAGTTCCCTCCACCTTTCCTTCCTTGGCCCTTCTCCTCCCTCCCGCACCCCCTCCCCACGGCCCAGTCCCAGGTCTCCTTCTCTGGCCTTCAGTTTCTGGCAACCTTAACGTCTATCTCCCAAGGTGATGGATCAACTAAAATCATGGAAATGAAAGTGATTTCTAAATTGTAAATCAGGATCAGCAAATTAAGGCCTGTTCGTATGTGGCCCACAGGCTAAGAATGGTTTTGACATTTTATTTTTTTAAATATAATTTTAGCCCTAACCGGTTTGGCTCAGTGGATAGAGCGTCGGCCTGCGGACTGAAAGGTCCCAGGTTCAATTCCGGTCAAGGGCATGTACCTTGGTTGCGGGCACATCCCCAGTAGGGGGTGTGCAGGAGGCCGCTGATCAATGTTTCTCTCTCATCGATGTTTCTAACTCTATCCCTCTCCCTTCCTCTCTGTAAAAAAAATCAATAAAATATATAAATAATATATATATAATTTTATTGATTTTAGAAAGGAAGGGAGAGGAAGAGAGAGATAGAAACATCGATGATGAGAGTCATTGATTGGCTGCCTCCTGCACGCCCCCTGCTGGATCAAGCAAGTGCCCTGACCGGGAATCGAACCATGACCTCCTGGTTCATAGGTCAGTGCTCAACCACTGAGCCGCCAGTAGGGCAGTTTTGACATTTTAAAATGGTTGCCAAAAAGCCAAAGAGAATTGTTATAGGAAATTCAGATTTCAGTGCCTGTCAGTCAAGTTTTATTGGAACAGAGCCACGCCCATGTTTGCTCACTTACTGCCTATGGCTGCTATTGCTACAGGGGCAGAGTTGAGTAGTTGCTACAAAAGACTTTTAGGCTCACAAAGCCTAACATATTTACTACCTCACCCTCTACAGGAAAAGTTTGCTCATCCCTGTTTAAAGGAAAGGCTGCTAAAATCATTCTTATCTCTCCTACTCTTCTCCATCAGCACTGGCTCCCTGGATGAAGTCTGTAGAATATTGGAAGGAGTTGAATGATCTACTTCACAAATCAATGATTATCGAAAATTGAATTTACACCAGTTTCCAAAGACGTTTTAGAAATTAGCGGCAAGTTTACATCCTTAAAGGAAGGTCTCTGAGAATTTTTCCTTCCGTGAAAAATTCTAGCAGCACCTTTAATTAAGTGCAGGGTCTCTGGACTTGGTTGATATATGTTAATTCAATTTAAAACAACTTCTGGTTAGTGATATTTCTGATCCTCAGATTCTGTGGTTTGGACCTGCTCTGCAGGCTTTTACCTGGGCCTCTCATTCACTCTCCCAACTCAGTCTGGACCCCTCTCCTGGGCTCCAGATGCACAGAGCCAGCTGCCTGAGGGCATCTACACCCCATGCCCTCCCCAGGCACCTCAATTCTACCTCCAGGACTGCTCTCTAAACTGGAATTGTCCCTCAGTGAATTGCACCACCCACCCTGGAGTCTATGCCTTACACCCCGACTCCCCCGCTCCTCCCTCCCAACCAATCCCCAGGATGTCTTAATCCTATCTCCATGCCACCCTGCACCACCAGCCCCGGACACTTTACAAGGCAGTAGCACCCGTGCCCTGTTCCAGCCCACTCTCCTCACAGCTGCCAGAGCAGCCCTTTCAAAGGGCAGATCTCTCGCTGTCACCCTTCTCTAGTCCCCCTTTGCCCAATCCTATAGTGTACTATAGAAAGCCCTGGTAATCCAGCCCTGCCCACCCCTCTGACCTTAGCTCTCCCTGCTTTCTGCCTTGAAGTCCAAATTCAGTAGAGTTGAGCCACTTAAAGAATCCCAAAGAACATGCTTCCTCTCTACCAGGACTATCCCAACTCCAGGAACTAGCTCAGGTACCCCTCCTCCAGGAAGTCTTCCCTGATAACTCCTGGGCTGAGTGAGGGGCTCCTCCTGGAGCCCTTTTGTATATTTATTTACTCCAACATTCTCATCTGTTTTTCTGCCTCTCCCAATGATTGCAGAAGTCCCTACGCTGTCTCTAAGGGTCCAGGAGAGTGTCTGGCACATAACAAGCGCTCAATAAATATTGATGGAACGAACAAAGGGAAGGAGGAAAGAAACCGTGCCTCAAGGTTAGGATGTCATGCTGCCCACATGGGTTTCCCAGGCCTGGCAATGCCGAATCTCTCTGCTCATTAGTTTCTCCAGCACCCATTCATCTCTGTTATAGGGTGGGGAGCTCTCTTTTCAGCCCAGGGGATAACTCCAAGCCTAAACCCATTCAAACAATGAAAGCAAGCCCTTAGACTCGCAACCCACAGGTTGAGAACCGCTGCTGTAGAGCCTAAGACCATCGGAAAACACAGATACTTACATTACGATTCATTAACAGTAGCAAAATTACAGTTATGAAGTAGCAACGAAAATAATCTTATGGTTGGGGGTCACCACCACAGGAGGAACTGTATTAAAGGGTCGCGGCATTAGGAAAGTTGAGAACCACTGCCTTAGAGCCTCCCTATGCAAAGCGCAGTCCAAACCTACAGCTCAGCATCACCTGGGAGCTCATTAGGAATGCACATTAGTGGGCCCTGCCCGAGCCTCCTGAATCAGAAACTGGGGTGAAGCGCAGTCTGTGTCTTACTACGCCCTCCAGGTGGTTTTTGAAGTTCGAGCAGTCCGGGTCAGGCCCTGATAGCACTGAGCTGAGCACTTGATACTTGTATTGTCTCATTTAATCCTCACAGCAGCACTGCCACGTGGGTCGGATTGCCATTGCTCCCATTCTACAGGACAGCACGTTGAGGTCATCCGGTAACTTGGGTAGCCCGCCGCCTGCACCCAAGGCCTGCACCACTACACCTTCTGCCTCAGCCATAAAGAGACTCGGAACACAAAGTGGAAAATTACCGGCGTAAAATTAGCGATTGCCCGTTGGCCCTCCCCACGCAGAGGATGCTCCAAAACGGAACCCTGCCCTACCTCCAGTCCTGCTGTGCGTCCTGGGTTCCTTACCCCAGAGCCCTTCCCCTCGGCCCCTCGGGCTCGCTTTCCTCTTAATTACTTGCACACGTGTGTGTTTGTGTGCGTGGTGGTGGGTAACGGCATTGGCAGGTGGTTTCACAGCTGGGTGTGTCTTTGGGACAAGTCGCTCACCTTCCCTAGGCCTCAGTGTCCTTACCAGAGAATGAATTAGAAGGCTCCTATGTTCCTCCCGGCCCTAAAACTGCTCCATGCCATGGAGCACTGGCTCCTACCCCACCCCTGACTTCCCACCGCCCCCAGGGACCCTACAGCCTTCAGGGAGGGAGAAAATGTTCTGTGCACCTCAGCCAAGCTCAAGTCAGAGGGTAGTGAGACCCACAGAGGACTAGAGCAAATACGTTCTTATTCCCAACGCAGACCTCTCACAGACACTGGGGCCATCATTAGCTTTGCCTTAAATACCCTGAGAAGAAGCAGGTTTTCTGAACAGCATCTGCTCGCCTACGACAGTCTCCCAGCCCTCCGGGGCTGTGACGAAGGACAGGAGAGTGTAGACCTGCGCTGCCCCTGGCCAGCAGGATGAGTAGAGACCGCAGATGTTGTATCCCACCCATCACCCCGTTACGAGGACAGGGAGCGCCCATCCAGACTGGAAAAGCCCGGCCCCAGGACGTCCCAGGGCCAGAAGCAGGCAGCAGTGCGCTCGCCGGCCCACGGAGGGCCTTGACGCGTGTGACCGGGGCCAGCGTCATGGACGCCAGGCCAATCTGGAGGCGCCTCCTGCACCCAGGGGGCCAGGCAGCCCCAGGAGGCAGAGCCTGCGACGCTGCACTGTACTCACCGAACGTAGGAGAGGTCCGTCTCCCGATGACTGAGGGCTGGTGTGTCTTTGGCATAAACACCAGAGCAATATAAAACCCCAGAGGCGGATCTTCTTTAAACAGAGTCCCTAAAAAGGCCAGCTGACGGTGTGTTAGCAATATTACCATATAAGGTGGTTTTTTCAATAAACCGGCCTTGGGGAGGTGGGGACCGGGGGGTTGGGGAGAGTGAATTATCATTTGAAAAATGTATGCAAAAGGACTTGAGCGGCAACATCCCTGGTGCTGGTGGATTTGTTCCTTTTATGCTGCACTCACATAAACAGAACTCACACCAGGCCTTATAAGCTGCCCAGAGTGAGGCCAGATGCAGCCCAGCTCCTGGAGGGAGAACCATACCAAGAATGGCAGTGGGCCTCCTCCCTCCAGGCCTCCTCCTCGGGCCCTGATGCCTGCCATCCAGGGTCGGCCTGGGACACCCGTGCAGTGTCCTCAAAGTGGGTGCACTTGTGCCTGGTCTGGTGCAAGCCCGGGACAGGCAGCTCAAAGCCGAAGGGAAACGCCGTCCATGCCCGGGGAAGGAATCCCCTGGGTCCTACTCACCCGCTGCCCCTCACACAAGCTCCCAAGCCCAGGGCCAAGGCACCTGGGCCCCGGGACACCTTAAGCTGCCGCCAGAACTTCACTGGCTCCTGCCTTCCACCTGTCCTGACTGGACTCCCCCTCCCAGTCCCTGAATATTGGGAATTACAGACCAAGGGAGCTGTCTTGGGGGTCACGGCACAACTAACAGGACTCACAAGCTTGTAGAGCTTTCCCCAGTCCTGTGGTTCCTGCTTTTGTTTGTCTGTTTGTCTGTAATTCGTGTACTCTCCCCAGGCGGCTGTTGCGTTTTCTACTCCACCGGCTGCCAGCTCTGTGGCAATGACCTTCACCTCCACATTCCCACAGTCCCAATCCCTCAGGCCCCCCCCAGACTGAAATGGCCAATTGCCATTGGGCACCCCCACGCAGAGGATGCTCCAAAATGGAGCCCTGCCCTCCCATCAGTGCGGGTGTGCCTCCTGGGTTCCCCACCCCGAGTGCTTCCCCTCGGCCTGTAAGCTAGAAACCCCCGAGTCGGTCTGACTCCTCGCTCCCCGTCACGCTCCACAGCCACCTGGGCCCTCTCCTGGTGGCCCTCCCCCGGGATGCCTCTCAGTCTGCGTCCTCCTCTGCCCCCTCTGGTCCATCCTGCCGGCCTTGCTCTGCTTCAAGCTCTGGTCCTGTCTGGCCTGGAGCCGCCATAGCTCCCTGACCTGCCTTCCTGCCCCTGCCCCATCTTCAAACCCAGTGGTTCCCAAAGTCTGGTCACCAGGCACACTGGACGGCAGCATCAGCATGACCTGGGACCCTGTTAGAAATACAGATCCTCAGGCCCTGGCTGGTTTGGCTCAGTGGATGGAGTGTCGGCCTGGGGACTCAAGGGTCCCGGGTTCGATTCCGGTCAGGGGCACATGCCTGGGTTGTGGGCTCGATCCCCAGCAGGGGGCGTGCAGGAGGCAGCCGATCGATGATTCTCTCTCATCACTGATGTTACTCTCTCTCCCTCTCTGAAATCAATAAAAACATATTAATTAAAAAAAAAAAAAGAAATACAAATTCTCAGAAATCCTGGGAGTACAGCTCAGCTATCTGTGTTTACAAACCTCCCCCACCCTGGGGCGCAGGACGTCTACCCTTCCCTGGAAGAAGCATGCATTGGGCACCTGCTTAAGGTGTCCTGGGACCCCAGGGGACTCCGTCAGGGCTTAGGCGCTTGTGTGAGGGGCAGCAGGAGGGGAGGACACAGGGGATTCCTTCTCCGGGCATGGGTGGCATTTCCCTCTGGCTTTTAGCTGTCCTGGGCTTGCACCAGACCAGGCCCGGGTGCACCCACTCTGGCTGGTTGGAGTCCTGGAGCAGTGGCTTGGTGCCCGTCTGTCTTCCCCGGTAACTGAGGACTGAGCAGGGTGGAGGTGAGGATAAGGTGTGCCGGCTGCTGAGAGAACCCAGGGGAAGGGTTGGGGAAGGCTTTACCTGAGGGCTTGTGCTGGTCCCCTTAGAAAAGGGAACTGTAGCTATCATGGTGTGCTCTTCCTCAGCCTTTTGTTCTGTTCGTCCTCACCCGAAGATGTTGTTTCCATTGGTTTTAGAGAGTGGAAGGGAGGGAGAGAGAGAAAAACATCATCGATTGGTTGCCTCCCACACACAGGGAATCAAACCTGCAACCCAGGTACGTGCCCTTGACCTGAATCAAACCTGAGACCCTTCAGTGTGCGGCCGACACTCTAACCACTGATCTTACCTTTCAACCACTGCCCTGCGTGCTTAGTTCAATCTAAACTCCAGGCCTCCTGGGGAGCTTCCCTGAGCCTTGCAGGTGTTGGGAAAAGTCCTCCCGTGGTTGAGGGGGCATCCAAGCAGTGGCTGAGGTGGGAGCTGTCCAGCAGGGACAGAGTGCCATCAGTCCTGACGGGCAGAGGCAGCTAAGAGCCAGGGCCCAGATCATGAGCTCCCCCTCCCCCGAGTCTCCCTCTTGGGGCGGGACAGGGTGCCTGTCTGCCTTGGCCTGACCTGGGATCTGGAGGGGTATGTTTCCCTTCATCGTGTCAGGCGGCTCCACTCCCTTCTAATCATTCCGCTCTGTGGTCAGGAGGATGTGCACACCTTGGTGGGTACAATCAGCTGATAAACAATAATGAGCCTGTAATCAAAGGGAGATGGTTGTGATTCGGGGTCCACAGAGCCCAGAGGTCAGAAACTGAAACCCTTAAGGGATACTTAGGGATTGAATCAGAAATCCTGGGGGTACGGTTCAGCAGCTGCGTTTCACAAACCTTAGGGAGGGGAGTCCCCTTTGGCTGTGGTTAGAGAGAAGGAGGTGCGGGAGGTGTCAGGCTAAACCAGGTGCCAGAGTACTCCCCCCCTCCACCCCCTTTTCGTATGAGCCAACCCACTCTTAACATTTCTTTCTTTGTTTTTTTGTTTTTCCTGATTTCAAAAATCAATGCAAAAAGTCAAAGAACACAAAAAATATTTATTTTAGAAAGCAAACGTCCCTTGCAACCTCACACAGACCTGAGTCAGAGATGGCCACCATTAACAGTATGATGCGTAGTCCTTCTATCATTTTTATATTACTTTCTATGTAATCTATGCATATTTCTTTGAAAATGGAATTACGCTGTAACATATGTTTTTACCACTGTTCTGAAACTTGCTGTGTTCTTTTAATAATACTCTTGGATGTCTTTCCAAGTCAGTTCCTATAATTTTTAAAACCTCACCACAGTTTTCCATAATGGGGATATACCATGAATTATGTCACCAATATCCTATTGATGGGCTCTTGGGTTACTTCTAATTTTTTACTTATGCAAACATTGTGGCAATTAATAAAAATTTCCATGTGCCTTTGTGCATGTGTGAGTATATCTCTATGGTAAATTAAAGTGAAGTGGTTTGTTAAAACAAGTGCATTTGAAATATTAATAGAAACTGCCAAATTGCCCTCCAAAAAGGTTGTGAGTTTACACTCCTGCCAGCAGTGTCTGATCCATCTTCCTCACACGCTTCAGACACTGAGCATCAATGTACATTTGTTGATTACATTGGGAAACATTAATTTTCATGACGCCTCACCTAAGAATTGTTTATAAAAATAATACACTCAATAGATTTAAAAAAAAAAAAAAGAAAGAAAGAAAAATATGAAAATAGGTGACAACTGAGCCACCGCGCTCAGCTGGCTGTCCTGGTGCCCGAAAGAACGCTGTGGAACATCGGCAATTACCCAGCTTTCTAATCTTTCCGAATCCAAAAGGGGACACTTAGCATCCTCTTATTTTAAAATTAAACATTTAAATTATTTGGGAACGAGTTAGGATGGACACAGTTGGATCCCATGGTGAGAGTATGTTTAGTTTTGTAAGAAATTTCCAGACTGTTTTCCAAAGTGCCATGTGTTCCCCCAGCAATGAATGAAGAGTTTCTGTTCTTCCACATTGTGGTTTTGAGTTGCATTTGAGCAGTTCTTTTTAATATCAATAAATTTCTCCCACTTGACAGTTGTCGATCTTTTAATTTCTTTGAGGGAAGGAAATAGCAAATGTCAATTACTCAGAAACTTTTAAAAATGATGTTTTTGTCATTTTATTTTTGTCAAAATAGAAATTCATTTATTTCCTTCTGATTTAAAAGGAATACTTATTCAAAATATTTCAGGGGGGAAAGTGTGAAGTACAAAATAAATATTCCCATCATCCAGAAATCACTTTTAGAACAATGACTTTTAGGACAATGATGTTTTGTCTAATGACTTTTAGAACAATGTTTGATGTGTTGCAGCTGGTCTCCTTTCTTTAATGAGAATGTTTCCAGTTCGTTCTTCTTAACCCATCCCCTACAGCCCCTGCAGGTTCTAATTCATTAAATCTGAGATGCGACCCAGGCAACTCTGCTCTGTTACACAGATAATACTGAAGCATGTTCTCCCCCACTACACCACTGAGGACCCTGCTCTACTGTGTCCCCAGATAATCACCATGAACTAAAATCTTTCCAGACATTTTTCAATACATACACTCATTGAGAAAATGGTATCTTACTGTACACACTACTTTACATAATTTATTTCACTTCTCATTATCTTTCCTTTGTCACTAGAATGTCAGCTCCAGAAAAGCAGTAATTTCTTTTCTTTTTGCTCATTGTTGTATCTCCCATGCCTAGAGGAGGGCCTGGCACGTATGGGCACTCAATAAATATCTGCTAAATGAAGAAATAAATTAATTCCACTTTTGCCCTGGCTGGTGTGGCTCAGTTGGTTGAGCATTGTCCCGTGCACCAAAAGCTCACCAGTTCGATTCCCAGTCAGGGTACATGCCCAGCTTGCAGGTTTGGTCCCCGGTTGTGTGCATGCGGGAAGCAACAGGTCGATCAATAAAAATACATTTTAGCCCTGGCTGGTTTGGCTCAGTGGAGAGAGCATTGGCCTGTGGACTAAAGGGTCCCGGGTTCAATTCCGGTCAAGGGCACGTGCCTGGATTGCGGGCTTGATCCCCAGTAGGGGATTCTCTCTCATCATTGATGTTTCTATCTCTCTCTCTCCCTCTTCCTTCCTCCCTGAAATCAACAAAAATATTTAAAAATGTATATTTTTAAATAAATTTCACTTTTATCACTTAAAATGTCTTAGAATTTATTTTTTCTGTGTCCATTAATATAGGTTTTCAACATCATTTATTTTATTGGCTGCATATACTAGTATTTCAATGTATTTATTGAGCTAGTCCTTTACAGATTGGCTGTGTAAGTAATTTCCAGTTTGTCACTATTCTAAATAATACGGTAATTCGTGTTTTTACTTAGGTCTGTGTACCTGGGATTATCTTTTTAGATCATCTCAAAAAGAGAAATTTCTTATTGAAGTAGAATTCACATTTTAATTACAAATTATTTTGTTAAGCCAAACATCCTGAAAGTAATTGGAACTTCTTCTCCCTGGCAGGTATGAGAGTGTTCAGTTCCTTACAACACAGCTAGAGAACATCAAGCCTTTTGATGTTGTTAATACTCACTGAAGGATATTTTTCCTATTGATTTTTAGGGAGAGTGGTGAGCTGCCTGTTTGTACTTTTTGCATTTTTATTAGAGTGCTTAACTTTTTCTTACTGATTTACAATAGTTCTTTATATATTAAGATATTAATTAACTTTTTCTAGGTCATGAATTCTACAAATATTTATTCCTAGTTTGTCTTTCTAAATTTTATTTTGGCATTTGGTGTTTTTAAATTAATTTATTTATTTTTACTGTTGACATTATTACAGATGTTCCTCATTTTACCCCCCTTTGCCCACCTCCACCCAGCCCCATTCCTCCCCCTCTCCCCACCTAGTGTATTTTTTTAAATTATTGTCATGTTATCTTTTTCCAAACAGAAGTTTTAGTTATTTTTTTAATTGAAGAATAATGTATATACAGAAAAGTACACAATTTTTAAGTGCATAATGTAACCTCTCTCAATAATTCTCCCAAGGTAAACACTACTCTGACAAAGTTTTAAATTTTATCATAATAATATCTGTCTTATCTTGGGAAAGATATACCTGCCTTATATTTTCTAAAGATGGATACTGATATCTATGTTTGGAAAAGCATTCCTCAACTAATAATTATGTAAATATTCACCTACATTCCATTCTGGCATGTTAATTATTTATTATATTTGACATCTCTAATCCAGCAGAAATGTATTTTAAATGTATCCTAATCAATAAGATAGGGATCAAACTCTCCTGCCTTCTCTCTTCCCTCAAGGGCTACTTCCCAGCACCATTTATTAATTAGCCGACGTCTAAATTAGTCAACACCATGTCCTTGATTTGAAATGTTCCCTCTTCCTATACTCTGCTCTCTTCTTTTATTTCTGCACCAGTATCTCACCATTTTAAATATAACTCTACGTGTTAATATCTGCTGAACTAAATAGTGCATCATCACTCTTTCAAGCATTTCTTAGTTTTATTGCTCATTTATCCTCCCAGGAAAACTTTAAAGTCATTCTGTGAAATTCTGTCACCACATCCCCTGAAAAGATTGAGATCCTAGTTGGATTTACATTGAACTTACATACTAATCTAGAAAAATGTTTATATCTTTACATTGTTTGACTTTCCATTTGTGTCTTTCCATTTATTTAAAACTTTATGTCCCTCAATAACATCTGTTTTCATTATATAGATCCTGCACAGTTCTGTTTTTAACTAGGTTTTTATATTTTTGTTGCTATTATGTTAGCATTTTTGTTATATATTGTTATATATTCTAACTGATTACTGACCTGTAGGAAATATATATATATATATATATATATATGTTATATACACATATAATACATTATTATACACACTTATCTAGTCATCTTGCTAAACTCATTCATTTGACATTTTTCTTTTTCAGGTAGGTAACATATCATCTGAAAATAATATTTATTTTAACCAATATTTCTACCTTGTGTTTATTTTCTTATTTTTATGTCACTATTTTTTTAAATATGTTTTTATTGATTTCAGAGAGGAAGGGAGAGGCAGAATCGAACCCATAACCCTTCAGTCTGCAGGCCGATGCTCTATCCACTGAGCCAAACTGGCTAGGGCTTTATGTCACTATTTAGGACTTTTAGAACAATGTTTGATGTGTTGCAGCTGGCCTCCTTTCTTTAATGAGAATGTTTCCAGATCATTGTTCTTAACCCATCCCCTACAGCGCCTGCAGGTTCTAATTCATTAAATCTGAGATGGGACCCAGGCAACTCTGCTCTGTTACACAGATAATACTGAAGCATGTTCTCCCCCACTACACCACTGAGGACCCTGCTCTACTGTGTCCCCATTAAATACTAGTCAATATAATGTGCATTGCCTTTACATTAATAAAGTATTATCTCATCTTAGGTATATTAAGAGTTATTAATTGGGAATTAAATTTAATAAAATATCTTTTCAGCATCTCAATGACCTCCCCTCTAGGATAAAATATGAATAAACACCTGTTTGAAAGCACCAGGGAACTGCATGTGCAGACAGGATGTGAGAGGACAGGTTTCTAGAGAGAGAAAAGTCACTGGGGTGAACCTGACATTCTAAGCCATGTTCCTCTTGAAACATCATTCGATATTAAAGCAGCTCAGGGCAGAGGCCAAGAAGCTGAGCAAGAAGCAGTAGCTCAGAGACTGAGCAAGTCACCAGCACTTTTGGTAGTCGTTCAGGGCCCACGGCACAGGAGGAGCACGGGCGGGCATTCCAGGCTTCCCACCAGGAAGCTAACTTTATTGTCCATTTAGCTAGGCCGCAGTATCCAAATACTTGGTCCAATATTAATGTTCCTGGGGAGGTGTGTTGAGACGAGATTAACATTTAAATCAGTAGACTCTAAGTAACACGTATTATTCTCTATAATGGCAGTGGGTCTCATGGAACCTGAGAGAGCAAGCAAAAGTAGAACAGGCCCTGGAAAGACTGAACCCAGCTTTGAATAAGTTCAGTTCCAGATTGGAACACCTGCCAAAATCCAGAGTAAATTCTCTCTAGAGGAAGGTAATACCATTAAGAGCCTTTACACATTTTTGGCCACACTAAAACTTGTCAGAAATACCAGGAAATAGGAATGAAAGAGAGAAAAAAGGAAACAATAAAAACAGATTTCTATATTTTGAAAAATATAAAAAATACAGGAAAGATAAATTTGGGATAAAACAGGTGAAAAGGTCTAAAATATGTGTAATTGCAATCCCAGAAGGAGAAGAGAGAAAGAATGGGGCAGAAAGAATATTTGAAAAATAATGGCCAAGAAATTTCCCAAACTGGTAAAACACATTAAGATACATATTTAGAAGTACTTTGTATCCCAATTAGGATAAATACAAAGAAAAGTATTTGTAGGCATATAATCCTGGATCATGGTGTGAGGTGGGGGGAAGAACTAAAATAAAAGAAAAATTTTAAAGCAACAGGGGAAAATATGTTACCTTCAAAAGAACAGCAATACAACTTATAGCCAACATTTTACAATGAAATAACATCTTTAAAATGCTGTGAAAATATCCTGAAAAATTAAATAAAGACATTTTCAGAGAAACTAACACTGGGATAATTTATCACCAGTTGACTAGCCTTAGGAGAATTCTTCCAGAAGAAGAAAAATTACCCCAGTAGGAAGCACAGAAATTCAAGGAGTAAAGAACTATGGAAAGGATTAATATGTGCATAAATCTGCATGAATATTAACTATACAAAACAAAAAAAAGAATGTCTTGTGAGAGTTACAATATATGTAGAATTATAATGCACAATAAACAGTAACACTAAAGTCAGGAGTGGGGATAAACAGAGTTAAAGTATTCCAAGATCCTTGCATTGTCTTGTCAGGAGAAAAGTTACTATTTTACATGAAATGTTAATAAGTCAAGGATGAATGTTATAATATCCAGGGTCATCTTTAAAAGAAAAAGGATATATAACTAATAAGTGAATAGAAGAGAAACCAATTAGAATAATAAAAAACACTTGATTAATCCAAAAGAAATCAAGAAAGGAGAGAAAAAGAAAGATAAAACAGGTGGGAACAACAAAAAGCAAATTGTGAGGTGGTAAACTTATACCCAAACATACCAGCAATTACATTAAGTTTAAATTGACTAAATATTTCTATCCTATCTAATAAAGAGGGAATATGCTAATTGACCCTCACACTGTCATAAAGATGGCGGCACCCACAGCCAATAAGGAGGAAATATGCTAATTGACTGCCCTGTCCTCAAAGATGGCAGCACCCACAGCCAATAAGGAGGGAATATGCTAATTGACTGCCCCATCCTCAAAGATGGCGGCACCCACAGCCACAAGATGGCAGCGCTCAGTCCCCTCAGCCTCCCAGCTGCCCAGGGCCAGCCTGAGGTGCAGACAAGCCTTGGATGGTGGCTGCCCAGCCACCCAGGGCCGCCCGAGGCTCAGGTAACCAGGGCCAGCCAAGGCTTGTGCTGCTGGCAGTGGCAGCAGCAGAGGTGTGAAGGGGCGTCGCCTTCCCCTGATCTCCGATCGCCTCCCACCCCTGACGGCTCTCGCACTGTGAGAGGGGGCAGGCCGGGCTGAGGGACCCCCCTCCAGTGCATGAATTTTCATGCACTGGGCCTCTAGTTTAAAGATAAAGGTTGTTACACTGGCTATTTGATGATATTGAATCAACAAAGAGATGCACTTAAAATGCAAGATTGAAAGTAAAATACTAATCAAAAGGAAGTTATATAAACATCAGACAAAGTAGCTTTTAAGGCAAGGAGCAGACCTAAAGATAAAGAGAGACATTTCATAATATAAAGAGAGGGAATAAAATTTTTCTAAACAAAACAGAGAAACAGACTAGGGCCAGGATCAAACCTGCAACTCAGGTATGTGCCCTTGACCGGGAATCAAACCCGAGACCCTTCGGTGTGCAGGCAGACGCTCTAACCACTGAGCACACCTACCAGGGCCATATTGGGAGATCTTAACACAATTTTCTCAGTAACCAATTGAACAAGGAGACACAAAAAATCAGGAAGGAAATAGAGATTTGAAACACTGGATTAACTTTTACCTGTGTACAGAATGTTGAATGAACATTTCTGTTCCCCTGAAATCGTCTCTATGGCCCCAGCTGCAAACACCAGGCTCCAGGCGATGGCCACAGATGGAGCCCAACACCGCCCCCAGGTTTACTGACGGCCCCGAGGTATCTATGCAAGAAGCTGGAGAAAAGAGACCGTCTTCCTTTCCTAGTCAGCCTGTGGGGAGAGCAGTGTGGTGGGGAGAGGGGATTCTTTCCTTTCTCTGTGGGGAGGGCTGCACCTCCCTCCCGCCAGCTAAGGGGGGTTCCCAGAGGACAGTCTGAAAGATCCAGGTGCTCACAATAGTCCTCCGTCTCCTTCAGCAGCTGTCCTGATCTTCCTGAGCCCACCTGAGAGGACTGGGGGAGGTGATGAGAGACGGGGCAGGCAGTGGGGCTGGGGCTGCCTCACAGGTCCAATGGGCCAATACCCCACCCACAAGCGGGGCTATGGTAACCCCCTGGAGGGAGGGGGAAAGTGTTTGAACTACACCAGACTTCTCCCATGAAGAAAGTGTGCGGTTTGGGGGTTGGGAGCATGGTCTGCACTGCAAGAGAGCCAGCATCCAGCGGTCAACGCTAAGTGAAGAAGTGACAGCCAAAGGGGAAAACTTTAAACCTACCAGCCAGTAGGTAAAAAGACACCTGCCTTTGCCACCCGCCCTCAGGGATGACCCCAGCTCGGGGGGAGCTAGAAACAGACCCCCCTCCTCCTCACTTTCCGAGTGTCTCAAGCCTGGGGCTGGCTCGGGAGGTGCCCTGGGACCCCAGCGTCTTCCCTTCCTCATTATGAGGCACTTCTCTCCCCAAACTCCCACTCCTCCTTCCTGGCAAGCCCTTGGGTGGTGACGCCCCAGCCCCTGTCCTCATCCCTGCAGACAGGAGTGGCTTGGGGGAGCAGGGTGATGCGGGAAGAGGGAGTGGAGGGCTTTAAAGAGTAGGGTTGGAGCCTCCTTGCTGGCTGGTCTTTTAGAAGTCAAGCTCTACACTCGGGCCTGCACACCCAGAAGGGTGGCTTTTAAGTGATGAGGGACGGTGGTTTCCCTGGGAAAGGCCTCAGCACAGCGGGACTCACCTGAGCCTGGGTTGTTAGGATCCTCTGCCCATCTCTCCAGGCCAAAATGGGTCCCAACGCGTGATTTGCATCAGACTACTGGCTTCAGGCCTCCTTATTTCTTTTTTGTTGTTGTTATTTATTTTGTGTGTGTGTTCAGGCCTCATTATTACTATTATTGTTTTTATTGACAGCTGCCATTTATTGAGTGGGTCTACATCAGGGGTCCTCAAACTTTTTAAACTGGGGGCCATTTCACTGTCCCTCAGACCGTTGGAGGGCCGGACTATAGTTTTAAAAAAAAACTATGAACAAATTCCTATGCACACTGCACATACCTTATTTTGAAATAAAAAAACAAAACGGCAAAAACACCCGCATGTGGCCCACGGGCCATAGTTTGAGGACGCCTGGTCTACATGCTACATGTTGTACTAAGCCCCTATGTATGCATTTTCTTATTATTCACGTTATTTTAGAGCTGAGGGCTTTGGCCGGGGAGGCTGAGACACTTACTGAAGTGACATAGCCAGGAAGTGAAGAAGCCAGGAACCCATCCCAGGTCATTCTAGCTCCAGAGCCTTTGTTCCTGCCTCAGCATCACACCCTCTCCGAGTGCTGAGGGGGAAAATATACTTGCAATGTGCTATGAGCTGAGAACTATTGGAAGCATCACTTGTGTTCTAAAGGCAAGGTTCTCTCATAACAACATAATGCAAATAATTTAAAACTAGTCTGAATTTCAAAACGTTGCCACCAATGCGGGTCCTGCTCTTCCTGCATTTGGCATAAGAATCCTTGGGTGGCCAGGATTACCTTGAACAAGCCCAGTGAAGAAGTGAGAAACCAGAAATGGGAAGAGGCCACTTGGGACCTCATGAAACTTCAAGTGCAGACTACATTTTCACTGTCTGAAGAATACTTTACTTTGCTAACACCTTGTGCTGAGAATGGAATCCAGCAACCAGGGCGG
Source organism: Eptesicus fuscus (assembly GCF_027574615.1). Lineage (NCBI taxonomy): Eukaryota > Metazoa > Chordata > Mammalia > Chiroptera > Vespertilionidae > Eptesicus > Eptesicus fuscus. The sequence goes on along the minus strand of NC_072488.1, from coordinate 44,925,730 downwards.
ACTCCGGAAGGGGGTGTGGAAGCAGTTATCCTGGAAAGTGAGTTTGTGTGCGACCAACAGCTAACATCTAGGAAGTTCACTTCCTCCAGCTCCTGACACAAGTGACAGCCCCAATTTCTATAAATGTGAGGCCAGTCTAGAGATCACTTATGGTCCTTCAATGCCCAGACAATTTTTCAAACTTGAGCCAAATAAAGCACTCATGGGGACTTGTTGTCTCTAATGCTGTCGAAACTGAGAGAAGTTCTAGACGCAGATGCTTAAGTAACATGGGCCGGGGTGTTAAGAGCTGTTCCATGTGGTAAAGGGGCCAGCGCTGTAGATGGCTGGACCGTATTCTGATGGAACTGTGCTTGGTTATGATGCTGTTGGCTTTTTAAAAGATGGAGTGAGGCCCTACCTGGTTTGGTTCAGTGGAAAGAGCATCGGCTCACAGACTGAAGGGTCCTGCGTTCAATTCTGGGGAAGGGCATGTACCTCAGTTACAGGCTCGATCCCAGCCCTGGTGGGGCGCGTGTGGGAGGCAACCAATCTCTCTCTCTCTCTCTCTCTCTCTCTCTCTCTTTCTCTCTCTCTCTCTCTCTCTCTCTCTCTCTCTGTGTCTCTCTCTCTCTCTCTCCCTCATTCTCTCTCTCTCAAAATCAATGCAAAAATATCCTCGGGTAGGTGAGGTTAAAGAAAAAAACAAAACAAAACAAGACTGCCAGGGATGGGGAAGCTAATTACAAAGAATGACGGGAATAGCTAAGAATGGTCTCTTCTTTTTTCAGTCCAGGTGATGTTTCTACTTCTTTCATCACCAATAACCCATTACTGTTTGTCCAACAACAGTAACATCTTCCGTTCTCACTCAGGCCCAGGAAAAAGAAATAACCCTGGGCCATGGTGGGAGCTCTTTATCTGGAGGAGGCTGAGGTAGGGAAAAGTAATCCTTCGCCAGGAACTGGTCACAGGAGCCTGGATTCGCCCGGGGGGTACACTGGACTTCTTCAGGTCGTAAGGCCACAGTTCTCTCATTGGGTCAGTTCTTTCTCGGCGCTTCACCCTCCAGGTTTTTGTGCGAGATCTCTGCTAGCTCGCACAGGCAAGGTTTATGTTGCATAAGTCCCAGTGGTGAGGTCATCCCCATGGAAGGTTTCCATATATGACAGGCCTCGCTGCTGCGCCCAGGAGCATTCCCAAGGCCCTTTCACTGATGCTGTCCAAGAGCAAGGTCTTGGCTGGATTCCCACATCGAAGGGGCAGTGGAGCTTTGGTTTCTGAAAATAGGAGAACTGTCCTTCCTGTCCAATTATGAAAGTGTTCTCTGTAGAATATTTGGAAAATTCAAGCAAAGTATAGAGAGGGGAAAAAGATCATGCCATAATTCCATCACCTACAGATAACTAATACTAATATTTTGGTGTACTCATTTCTCATAGTTTTTCCTAATGCGTATGTCTGTATATTTTAGGAGGGCAGTACTGCATTGTGGTTCAGAATGTGGTTTGGACGTCTGAGACCACTCATTTAGAGTTCTGTGGGCTTCCACAACTTAATCTCTTCAAGTTTTATCTCCTTCAGCATTAAAGTTTGCACATACTAGTACTTAGTCTAGCCCTCCACCAGTATGATAGTATTTTAACTTCTAGGTTTATAATAAGAATTATCTGGTAATAAAATTTCCCCAATTTTTAAAAAATATTTCTAACTTCACTGGTATTCAGAAAAATGCTTATTTTTTAAAATATATTTTTATTGCCCTGACTGGTTTGGCTCAATGGATAGAGCGTCGGCCTGCGGACTGAGAGGTCCCAGGTTTGATTCCGGTCAAGGGCATGTACCTCGGTTGCAGGCATATCCCCAGTAGGTGTGCAGGAGGCAGCTGGTCGATGTTTCTCTCTCATCAATGTTTCTAACTCTCTAACCCTCTCCCTTCCTCTCTGTAAAAAATCAACAAAATATATTTTAAAAAATATATATATAATTTTTTATTGATTTCAGAAAGAAAGAGGGATAGAAACATCAATGATGAGAGAGAATCATTCATCAGCTGCCCCCCACTGGGGATCGAGCCAGCAACCTGGGCATGTGCCCTGACCAGGAATCAAACCATGACCTCCTGGTTCATGGGTCGACACTCAACCACTGAGGCACCAGCCAGGGCAGTAGGGTCTGTTTTTCATGATTATCTTCAGATTTCTAGGTAAATACTTAGTTTGCCTCTAAAAGCTATGTCTCCTTTCCAGTAGTAAATTCTCTATCCTGCTTCATGATAGTGGCTAGATGATCCTTTCAAGACACTGTTGAATTAACAGTAGTTCCTGACAGTATTACTTCTTTATTAAAAACGAAAACTGGAACGATACAGAGATTAGCATGGCCCCTGCACAAGAAAAAAAAATTATGCTGGGTGTTGTTTCAGAAAATATATTTTATCATGTTAATGGAGCTTCTTTCTTTACTAACTTATTAGGGGAGTTTTAAAAGTAAAGAATAAGCCTTAGCTGGTTTGGCTCAGTGGATAGAGCATCCACTTGCGGACTGAAGGGCCCTGGGTTCGATCCGGGTCAGGGGCACAGGGGCACATGCCCAGGTTGTAGACTCAATCCCTCATCATTGATTTCTCTCTCTCGCTCTCTCGCTCTTTCTCTCTCCCTTTCTCTCTGAAAAAAAAAAAAATGTCAATTTTCATCTTCAAATACTTTATTATCTATGAGAGACTCTCAGGTCTGTTATTTTCCTTTGACCTACTTCTGTGATGTATTATATCAGTGGGAGTATTTTATGGGGCCATCAATACCTTCTCAACAAACTTACCATGTGCATCCTGGGCTCTGGCGTCAGGCAGAGCTGGGCTGCCTTCCTAGTCCGCCACTTCCTAGCTGGGGTTTAGGGGCAAGTGCTAAATGGGGATGCCAATAAATGCTGGCAGTTTTGACACATTACTCCTTTATTCTATTAATAAATTTGTTAGTGCTTTATTTAGGATTTTTGCATCTATGTTATTGAAAATGGTGTGAAGAGTGTATGTGTGTGTGTGTGTGTGTGTGCATGATTTATTAGGTATGTTCACGAAAATGAATTACGTTGGTTTTCTTGTTTCCTATGATCTACAGTAGTTAAAACAGCAAGAGAGCCCTGACCAGTTTGGCTCAGTGGATAGAGCGTCGGCCTGCGAACTGAAGGGTCCCAGGTTCGATTCCGGTCAAGAGCATGTACCTTGGTTGCGGGCACATCCCCAGTAGGGGGTGTGCAGGAGGCAGCTGATCGATATTTCTCTCTCATCGATGTTTCTAACTCTCTATCCCTCTCCCTTCCTCTCTGTAAAAAATCAATAAAAATATTTTTTTAAAAAAACAGCAAGAGATATTTATACATTCATGTCCACAGCAGCACTATTCACAATAACCAGAAGTGGGCGCAACCCAGTTGTTAACTGTGGGATGAATGGATAAACAAAATGTGTTGTATACATACAATGGAATATTATTCAGCCTTCAAAAGGAAGTTTTTACATGCTACAACACATATGAATCCTGGGACATTATCTAAATAAAATAAGCAAGTCACAAAAAGATAAATACTGTATGATTCCACTTGTATGAAATATCTAAAGTCAAATTCTATGAGACAGAAAAGAGAAGAGTAGTTGCCAGAGGCTAGGGAAGGAGGAAAGGGAGATGTTGTTCAATGGGTACAGAGTTTCAGTTTTGCAAGATGAAAAAGTTTTGGAGATTGGTTTCACAGTAATGTGAGTAAAGTTAACATTACTGAACTGTACTCTTAAAAAGATTAATATGGCAAATTTTAAATAATGTGATTTTTTTTTTTACAATAAAAAAATGGCATAAGGATGATCTGTTCCTTGAAAGTTTGAAAGAATTCACTCATAAAAGCACCTGGAGATAATACCTGCACACTCTTTTCCACTTTATTAACTTTTTAGTCTTTTACTTAAGATAATTGTGGTTTCATTTACACGAATAATTTTTTTTTTACTAGAAAGTCATCTATTTCATTGTGTAGCAAATTAAGTAGCCTAGTTATATGTAGAACTTTCTTATAACATACATTTGTTGTATCTCCTTGTTCATTTCTAGGTTTTTTTTTCTGTCTTTAGCAATTTTTTTTGTGTGTGTGTGTTTTTAAATGACATTATGAACTTATCTATCAATTCTCCTATTTTTTAAATTCAGTAATATATGCTTTAACATTTCTCTCTTCTTGGCTTTCCTCATATATTTTATTATTCTTTTTTGTAATTTGAAGCAAATGCTTAATTCATATCTTTTTATTCTTTCTTATTACATAATTAAAGCATCTAAAGTTCTAAATTTCCTTCTGTACAATATGTAGAAATTCCAGAAGTTTTAATTTGTGATATTGCATTATCATTCATTTCTAAATAAAGACAAATTATTATGTAATTATTTTCTCATGCTTTCCTTCTTTTATCTTCTAAAAGGAAACCTGCTATGATTAACTTATTAATTTTTAAATTGTATAAACTTTAAGATTATTCAAAATGTGCATATTTACTGTACAGGACCAGGCAACAGCAGGACTGTTAGGGCAAGGCGGACAGTCCAGGCTGCCTCAGGGCCACACCAGGGAAAGGGGGATAGTGACAGGTGAGGTACTCTTCCTCGCTTGGCCCCACATTCCTACCCACGCTAAAACTGCAGGAGAAATAACTTCCAATATCCTGCAGGTTAGGAACCCAAATAGAAGAACAAGAATAGAGAGAATTGGCTTTTAGGGGGAAAGTTCCGCAACCACTAACCTAAGGGATAAAGACTGAACATATTCAGGACATAACATTTTCAAATGAAGCAAAACTTCATACATTTGCAGACTTTCCACAACAGGATTTTGATATAAAAAGAAACCACTCCTCTCCTATCCAAACTTTTTACTCTTCTGCCCCCACCTGGGGGTCACAAACAATACCATTATTTCCAGGCCACCTAAGAACACAAGCTCATAAAAAGAAAAGCACAGGATCAATTGCAGCTTTAAATACCTTCCTAAATGTTGCCCAACTCAGAAAAGAATAGTCAACACAAAAAATTGGTAGGGTGGGGAGGCATGGGAATGCAACCATTTATTTGGAGTGTAACCTGGAACTCCAAATAAAGGCTCTATTATCTTCACCTGAAAGCTTTTAGGACCTAGGGAGGAAGTTGAGACAGCACCAAAATGCACAGATGACTTCACAGCCCTGGATGATGGCAACAGGTAGACAAAAAACACAGAACAATTAAAGGTGAACTGGGACACACCTGCACAGCAGTACATCTCACATTTCATATTCCCCAAAACTAGACCTTTTAGTTAGCCTGTTCAGACGAAGCTTGATCATACAGATTGCTCTAGAGCACACATGAACAAATAAGTTAATTGCTTTTTATTGTAGAGGAAAAAATATCCTGAAATATTTGTTAAATAACGTATTAGTAATTCCCAACAAAATCACCCTTCAGGGTTGTCAAGCTCACCATCTGGCCAGACATAGTGAGCTGTCCCTGGCTCTCATAATAAACTTTATTAACATTGCCATAAACCACAGGAAAACCCAGAGATTTTCTGAATGGCTTCCAAATTTCTGCAAAGATGCCCTTAATTCGTCCAAAGGTAAAAAATAAACAAGTTGGCAGAGAAATTAGGAGAGCTTAAAGAAAAAAAATGTTAACAATCGGTGAATCTAGAACAAAGAGTATATTAGTGTTCATTATACCCTTCTTTCGAATTAATTTCTTAGTCACAGGCAGACTGAAAAGTTGCTTTAGCATGATCATGCTATTTTCCAGACTTGCCTAAAAATATATATCCAAATATTTCTTTTCAAACCAGAAATAGAAAGAGTTCTCTCCCAGGTGATACTCACTTTCTATTCTGCCTAAAAAAGCTTCCAGAGCTTTATGGAAAGTTTAAATTAAGGGGCTACAGTACACTGATGTGGTATTATAGTTCTTGACAGGTGTTGGGGTCAAATCTCATCGCAGGTCTGTGATGGTCACTGCTCTGTCCACAACAGTCACATGGCTGCAGCTCTGTAACAGAGAAAAAGAAAGAAAAGGGGAAGTCCTGGAACATTCTGAAGTCATTTTTTTAAAGTTTCTTACTTAAAAATGCTCATTCTGGCTAGTGGTTCCCAGTTTGGAAGCCAGATTGCTACTTAAGTGGCAGTTACGGTAAAGGGTCTAGGAATCATCACTTCCACCGTGGGCCTATCTATCCTCGTTTATTTTTCAAGTGTATCTGTACTCTAGAATCGTTCAAAAGGCATATGTGTACCTGGAAGAATTGCTGACTTCATTGCCGTGTTTTTGGGATACTACGTCAACCAAATAATAAAGCACTCCTACTCGCATATGCAAAAGGAATCTTTTTAACTGAAAACTTGACATTTGGGGGGATTGCACAGCCTGTTTTAACATCCTGGCCCCTAGACATTTATTACTTTCCAAGGTGGACTAACCTATTTTTCTAACCTATACGTTTCTTTAAGGGTTTTTAACCTAATATTTTTTTCCTTTTTATTGCATTTATTGGGGTGATACTGGTTAACAAAATCATACAGGTTTCATGTGCACAATTCCACAGACTAAGCTATATATTTTTTTAACAGATCTGTCAGAAAGTTGTTCTCATTCTCAGCTGAAAACTGTCATTCCAAGAGATCTAAGTTTTAGTTCTGAGAGTCATAAGAAATACACCCAATATCTTTTTATACAACAGTTCTTCTAACAGTAAAGCCAGTTCTCAGATTCTCCCTGGAGTTTTTCTTCTGAACACCCCAGTTCCCTTTACATGACAATGTTCTGAGTCTCTTTTCCATATTGGTCACTTTTCAGTGAACCCTAAAGAAATAATACTCCACTGCCAGCATGGAGTGACACTATCACATTAGATTAGAGGGGCATACTGCAACACACTGAGCTTATCAGCAACTGAAATTTTTTATTCACAGAATTCAACTTAGGGGAAAAACTTCCTAAGAAGGTCATAAAGTCCGTATTATCTAAGTAAAATTCCAGAATCAAGTATACTTTACTTATTGTAAGTGGCTTTTTCCCTATGATTTCAAATATTTTATTTTATTTTATTTTATTTTTTTTTTTCAAATCTTTTATTGAAGTACTAGAGGCACAGTGCACGGATTCGTGCACAGGTGAGGTCCCTCAGCCTGACCTGTGGGGATCTGTCCGAAACCAGCTCTCCGACATCCCCCGCGGGGTCCCAGATTGCGAGAGGGCGGTTCTCGGGTGACGCACCCCAGAATCAGGCTCCCTCCTCTCTGGTTCTGGGTGCATTGAGCGCCTGCCCCCTGGTGGTCAGTATGCGTCATAGCTACCGGTTGGAGCATCTGCCCTCTGGGGGTCATTGTGCATCATAGCTACCAGTCGGACGGTCAAATGGTCAGACGGTTGCTTAGGCTTTTATATATATAGATAGGCTTAGCAACTGATGTTGATGAAGAAAAAAAACTAACAGTTAATAAGCCAGCTTACTGCACTAGGTATTTTCTGCATATTATCTCATTTAACCCTCTCAATAACTCCACAAAGTAGAAATTATTATTATCATCCCCATTTACAGGTAGAAAGCTGAGGTGCAAGAAGGTTAAGTAGCCTGATCAAAGACACATGGTTCTTAAGTAGCAGAGCTAAGACTCCAATCTGTTTCCATCCCACACTGCCTCCCATGTAATAGGAAGATTTGGGAAGATAGGTGATAAGGTTAATCTTCTATGTGGGTCAGAAAGGCAATACACCTCATCAGCTCTGCTTGAGGCACAGCCCCGAATCCTTCTACATAGATACATACACAGAAGAGTGGTGGATCCTTGCTGTGTGGATGAAATCCTTTCTGGCGACAGGAAGAAATCTCCTCTAGTCCATGGTCAGTTAGTTTAAAGAATCCAGTTCTGGAAAAAGAAAGAGCAGGCCCAGAATCAAGCAAATGTGGCCCCAAAATCCCTAACACACACACACAGCAGGACAGAGCTCATTTTGAGACCACCTCAGAAGTATACTGGCTGGTAAGTCTCTTCTCTGGTGAATGAATCAGAGTTAGAGAATGAGTCATCACTGCCACTACACTAGTTTGCTAGGGGAATTCACAGTAAATAACAGGATTTAGAATGAAAAAGAAGTTAACATTGAGATAATGTTTGATTTTGAAATTCTCTAATCTGACATAAAATCTCTTAAAATTCCTATTGCTTCAAGTCAAACACTTCAATTTTCTTATGTCCTTTTCTTAGAAAAGCACCTAGCCCTAGCTGGTTTGGCTCAGTGGATAGAGTGTCATCCTGTGGACTGAAGGGTCCTAGGTTCGATTTCAGTCAAGGGCACATGCCTGAGTCGTGGACTCAATTCTCAGTAGGGGGCATGCAGGAGGCAGCTGATCAATGATTCTCTCTCATCATTGATGTTTCTCTCTCTCTCTCTCTCTCTCTCTCTCTCTCGCTCTCGCTCTCGCTCTCGCTCTCTCTCTCCTTCTCTGAAATCAATAAAAGTATATTTAAAAAAAAGAAGAAGAAAGAAAAGAAAAGCACCTAAGCTGTTGCTTGGATAGCTTTTCAAACAAGCGTACCAGGTTTATCAGGATATGAGACTTAAAAGGAAGCCTCTTAGAGCAGCCAATTAATACGACAATCTATATATTTTATAGAGAACAAGGTCTTAGGGATACAGGCCCTTTCCTCTGAGGCTTCCCCCCACTGCCTCCTTGTAATGTTCCCCCGAACCATGTCCTATGTACTTACTCCTGGAATTTAGGGGAGCAAACAATGGCTATTGACTCCGGCAACATCAACTGATAGGAGCAGTGAGTGTGTAGGTCAACACTGGAGAGGAAGGCAGTCTGTGTGGGATGAGTCTGAGAAGAGAAAAAAAGTCAGAGACACAGTTAGAATACACGGCTAATCCTGGCCCATGCAGGAAGGTAGAGTCAAATAGTTCTCAGCAGCTAGCTGGCCACAGTCTCCTTCTCAAGTTCAAAACCATTGCAGCCATGAGGGGTACACCTGAAGTTCATGGTAAGTAATCAACTTCTTTTCCAGCAGTGTAAACAACTGTTGTTTAACATGAGTATGTGAAGAGACTCATAATTTCTAATTGACCATCAAGACTTAATTTAACTCCTCACAGGCTCTCTCTGCACAGTGAGAGGCATCGTTCTGGAATAGATGGAACAGCTGCCCAACAACACTTCAACATGGTAGAAGTCAAGGACTTAACCACAGTTAGATGAATGATTCTTCTTCCTGACAGAGGTGTTAAAAGGTCAAACATGAGTCTGGGGCTCTAAGGCAAAAGGGGCAATGGCTGTCCAGTGATTAAAGCATATCATCCAAGGATGTAAGAGGCAGGGGTGACTGGGATTTCAGTGGGCAGTTAAGTCACACAAAGGAACCTGTCTTGTTTCGGAAAAGGACCAAGATATTGAAATGTGAGGTTAGAACACCATCTAAATGTACACTCAGTTGATCTCATTTGTTCTCTATTACTGAATTGTTTAATTAAGCACATTCTTTGTACACAAATGAACAACCATATAATGATATATGTTCACCTTTGAGGGGGTGTGATTTTAGAGAACAAGAATAGAAAAAGAAAGACCCAGAATGACTCAAAAAGTCCACCAACCTTCACTAAGAGAAAAGCACAGAAAATCTATCAGTATATTTGACCAGTGTTTTCAAACCTGCCGTGCAAAAAATGAAGCTCCTGAGGAGCTTGTCGAAAGCACAGGCCCCTCCTGTGCTCCACCCCTAGAAACATCCATCCTGAGAAAAACTTCTCTTTTTTCAAAAAGCTCATTAGCCCTGGCTGGTTTTGCTCAGTGGTTAGAGTGCTAGCCTACGGACCAAAGGATTGCTGGCCCAGGGCACGTACCTCAGTTGCAGGTTCAATCCGTAGCGCTAGTTGGGTGCAAGCGGGAGGCAACCAATCGATGTGTCTCATATCGGTATTTTTCTCTCTCTCCCCCCCCCCCTCCTACTCCCTCCCACTTTGTCAAAAAAAAAAAATCAATGGAAAAAATACTCTCGGGGGAGGATTAAAAATAAATAAATAAAAGCTCATTAAATGATTCTTCTGTGCCACCTTGTCTGGGAAGCACCACTCCACAGAACACTGTGGAAGAGGTCTGTAGGACAGGAACGTGTTAGCTGGATGCTGACAGGAAAGCCATACACAGATCTTCACAGGGCGGGTATGGATTTTGGTGACTACAAGGGAAAAACAGTTTCTACCTGACAATAATATGATCCTATAGACTGCTAAGGACAAATGGCCTTTACCAACACATTTTATCCCATGGTTAGAGCCAGAAATTCCTTTTTAATTAAATTTATTGGGTAACATTGGTCAATATGAACACATAGGTTTCAGGTGTGGGTTTATATGTTACAAGATCTGTACATTGATTGCATCATGTGCCCACCACCCAAAGTCAAATCTTCTCAGAGCCAGGAATTCTAACTGGGAACAGATGAGGCCTACACAGGCCAATCCAGACCTCCAATCTAAAGCTGGGTTAACTGGAGAGACAATATAGAGACACATATCAGGGGCTCAATAAATAATTGTTAAACTAAATAAAAAACCTTGCCTTGCCCTGGCTGGTGTGCTCCGTGGTTAGAGCATTCCATTCCTGGTCAAGGGCAGGTGTGTACCTGGGTTGCAGGTTGGATCCCCACCCCCAGTTGGGGCTCATGTGGGAAGCAACCAATTGATGTGTGTCTCTCATAATGATGTTTCTCCCTCTCTCTCCCTCTCTTCCTCTCCCTTCCAATGGAAAGCAATGGAAAAAATACCCTTGGGTGATGATTAAAACAAAACAAAACAAAAAACCTTGCCTTGAGCCACTGTTTCCCTCCAACAACTATGCCTTCTCTCTCTCTCCTTCCCTTCACAATTGAGTTTCAATATAGCAAAGGAACAGAAATGAGCAAGGGGAGTGGATACTGAGGGCAGCCTGGGCGCCCTGGATGGGAGCAGAGCAGACACAGGAGAGCACTGCCAGCAAAGTCAGGCTGAGACCAGGTGAAGGAGAGCCTTGAATATTGGGCTTGGGGTTCCACAATAGTTGATCAATACATGACCATACAGAGAACTGGTTTGTAGCTAGCATTTTCTTTTTCTTTTTTAAATATATTTTTTTACTGATTTTTTTTTTACAGAGAGGAAGGGCGAGTGATAGAGAGTTAGAAACATCAGATGAGAGAGAAACATTGATCAGTTGCCTCCTGCACACTCCCTACTGGGGATGTGCCCACAACCAAGGTACATGCCCTTGACTGGAATAGAACCTGGGACCCTTCAGTCTGCAGGCCGATGCTCTATCCACTGAGCCAAACCGGTTAGGACATGGCATTTTCTTTTGTTAAACTAAATAAAAAACCTTGCCTTGCCCTGGCTGGTGAGCTCAATGGTTAGAGCATTCCATTCCTGGTCAAGGGCACGTACGTACCTGAGTTGCAGGTTGGATCTTCTGCATTTTCCTCTTGCCAACTGTAAGATCTGAGCACATCTATGGTCTGCTTTTGTTTATTTTTAATCCCAAGTTAGGAAGGAATGGGACAGAAATATCATGGGGATATACTGTCAAATTAGGATCTAAAATTGTTCCTACCTGGGCCCTCACTGATATTAGAAATCCTTTTATTCATTTGTGGTTAAGTTCTTTCTGAAGTCTAAACAGTAACTGTTCCAAATTTCTCCCATCTCCTCCACTTCTTAAACCCCCATCTCCTTCCCACTGGATGGTGACTCTAGACTCCAACCTTGTTGAAATCAGTATCACCAAACTGACTTCCCTCAACCCCTCCAAATATAACCTCAAAAATTTCTCTGCCCTGGCCAGGTGGCTCGGTTGGTTGGAGCATTGCCCCATATGCCAAAAGGTTGCAGGATTGATTCCTAATCAGGGCACATACTTAGGTTGCGGGTTTGATCCCTGGTCGGGGCATGTATGGGAGGCAACTGATTGATGTTTCTCTCTCACATCAATGTTGCTCTCTCTCTCTAAAAATCAATTTATAAAAAAACATATCTTTGGCTGAGGATTTTTTAAAATCTGTTTCTTTCTCTCTGCCTTTAATTCTGTCTCAGAGAAATGGGTGTTTTTTCCCCCATATGAAGATGAATGTCCTTTGTTTAGTTTTGATTTGATACTTTCCTACCTCCATAGTACCTGTCTTTCCTGCCCTCTAAAATCTCCTCCACTGGCTCACTGGTGTTAAAAACACATTCAGACAACTAATAGACAAAAATGGAAACAAATCTTAAAAATGTTGAGCAAAAGAAGCCAGACACAAAAGAATACATATTATATAATTCTATTTATATAAAGTTCAAAACCAGGCAAAACTAAGTATCTCATTATGAATACATTTAGGTGGTAAAACTATACAGACAAGGATTTCCAGAAAAGTCAGGAGAGTGAGGAAGTGTGACTAGGCAGGAGACAGGGTGTGGGGGATGGGAGCATGCTTCTGGCAATGTTCTATTTCTTTAAAAAAATAAATAAATAAAAATATTGATTTCAGAAAGAGGATGGGAGAGCGAGAAACATTAATGATGAGAATCATCAATTGGCTGCCTCTTGCATGCCTCCTTCTGAGGATCTAGCCCGCAACCCAGGCATGTGTCCCAACCAGGAATCAAACCCTGACCTTCTGGCTCATGGGTCGATGCTTAACCGCTGAGCTACACCGGCCAGGTTAAGCATCGACTATTTCTTGAACAATGTTCTATTTCTTGTAGTTTGTGTACATAGATGTTTGCTAACTGGTTCAAATAATTTAGTTTATGTACTTTCTTATATATATTATATTTCAAATGTAAAGGTTTAAAAAAAACCAAAATCAAACCAAAACTCATATTCAATTCCTTCATACTAAACTATAAATCAAGCAAATCTTCTCTCAACCTGGCTACTCCTGAAGCCACCGGGAATCCCCTCTCTTTCCTTTCCTTTAGGACTAGGCTCTTCAAAAATGTAGTGTGCACTTCACTATCAGCATAACCTCCATCCCCATTACTCCTTCAGCCTTTATAATCTACTCCCACTGCTGCCTAAAACCAACTACATTTGGGTCACCAGTGACTTCCCCAAATCCAACTGGCTCATTCAGGTATTCATCATTCTGGAGCTCTCTGCAGCATGTGACATAGTTAACATCCTGAAATTTCTTTTCTGTGTTGTTGTTGTTTTATATTTTTTTTATTGATTTCAGAGAGGAAGGGAGAGGGAGATACATCAATGATGAGAATCATTGATTGGTTGCCTCCTGCATACCCCACATTGGGGATCCAGCCCAAAGCCCTGGGCATGTGCCCTGACCAGGAATCTAACTGTGACCTCCTGGTTCATAGGTCAATGCTCAACCACTGAGCCACGCAGGCTGGGCCTGAAGTTTCTTCTTAAAACGTGTCTCCTCCTTTGGTTTCTGTGCCTTAGCACTACACTCATCTTTCTCTTACATCTCTTTGCTTCATTACTGCCTACTTCCTATGTCCCCCTAGGTAGCCTGTCCCCAAGGCTTCCAGCGAATCTTTTCTTGCTCCCCACTCTCCTCCAGTTCCAAGGGTTCCAAGATCAGCTCTATGCAGAGGTTCCCAGATCTTTCTGCCTTGGCCTTGCTCCCAAGCTCCAGCCACATTTCCAAGAGCCTGATACCTATCTCCACCGATTTAATGTCTCACTAGTACCTTCCATTCAACATGCTCAGACTGAACACCATTTATCCCACTTCCAAAATAAGTTCTCCTCCTGGAGCCCCTGTTTCTGCTTATGAGATGATCACTGCCACTCCCACGAGTCAGGCCCCAAATCTCTAAGTCATCACTGACTTTTACTCATCATCCTCTCTTACTCATTCCCCACATCTTCTGAAATCCTACATTCATCTCTTCCTACCCAAGTACAATGCCATCATCCTAGCTCTCATAATTAGAATATATAACCACACAAATCTCTTAAATAATCTCTCTTCCTCAACTTATCTTAAAACTGACTTTAATTTTTCTAAAGTATTGTTTGCTCTACTCAAAATGTAAATTCATACTGTACACCTGAAATGAATATAATGTCAACTATGTTAATAAAAGAAGAAAGAATCACAATACAGAAAAAAAGCACCTGTATGAGTCTCTATTAGAACTTACTAAAAAGGAGAACTATTCTGCTTGTCTACCCAATGTATCACGTTAAAGCTTATCTACTACCATTTCCTGGCATGAACCATAAACTCCAGCAAACTGGACACTCAATGCTCCAGGCACCGTCTGCCTATTCCAATGCCTTCCCTTCCATACAGAACTCTCCCTTGGCCCATCTTGTAAAAATTCTAGTAAATCATACCAAGTGATCCCTCCGTCCTCTGAATCCCACAGGGCTCTCTTAGCTCCTCAAGGCACTTGGCCTCATGTGAAGAGTTATAACTTGTCTATGTGTCTAATTTCCTTCATGAAACCAGAATCATATCTTACTTAAATCTGTAACCCCTGGCAGAGAAGGAACAAGTTTTCTATCCAATGGGGATACACAATGGAAGGCAACTATTTATGTACTTAAACTGAATAAAGGACAGAGGCACATGGGACTGCCTCCCAGGTGAGTATTTCCCAAATTCTAACATACAAGCATGAGTCATCTTCCCAAATCCTGAAGTGAGCTGACTTGTTCGTATGTAACCCTGGCACACAACATGAAAAGCAGCCTGGTCTGTGAGAGTGAGGAATTGAAAAGGAAAAGAAAGAAAAATTAAGGAATAATCTTTAGAATTATATTTTACCTGAATATTACCAAAAGATTACATAAGATACACAGACACTTGAAAATCACCTATATTGGTGGCTCTTCTGGTTTACAAAAAGGTATATGCTGCTTTAAGAAAAACCAAATGCAAACATCTGAATTAACTTCCTTGGCTCATTTAAAATATTTTGAGCTATATACTTTTAGGAACACATAGACTATGTATGAAGAAGGCAGAGTCCATGTCCGCTTATATTCTAGGCCAGCATCCCATCACCATTCACACTCACAAGGAATCTGGGACATCAGGAAAACAAGTTCATTTTTATTTTTTAAAAAAATAATTAATTAAAAAATTGTAAAGCCCTAAGTAGTTCCCAGAAATCAATACTGGAGCATAAGCAGTCAAGTTTGCTAGGGAAAATGAGTGTGCATCCAAGGGAGGGAAACAATCATCTAACCTCTCTGAATGCAATTCACTTTGCTCTAAGAAAAAAACTGGCAGTGTGTTTACAACATCGTGAGAGACGAGACTGACCCGGGAGCTCGGCATTGCTTACATGAATCCAGCCCAGCGTGATGAGGCCTAGCTGGTCCTGTATGAGGAAAAGCTCTTCTTCGTTCTCCGTGTTGCAATAATCGGACCCAGCACTTTGCTTGGGGATGAGAACGTGGGTGATGGTAAATTCATTCCTCATCTGTCGATGAAGAAAACAGCCCATCATGATTCGCAGGCACTTACGCAACCCCACTCTGTCCCAGCAGTGGAAAGTTCACCATCTATGTAAGTGAAGGCCCATCCCACCCCAGTCCACACCTTGCTCCCTGAGTCCCCCACCTTGTGGTTCACAACCTTGGCTGCTCATGTGCATTCCCTTGGAGGCACTCTGCCAAGTCACAGATGCCCACAGCCCCGTGGGAATTTCCTCTGAAGTGAAATGGGTCTACTGGTGGTTCTCGGGAAGCTCCGCATATAGTACCATTTCTCTTCCTTTGCTCATGTCTTAAGTAGTTTCCCCATCACTGTTTCTCTAAGTCTTTCTCATCCTTTAAGGCTCAGTCCGAGTCTATTCCACTTCATTCATTTATTCATATTTATTCATTCAGCAGTAATGGGTTCTGTAAGTGCCTCCATTCAATGTTCTTTCCTTCTTCAAAGTTCTTAGTGCTTGCATTGTACATACTATTCAGCTTGCTACTTATCTTTTGGTGTGTATCTCCCACCTTGCCAAAGTGCTTGGGTTCTTTCTGTGGACACATGTTACGTGTGTCTTATATATTTCATACCCCCAGGTCCTACCATAAAGCAGGTGCTTGAAAAATGGTATATAGATAATGACTGGATCTTCCTACCAAGTGTAAAAGTAGATATGTCTTACTATTGGCATTAAAATAATCAGTTAAATTCAAGGGACTCTGAAAATCAATCAGATACGGTCACCAAATTCAAAGTGACATTGCATAATGCTGCTGTCCATGGTTCCTTGGGCAAAGGGATTGGTACAAAGAGTAACTGACCCTGTTTATCTTCTCTCAGAGCCACAAGAGGCCAAGGGGCGAAGAAACAAGTCTCAGCTCAGAAAAAGCATTTGTTTTTACCAGTTTTCCACAGAGAATTCCACACGTCTCTACTCCCCGTGCAGTGTTGGCGCTGGCGAGCTGGAGAAACTGTGGGCAGAGCCTCCCGGGCACCACCATGTGGCGCAGCCCACCAATTGTAGGAGCTGTAATGGAGAAAAGGGAAATATCTGAGACCACGGGCAGAGATTTCCCAAGCACAGAGAGTTGTCAATCCTGGGAGAGCAATGTCCTATCACTGCCACGTCCCCTTTGCCCCCAACTTCAAGCAGTGAGAGGAAATCTCATCCTAAATGGCAGAAGGAAGAGGGTTATAAAGTCTCTTTTCCAACCTCTGACCATAGCTAATGGGAGTACAAGATTTCAAGAGAAGAAAAGAGGCTTCAGCCCAGCTGCTGTGGCTCAGCAGTTGAGTGTCAACCCAGGAACCAAGAGGTCACGGTTCAATTCCCAGTCAGGGCACATGCCCGGGTTGCAGGCTCCATCCTCAGTCAGGGGCATGCAGGAGGCAGCTGATAAATGATGTTCCTCTCTCATCAATGTTTCTATCTCTCTATCTCTCTCCCTTCCTCTCTCTCTAAAAATCAATAAAAAGATATTTAAAAAAAGAAAAAGAGAGAGACTTCAATCATTCAAGTTAAGACAAGGGTAAACTACTACTTAAAATAAGTTTCTTCTGCCCTGGCCGGTTTGGCTCAGTGGATGGAGCGTCGGCCTGCGGACTTGGGGGCGGGGGGAGGGGTCCCAGGTTCGATTCCGGTCGGGTTGCGGGTTTGATCCCTGGTGGGGGGCATGCAGGAGGCAGCAGATCGGTGATTCTTTCTCATCATTTATGTTTCTATCTCTTTCTCCCTCTCCCTTCTTCTCTGAAATCAATAAAAATATATATTAAAAAAATTTCTGAGCTATTCAGGAATTCTGTCACCATCTAATACAAAGGATTAAAAAAATAACCTCCTCGATCAATTAAATTTTTACTTTTATTTTAAATATCTCTTTTATTTAAGATAAAAAAATATCAAAGGATATGCCTTTCAAAGAAACACACCAGGATATATTCTAGATAACAGAAAGTAATATGGGCAACTACTTACTTCTGAATTTATTAATTTAGAAGAAAGTGAAAATGATAAAACAAAAAAATCCTTCTGGTTCTTATAAAAGGCATGTGCAAACAAAGCAGCTTATAAGCCTGGTTCAGAATGCCAAGAATGGACCCAGTTCCTGAACACCAGGGAGAAACCCGTGAGAGAGCCAGCAGGCTAAAATCCGGGGGTATCTTTCACAGTCACATTTTTATTTAAAAAAAAAAAAAGTGAAAAAGGATGTTCTGCTTCTGCACACTTAAAAGCAAGATCTGGACTGCTGGAGAGGTTACGATGTCAGACCAGGAGCCAAGCAGTCACATGACAGTCTGATGCCAGTATCTGAGGATTCTGAATTAAGGTTTGGCACAGTCCTTTCAATTCAATAATCACTTACCAAACAGACTCTATGCTCAGCCCACAGGGAACACAGAAAGGAGTAACACTCAAGCCCTAAGCCGGCAAGAAGTTAAAACCTAGTTATTGACTAATGACTATACTATCAGGTAATGACCTCTACAGATAATAAGAGCTCTGGGAGTTTTAAGAATAGAATCAATTTAATTGAAGAGAAGAAGATCTGGGAAAATGTTAAGAAAATCAGGGAAGGCAGAGATAGAGAAAGGAGATTTTAGGTTCAGGGCAAATGTTAACAAACCTTTTTGGATAAGATAGTCCAGGGACTGTTCTGGGAATATGAGAGTCCAATTTGACC
The DNA here is from genome assembly GCF_027574615.1 of Eptesicus fuscus. Lineage (NCBI taxonomy): Eukaryota > Metazoa > Chordata > Mammalia > Chiroptera > Vespertilionidae > Eptesicus > Eptesicus fuscus. Next base: position 44,907,595 of record NC_072488.1, on the reverse strand, counting down.
AAAGCACAAACTATGTATGAGGGAACAGTGGTGAGAGATAAGTCTGCCGAGTATGTGGGGGAAAACCCTAAAGGCCAGGCATCAGAGTCTAGCACCCCTGGCCCACTCACATCGTCTTTTTAAGTGGATCTTCTGCAAAGCAGACTTCCTTAAATGACTACTTGAAAGCATATTCCTACCCAAAACTATCTATTCTAACAATTAAGGTATACTCATCAATTTGAAGCTATTCTTACTTTCTCAGATAGTCCATCACTAGTGAGATGAGGAAAGACTGCCAATGGTGTTTATGGCTAGACTGAATTATCACCTACTATCCTATCTAATAAAGAGGGAATATGCTAATTGACCATCACTCCATCACAAAGATGGCTGCGCCCACAGCTGAGGCCAAGTTCCCTTAAGGAGCCTTAACAAGCAATCAGCAGGGACCTGAGGCTACGCCCTCCCCCGCCCCTGTGGGGCTTGACAGGGGACCTCAGGCCAAGCACCCCACCCTGGCATCAGGCTGGGGGACCACAGGCCACACCCTCTACCCCAGTGCCAGGCCAGGGGACCTGAGGCTATGCCCTCCCCCGCCCCCATGGGGCTTGACAGGGGACCTCAAGGTGCTCTTCCCATCCTGGTGCTGGGCTAGGGGACCTCAGGCTGCTCCCCCGGCCCCAGTGCCAGGCAGGGGGACCTCAGGCTGCGCCCCCCTGCCTGGCTGGGCTTGACAGGGGACCTCAGGCTGTGCCCCCACCCAGCGGGGCTTGACAGGGGACCTCAAGGTGCACCCCCAGTGCTGGGTCGGGGGAACTCAGGCTGCGCCCCCGCCCAGCGGGGCTTGACGGGGGACCTGAGGCTGCACCCCTGCCTGGTGGGGCTTGACGGGGGACCTGAGGCTGCGCCCCCCTCCTGGTGCTGGGCCAGGGGACCTGAGGCTGCGCCCCCCTGCCTGGTGAGGCTTGTTGGGGGACCTCAGGCCATGTCCCCAACCTGGCGGGGCTTGACAGAGGACCTCAAGGCACGCCCCCTGCCCCAGTCTGGGCTGAGGGACCTCAGGCCATGCCCCCCATCCTGGCACCGGGCCAGGGGACTTGAGGCTACACCCCCTGGCCAGCAGGGCTTAACAAGGGTGGGACTGGCCGGCTCTGGATCTAGCCCAATGGGGCGGGGGGGGGGCCCGGGTCTGGGTCTCACGTAATTTTGAGGTGCATGTGGGTGGGTGGGGACTTGACTCTGGGTCCCGTGGTGTGCCCCAGACTCTGACAAGAAGAAGGTTTTCATATACATTTTACTAATTTTCTTTCATCTCTGACACTTCTATTATAGAGAAAGGGCAAATAGCAATATTAAATTATTTCCTCTAATTAACCCCCTTTTAATGTGCACGAATTTCGTGCACCGGGTCACTAGTATACAATATTCACCTTGACAAAGTTCCTTCAGGATCAGGAACGTTTTCAGGTGCTGTCACACTACAAAGCAGCAAAATAAATTTCAAGTGTCCTTTACAAAGGGTCAATAGTAGTCTCTAGTTCACTGAACATTTCAAATCTCTGTATAACCCTTTTAAAGCTGAGGGTGGAACTTTCAAGGATATTATTAGTTCTTCAGAAAACTGATCAAGGTCCAGGTAAATTATATGGCTTAAGAAAAGGCCACTTTCATAATACAGTATATGACAGGATGCAGTCTAGCAATACTGATCAAATGGGAGATGTGACCACAGCCTAATGAGTGGGATCATGGAGGTAATCTTAGGCAGAATCCCCCAGACACACTGTTTAGCTGCAGCTAAGATGAAAGAGGACATGAGCAAAAGGACTCACTTTCTGAGTTGTTCAATGTTCCAGGTTTCAAGGACCTGTCCACCACAGGTGGCTTGGCAGGCTTCACAGTTGTATTATAGTCTAAAGGCTGTGTGGATGCAACAGGTGCCATGGGGGACACATCTAGGGCGGGCTTCTCCAAGTCAGGCACCAGTGGGCCGCCTAGGCCAGGGTCCACCTTCCCAAACTCCTGTACAATTTTCAGCCGCTCTTTTTCTAGTTCTTGGTTCCGGATCATCTCCTCAAAGGCATGGAACTGTTCCTGCTCCAACTGTTGCTTCTTCTGTTGTGCCACCCTCTGTCTTTCCTTTTCCATCTCCTGCTGGATGGCCCGGTTCCGGGCAGATTCTTCTGCTTCCTTCTTCTACAAAGAAAGAATAGGAGGACAATTCAGCAGGGGATTTCCCAAAATGTACTTCTGCTCTGGCCTGATTTTCCAACACAGGATTCATGCTCCCTGAGTACCTCTTCACACATAGAAGTCACCCACTCCTGTCTATCTAGCCACCATATACCTGTTCTTCAAGGACAGTTAAAGTCCCATTCCTCTCAGTACCCTTCCCAATGACTCTAACTAATGTATTTTCTTCTTTACTGAAATCTTGATGCAACTTATTGTCTGCATTTCAGAATTGGTATCATATACAGTTTTATTCTCTAACTGTGCCATGCATATATTCTATATCCCAAGTAAGGCTATAAAACAGAACCAAATCCTAACTTATACCTGCTATATTGGGGTTTCTATTGAATTTTTAATCCAAAATGAAACCTCTGAAATGTTCTGGTGGTCAGTTCAACACAGAGTGACACTTTTAATGAACAAGAAATATTAAGTACTAATATCTTCCATTAAGGTTTTCACTCACTCGGTGCCTTAGAAATATATGCCTCACAGTCCTGGCCAGTGAAATCCCTGAGCAGTGGTTAGGGTGTTGGCCCACGTACCAAAGGGTTGCAGGCTCGATTCCCAGTCAAGGGCACATACATGGGTTGTAGGTTTGATCCCCAACCCAGGTCGGGGCTCATTTGGAAGGCAGCCAATAGATGTTTCTCTCTCTCTCTTTCTCTATCTCTCTCTTTCTCCTCCCTCACCACCTCCCTCTCTCTCTTCTAGTCTCTCTAAAAAAGTCAGTCAACGAAAAACATATCCTCCAGTGAGGATTAAAAAATAAAGAAATGTATGCCTCATAACTGCTCGCCTCTCTGCTGGTTTTCCCCAGCAGAGTCCAGAACAGAGCTCAGCAAAGCGCTGCCACATAATGTGGACGTGCCTGCAGGGTGCACTCGCATCTGACACAGACCACCGAAGGCGCCCCGGGAGCTACTCCGCGTGCTTGAACTGACTCTTCCTGACAGGAGTGATTTGAAAATGGCTTGGAAAAAGAAATCTATTATTTCAAACAGGTAGACAGGCAGGCTAAATCTGTGTTAGAGCACTCAGCCTAAACACTTGCATTCTACTTTTCTGAGTTCTGGTCTTTGCCAAAAATAGTAAAGTATCACAGGGCACAGCCTAAGAAAACAAATTAATTTCCTTTTTTTGTTGTTATTATATACTCACTTTTTCTTCATTATGTTCTGTGTATTCTTTGGTATATCGTTTTAACAGCTCTGCCTTCAGCTGTTCTGCTCTGGGAAATGCAATCTCATTTAATTTCTGAGAAATACACAGAAATACTGAAAATTAGAACAAGTCCAAGCTAATTAAATAGAAAAGTCAAATTGGCAGTGGCAACAGTATCTCCAAAAACAATTAAAAATACTCCCTATGGTACCATACCTGCTGTTTCATACTGATCTGGTGAAATGGCCTCATCTCCTATTGCAGGATTTGATGCTCAGATGCAGCCACTACTACCTTACCCTGAAGTTAGTGTGTGCCACGGCGAAGCTTTTAGATGCGCACCAGTGAAAATGAAGACCCACCTTTAACGTGTCTTTCTTTTCAGGAATAACAGCCGATTTATAATCTCGATGTTTTGGTAGTTTCTCAATAAAGAGCCTAAGGAAACAGATCAGAATGGTGAGGATACAGAGAAATGTCCAAAAGACTCTGAAGCAATGCCCTTCCCTTTCCTGCAGCCACTGCATGACGGGGTCCAGATGTGCAGACGGCGGGGAACAGGCCCATGCAGGCAGGCCATGTTCCCCCACCCACCTCTAGCCTATCAAGAGCAACAGAGTGTTTCTCTTTTCTCCCAAATCAGGCCCGCAGCAGCAAGTACCGGACTCCCACAACAAAAATATGGGGGCGGGGGGAGGGGAGCCTATCCTCTGCCCAAAAATACATTGCCAAAGACATTCTTTTCTTGTTGGAAGACATTCAGGCTTCCAAATGAAAGGACCTCAGTCACAAATAATTCTTCAGAGAAGAGTTTGGCAGCCAAGAGCAGGAAGCTAAAGGAAAACCCATGTTCTATTTCTACTCGTAGCCCCATGTGACCTTTAACTTTGGCTTGTTTTCCTTTGGGATTCATGCTCCTTCAAGGAATATTCCTTGCATCATATAAACACCGAGAAGCTTAAGACAATACCTGTATACAGTATGTGCATGTTACATGTATAACATACACTATGATCTCTGATGAAAAGTGCTCAGAGAAATGTAAGTGCTAGATTTTCTCTTTCAGTTCTTGTCCTCTGTGAAGCTCAGTGGGAAAAATAAATGGACTCAATTCACAGACCTCAAACATTTAGGATGTCTACTTGGAGACACTGAAAAAAAAAAAAAAAAAGGAAATCTCGTATCTTATCAGAGCCCAAAGTGGCGAATTCAGAATTTCAGTGTCAGCTCCAGAATCTATTCTTTTAACCACTACACCACACTACCTCCACATGGTCCCTGTTGGAGGAGTTCTGAACAAAGGGGTGTTTCTAAACTTTTTTTTTTGTTACTCCTTACCTGAGGATATTTTTTCCATTAATTTTTTTTTTTTTTGAGAGAGAGGGAGAGAGAGAGAAACATTTATGTGAGAGAGACACATGGATTGACTGCCTCCTGCACATGCCCAACCAGGGCTGGGGATCAAACCTGCAACCCAGGTACGGGGCCTTGACCGAGAATTGAACCCACAACCCTTCAGTGCAAAGGCCAACGCTCTAACCACTTAGAACACCAGCCGGGGCCAACGGGATCTTTTAATAGAATTAAGTCATAATAAATAAAAGCCAAGACCCAAAACAAATAAGTTGAGGGTAGCTTGCTCACAGCTATTCTCTGCTATAGTTGGGATTAACTGAGTCTTTTCCATTTTCTGCCCATAGACATGAGAAAAAAAGAGGAGGAACCCTCAGTAAGGGGAAAGGACAATAACCCCCACTCTCCCCACCATTAAAACAAACCCTCTATAGAGCTCTCCTCCTTTCAATCCAAGACCTCCCATGCTGGGATAAATTCTAAAATCAAAACGACTCTAAAAATCTTCCCTGTGGGTTCATGAAAAAGATATAAAACAGCTCCCTTGAAATCTAAAACAAGTAGATTTATTTGTTCAATCATAAAGTCCTCAAAGGATAGTAAGATGAATAAGTGACAGTTCTTATGTCCAAGAGACTTCCAATTCAGTAACTCTCTCTCTGAGGCCCTAAAGCCCAAGGTTCATGTTCACCACCTCAGCAGGCTGAATGCGCTTTGTATTGAAGCTGAATCAGCCAAGGATGTACCATGTCATATAAACACCTCACTTTCTGTTCGCGTATGCTCTCAACCTGAAGGAAGAGACTGTAAAGTCCCCAAGGCCAAGAGATTTCTGTCTCATGCCTCTTTGTATAGTCCTCTAACACCAATACAGAGCCTTGTATAAAGAGGCACTCGATAAAGATCTGATGAATAGAATGGACTTAAACTTCTGGAGGAGCCGAATGAAAAAAATTAAAGTGTAAATAAAAGTGTATATAGTATGCTTCCTTGTAAGAAAGGGGACAATGATATATATGTATATCTATATTTATTCCACTTATAAAAATCTAAAGAAATACAGGAAGTATATACAGTAACTAATCAAAGTAGGGGGCAAGGGAAATAGGGTGGATGAGACAAGAGTGGGAGTAGTAGAATCTAGTTTATAAGTAAGGATAAAACTTTCCGACCTATACATGAATACATTTCTCTTATTTCAACTGTTGCCCATTTTCTGAATGGGGACATATGGGCAGAAGGGACTCTTGAAAGCAGAGACTGGGCAACATAACCCCCTTCCCATACTGGAGGAAAGAGAGCTTCGTGGTGCGGAGGACAGGCTCTGGAGCCATCCTGCCCGGGTTCAATCCTGGCTTGGCTATTTACTGTGACCTCAGACAAATTACCTAATCTCACCATCCCTCGGTATATGTATATATATATATATAAATTATAGAAATGGAGAAAAATAATACCACCTGATAGGATTGCTGGGATGCTTAAAGAGATAACAAAAATAAAGAGCTGAGCACAGTGCCTAACATATAGCTAACATCTGCTATGTGCTCATGACTGTTTTTACTAATAAACAAATAAAAGATATGGACAAGAAGAAGAGATGAAGATATTAGCACCACAGCTAGAAACGTTCAAGGCATAGAAGAGCTGTGGCCCAGATGTATACTGTTCTCTGGAGTTAGATCTGGTTACAGCCTAGAGAGAGGATATGTACCAAAACAAAGAGAATCATTGGCAAAAACACAGACAAAACCACCTAATAGAACAATGCGGGGAAAAGAGATAAAGAGAAAAGTAAATACAAATGGTGAATAAATATATGAAATGGTATTCAACTTTATCATGAAAGAAATTGAAATTAAGATATCATTTTCATCTTTCAGCTTGGCAAAGTCTTAAAGGGTAATTACAACCAGTGTAGGCAAGGATACAGGAAAATGAGTGTCCTTATACACTCTTAGCAGGACTATAATTTGATACTATTTTTTTCTTAGGGAAGGGGGGGAGTGGGATACAACTATTAAATATTCAAAATGTGTTTATCCTTTAAGCTCACAATTCTACTTCTAGGAATGTATCCTACACAATAGTACAAGGGTATATGTATAAGATTATTTTATAGAGCATTGTTCATAAAAGCAGGGAAAACTAGAAACCTAAATGTCCATCGACGGGATTATTTAATAAATTATGGTGTACCCAAATGTGATAAATACATAATCACCCATCCACTGATCCAACAAACAGTTATATAGCATCGACTATGGGGTCAGGCATTACTGTAAAGACTAGGGATTTGACAGTGAATGACAGTCACAAATTCCTCCCCAAAGAGTGTACATTACAGTGGGGGGGGGACAGACAACAGACAAAACAAAAAGTATGTAGATAATCAGTGTGAGGAAAAGTCATTGCTAGAGAAGGGAAATGGGTAATGGGGGGGGGGGGGTAGGGATTAAGGTTTTAGATTGGCCAGCTAAGGGCATCACTGGCAAGGTGGCATTTAGGTAAGAACTGGAGGAGAGTGAGCCATGAAGAGATGTGGCAGAAGAAACAGCCCTGAGGCAAAGTGAGATGAATCAGAATGTCCTGATATGGAAAGATAGATAGGACTGTTAAGAAAGCAAGTTGTAGAACAAAGTATATTGTATGATTTCATTCATGCTTTGAGAAACAAGGATAAAGATGTGAGCCCACGTGCTTGCACGGACATAAACATTTTCTTGTGTATAACAGTAGTTACCTATGGTAAATGAGACTTTTCATTTTAATATCTCCCTTGCTGTATGTTTTGGAAAAAAGTTTAATCATGAACAAATATTAATTTGTATAAAAATAACTAATTCAAAAAGTCAAGCAGAAATTATATAACATGAATGTATTAAGGACTCTCATTTCTTCCGACCTCAAAAAGTTAATCAGCAAAGTGAGCATAATCAGAGACGAAGACTTCTTTGGTTTATAAACCCCAATTCCAGTAGTAACCATTTTCAGGATAGGTGACAGACCATTTTCAGAAAGTGGGTTTGTGTTTCAGGAGGCTCAGAGAGCAGACAGGAATTGCTGAAGTCCTCAGTAACTCCCTTCTATGTAGTCTAGTCAATGACCATAAAAAGCTGTGAAAGAATCCACTGCCTGGATTACTGTGTGTGCTCATCATGAAAATATGCACTGCTTTAATATGCTGAAGATCTTTCTTCTACCACAGGGTCTGCAAAAGGCAAAGCATTCCTACAGCAGGGAAAACCTCTGAGGTGGGGAATGTGCTTGAGATCACTCAGATGCCTGAACTGCTTCAAGGAAAAGAACAAACATTCTTTTTAAACTCCCCAATTAAAGGATCCACAAAAGGTCTAGAACAAGAACAATGACTCTCAATAGTGGGGGAGGCAGAGGAGTGGTGACGTGAATGCCTGCCCCCCTCCCTCCTCTCTCCTCAGTTGCAATAATTGCCAAAGTGAGCCATTGTTACTGACAGAAACAGACCAAGTAAAACTCAGTAGAAAAACAGAATGAGAATAGAGCCAGAACATTTTTTCCTACTCTAGGGCCTGTTGTTTCAAGAATCAGAATTAGGGTCTTAATGATATCTGTAAGAAAAATAAAGGTAGCTACATTTATTGATACCGGTCAAGTCCATCCAACAAAAATCCCAAATTAAACCCCAAATCGAACAAATTAAGTACATGAGCTGCTACAAACCACCTCTCTCTCATTCAACTCTCCTCCAAGCCTAGTTCATCATATTATAAGGGGAACCATATTCAGGGACAGACTCCCCATATCATCTCGCTGTTAACACTAGTATTCATGTCACTCAAAGTCACATCAAGTCAGAAAATATCAATTTCTTAAGAACCCCTGTACTCATTTTAAAATATATATTTTTGTATTGATTTCAGAGAGGAAGGGAGAGTGAAAGAGAGATAGAAACATCAATGATGAGAGAGAATCATTGATAGCTGCCTCCTGCATGCCCCACACTAGGGATCAAGCCTGCAACCAGGACATATGCCCTGACTGGGAATTGAATCGTGACCTTCTGGTTCATAGGTCGCCGCTCAACCACGAGGCCATGCTGACCAGGCAAGAATCCCTGTCCTCTTAATCTTAGCACCCACTTGCCTATTTAGTAGTTTATTGCTACAGTTAAACGCTCTCTTTTCTGTAACAGCAGCCTCTCCTTCTCCACAGGATCTTTTCCATAGCAAAAAAGATGCTCTAGAATCTCCCATCTTAAAACACACACCACATTTTTATACAATCCTTGTCCCCCTTCAATTACTTCCTCATTTTTCCACTTTACTTCCTATCCAAACTTCTACAAAGAGTTGTCTATGCCAGGTCTTGGCAAACTGTGCTAGTGGGTCAAATCCAGATCACCACCTGTTTTTGTAAATAAAGTTTCATTGAAACACGGCCATACCCTTTCATTCATGTACTGTCGATGGCTGTTTTCACACTACAAAACAGAGGTTGTGACACAGATCAAATGGCCTGCAAAGCCAAAAATATTTACTTCTTTACAAAAAGTCTAATGACAGTATACTCACTGTCTCTACTTTCTTCCTGCCCATTCACCATTCAACCCACTCTAATCAAGTATTTCTTTAATCCTTCTAGTGAAATTGCTTATCACAATCACCAATGACATCATGTTACCAAATCCAAATCCTCACCCACCTGATCCAGCTGGCTCCTCTCAGCAAACACTGACCTCTTTTGACTCACGGTCCCACTCTCGCCTGGACTTCGTCCGGCCTCTCGAACTTTCCTTCAGAGTCTCCCTTGCTGGCCCTCCCTCCACTAACCAACCTCAGGGCTCAGTCCCGGGCCCCTTTTCTCATTCTATAGTCTCATTATTAAGGATTCTTGATCCTTTTCTGTGCTACAGATCCTTCTGGCATCTGATGAAGCCTACAGATTCCTCCTCAGAATCTTTTCAAAGATATAACTAATTAAATAAATAAATGAATGAATGAATAAAATACAAAGAATTACAAAAGAAGCCAATTCTACTGAAATATCATTTTCAAAATATGAAAAATTGTGATGTGTGCTTCTTTACTAATGTGCTCTTTTTTAATGCATTTATTAATGTATTGTTATTGCATTAATAAACAGGATCTTGTCACAGATTTAATAACTCTGTACTATAATTATGAGGTAATATTATGTGTAAATGCTACCTTGAGATATCAGTAAAAATTATGTGATATGAAAATATCTTGATTTCTATTGGTGACAAAATTACAAATACAGGCATACCTCATTTTAGTGTGCTTCATAGAGGCAAGACCCTCCACCAGCAAAAAGATTATAACTGGCTGAAGGCTGTGATGATGCCTAGCAATTTTAGCAATAAAGTATTTTTAAATTAAGGTATGTACGTTGTGTTTTTTTAGGCATAAGGCTATTGCACACTTAATAGAGCAAGGTATAGTATAAACATAACTTTTATATGCAATGGAAAATAAAAAAATAGATGTGACTCACTTTATTGCATGATTTGCTTTATTGTAGTGGTCTGGAACTGAACCCACAATATCTTTGAGCTATGCCTATATTGTTAATACTACTGTCATTTGAGGCCTATATTCAAAATTGAGGGAAATGCTAAATTTCAGTTAGAGGTTAGTAAAAATAGAAAAGTTTTTCCCAACCAAGTTCATAGACACCAAGTTCTAGCTATGAATCCCTGTGGGGTTCCTGGCTTCAGATTAACAACATCTGTGCTAGAATGTCTCAGTGGTTCTCATGGCTTCAGAACCATTGTGCTGAGGACTCCGGCATTGTATTTCCAACTTAGACTTCTCTGGGTTCAGACTGGTACATTCAACTTCCTACTGGACATTTCTACTTGGATATTTCACAGGCATCTCAAATTTAACATCTTAACATGTCAAAGAAAACCCAGGCCTGGACGGTTGTGACTCAGTGGCTGAGTGTCGACCCAGGAACCAAGAGGTCACTGGATAGATTTCCAGTCAGGGTGCATGCCTGGTTGTGGGCTCTATCCCCGGTGGGGGGCAGCCGATAAGTTTCTATCTCCCTATCCCTCTCCCTTCCTCTCTCTCTAAAATCAATAAAAACATTAAAAAAAAAAAAAGAAAGAAAACCCAAACCTAAACTCTTGACTCTCCCCCATTCTTCCCATTTCAGTAAATAGACCACCACATTCTAAATTACAAAAGGAAGGAAGCTGAGGTCAATCTTCATACCATCGTCTTTCTCAAACTATAAGTAAGTTCCATGAATTCTACCTCCAGTATACCATATCCATGTCCCTTCAAGCCACCAGCCCCCCTCCTGAATGGCTTTGTTTCCTGACTAACTCCCTGCCTTCTCTCAATATTCCACCATTCACCACACAGCAGCCAAAATTTGTATTTTTAAAATATAAGATTAGGTCACAACCTCACTTAACACATTTCAATGGCTTTCTATTGCTCTCAAGATAAAACACAAACCTATAAGGTTCTACAAGATCTGGTCCTGCCTGCCTCTCTGACCTCATCTGGAGCCATTCTTCTTCCTCTCTTGCTACACTCCAAACACCATGACCAGCTCTATTGTATCCTTCAAGTCTCAGTTTAAATCTCATCTTCTCAGACAGACTTTACCCTGACTACCCTATTTAATTAGATATTGCTTATTCTCAGTCACAGCACTCTCTCTGTTGCTTTCATAGCATTTTCCTCATTTTGTGACTAGTTAGTATTTGATTCCCTCTTTATTGTCTTCTCCCATAACTAAAAAGGTACACCCATAAGGGTAGGGGCCATTTTATCTACTAAGTTATCCAGGTCCTAGCACAGTGTCAAGTATATATAGGTATACACAATATGTATTTGTTGAATGAAGATGGTCCTTGCCCTCAAAGCACTTCCTATGTCAGGCAATAGAACTCAGAAGGCCCTTCAGAAAATATCCTCAGGTGAGGATTAACAAAACAAACAAGCAAAAACCAAAACAACAGAACATTGCCCAAAGGAGAAACAAAAAGAACAGAACCTATGTTGGGTTTTGTCTCTCCAAACTGTTGAACAAAGCATATCCCTAAACCCTGAGCTTGTTACCCCATTTGTAGAATGGGAGGAGGATGTACACTACTAAATGCACACAGAACTGTGAAGGTCAAATGAAATAATGCAGGTTAAATACTCTATGAACTATTAAGAGCCATACAAATACACTGTAATTACTATTTTTTTTAAAAGGCCCTGGTATTTTCAAAGAAGAAGACTAGGAATTATATATGAGACCCTTTAACATTATTTCCTTCCTAAATTACGTATCATTTCACTATGACTGGGGATTTAGGAGTGATTCCTTATTCGTTGTACAGAATTTCTTTTATTTTTGCTGCCTACCCTACCTAAGGTGCTAAGCAACTAAAGGGAGCCACACAACTGTAGGTAGTCAATACTTATTTGATGACTTGCATCATAATGGTTAAAAAACAAAGTTAAGAAAAAAACTTTTTCCTGAATCACTCAATTTGCTACAAAATAAGTAGAGGTGAGGAATTTTAGCTCTGCAAATCCTCAGCATTAATCCTATGATTAATAGAGAGAGGAGAGGAAAAACATTCATCAATACAAAACAGGTACAATTTAACCACCAACTCTCTTGACTAACAGCTGGGCCACGTGGGCACAGCCAAAGAATCAGTCTCTTACTCATGAAATTACTGAGTCATGATAATAACACTTTCAGTACTCATGTCGTTGAATGTCAAGGACAGCCACTATGTAGGAGCTACCAGCAAAAATGATTAATGCTAATGACGACGTAAAGTTCCCTAGTTTTAGCAATTCTGAACAAATACATGAGCACAAAAGCAGGATGAGTGAGGCATCAGTCACCGGAAAAAGAAACTGGAGGTGTCTTACGTCATATACTTGTTATAGAGAATGTAGGCATGTTCAATGTTGCCTTCCTCGGAGTAAATGGATGCCATTCGGATCATCTCGACTCCAGAGCGGAAGTACCGACGGGGCGGAATGTCTTCATTTATCTCCACTGAGCTACCCATCTGGGAGAGAGCCCTCACCCGATCTTCGGGAGCGAGGCTTCTGTCTCCATGGTCACACATCATTATCAAGAAGTTCTGAGACAGAAAAGAGAAAAAGGATGGCATCAGCATCATGGCCCATATCATCCCAGCACAACCTAGCACACAGTCGCGAATGCAACCTCCTGTTGAGGCCAGGCTTGTTTATTCCACAAGCCTCTACCTTATGAAGATATTCAGAGAAAAACACCATATGCTATGGCTCCTATCAAATAAGGTCTCATTCCCACAAGAAGGCTGAGACCCTCAAGGAAGCCTATAGCACAATGATGAGATTGGCAGACTCAAAATCCCAGTTCCTGTGCCGTCATGAGGTGGTACAAGGAGTATAGCGATAATGGGCCACAGGGGATTCAGTTCTACCCTTCATACTCATTACTCCGTCATTAAGTGGCCCTGTCCTCAGCACCATAAAAGGAGGGGCAGCATCTTGTATTGTTGGCATTATTTCTCCTCCCAGCTACCTACTCCCATCTACCCTGGTAGCTGGCAGAGTACCCTTAGTGAACTTCCATGATGTTAACTGACTTCAAGTCTGATTCTTTTTATTCAGTCTGAGAATGATTGACATTTCCCTGTGGTGTGCTTTTTCGTATTTGAGCACAAGGTTAGTTAGGGAAACTGGTCTGGGGATGAATGCTCGTAATCCTAACTTTGCTCACCAAACCACTATTCCAGTCAATCTACATCATTCATCATATTCAGGGAAAGGAATTTAGGTCTTGAAAACAATTTACTCAAATCTATCTTCAAAGACTAAGCACTCTTTGAATAACAAAAGGGCACAAGGTTAAGTTGGAAGCAAAAAACCTGGGAGTTTTCCCTCCCTGGGTCTCAAACTGCAGTTAATTCTACAATCTTTCTAGATATCGCTGCTGTGAGAATCAGATTCCAGCTTCCAATCAGATGTCACGCTACACCAGTGGTCCGAAAACTCATTAGTCAACAGAGCCAAATATCAACAGTACAATGATTGAAATTTCTTTTGAGAGCCAAATTTTTTAAACTTAAACGTCTTCTAATGCCACTTCTTCAAAATAGACTCGCCCAGGTGGTATTTTGAGAAATAGCCACACTCAAGGGGCCAAAGAGCGGCATGTGGCTCTCGAGCCGCAGTTTGCCGACCACGGCTCTACACCATTTCCAAAAAGAATCTGGGTACTTGATACACATTGAATTACAGCACATCCTAACCAGCTGCTCTAGAGTCTAGAATAAACAAGCTATAGTGGAATGCCTTTTTGGAATTCAAGGCCCTGTGCCAACTGGCCCCATTTTGTCTTTTCAATCTTAAACCTTACCCCTTCCCAAAGGAGATCATTTGCTTCAGTCGGGATTCTGATCTGCCCAGAAATCCTCACATTCCAGTTTCGTTTCCCACTCCAACCCCTGTTCCTCAGAGAGACTTCTCTCCTGGCCAATTCTATCTCTAGGTCACATTTCCTCCATTAAGCTTCCTTTCTAAAACACCCTCATTAATAGTACGAAAGCCGTGGGTACTACCAGGGATGCAAGGCATTCCATCTCCCACAAGGCCCTTTTAGGGGCTCAGAAAGCCACCAGCACATCTAGCAGCTCCCCAACTTGCCTAATTAAGTACGCTCAGCCCAGGACCATTAAAGCTAACGGACGCAGAGGATGCTTGTTACACCTCAGTACCTCTGGGGAGAGGATGTTCGGAGTCGCGAATGCAACCTCCTCCTGAGGCCAGCAAGTGGTGCCGGGTACCACCGGGCCGAGCACCTCTCCAGAGAGGAGCTCAGCATCCGCAAAAACAATGGGGGAAGGTGTCGTAAAGGGCTGAGAAGGAAAGACAGGAGGAGGAGGAAAGCAGCAGCAGGAGTGAGCGGAGGGGAGTGGACAGGGACCTCCTGACAACTTCCTCAGGCCTCCACCTTGAAGGCACTCCAGTCCAAATTGCCAACCCGGGACAAAAATCACCCAAGGTCTTCGGGTCTTTTGAGTGCGAGCAGCCGGGACACGCCGGGCCTGGCTGGGGAAGGGAGCCGGCAGGGGCCTCGCGCGCGGGCCCGGCAGTGGGCCAGGGGGGGAGGCGAAGGCTCCAGGCCCCACACTCACAGCGGCTGCTCCCCTTGAGTCAGACCCCGCTCAGAGCCCAGGCACCCGGACCTTTCCCCACCTGTCCCTGTGGACTGCACCCGGACTTCCGTAAACGTCACATCCGGCGCCCGCCCCGCCCACTCTCGCTGGCTTGTTTAATTTCATTCCCGGGAATTTAGGACGGGGCGGGGGGGCGGGGCGGGACGAGCTGATGGGCGGGGCCACCTGCAGAAAATCCGGCCAATGAGGAGAGAGCTCGACGGCCATCTTGGTAAAGGAAATCAACAGGGAAGAAGGGGAACTAAGTAGTTAAAGGAACCAATGACCAAGGTAACTTTTGTTTTTAGAATTATTTTGATTTTTGGTAGGGGTTTCTTGTCATATAGCTCCTCTATCACACTCACACAAATCACAAACAATTCCAGCATTCAAGGAAGGATTGCTGATCCAGAATACCTGGCTAACCTAACCAGGGTTTCTAAATCAGGGGGGAAATAAAACTCCTGACGTTTTCAGCCTGTTTGCGTTACTTTCTACACAAAATTGATGGTTGGAGGTATTAGGCAATTGCTTGTATTGCCTAGAAGAGAGCATGAGACTAATTTTTAATGTGAGAGCACCAATAAAGTTTATTGAAAATGAGCGTTTAACTTCTAAGGGTCACTGTCCAAAGCAATGGGGACACAAATATCTGTATGAGGTAGTTTCTGCCCCTGTGCCCAGCACAACATGGCTACTTACACCAATTAGAAACATTGGCGTATTCTGTGTGTAGATGTGTGGATGTATGCATATATGCAGTCTTTTCCCAAAGGGGTCCTGCAAGCCATCTAGTCAGTCTGTCTCCGGCGACTTTGTATATCACCACTGAAACTTTATGCTTTGGGTTTTAAAGTTTAACTCTCTTGGGGATACTTTACTCCCCTCCAGTTTACCTGCCTCCAATTTTGGGAGCCTCCCTGCAAGTTTGTTAGTGATGTTAGTGATTACAAGACCTGCCTTTCAAAGTCTAGCTTAAAGCTTTTGCATATAGAGGTTACTTCTTCCACCAGGCAAGCACCCAGATCTCTAATGTTTCTCATTCCCTTTTGTGTATATTTCTCGTGGATGTCTCTGAAGTGATTCTGTGTGGTCATTGGTTCTTCAGACTAATGGCTGAAAGCACGTAGCAGATTCTTTCCCCTTTACAAGCATAAACATGCATGCCAGTGCTAGGATCCACTGTTGATTCTCCTTGATCTTCTACAGATAACTCTTGGAAGGCAGTTGTAAAGGGAACACTTCTGGGTCTTCAAAACTCTTATTTCTATACTGCCTCTTTCCCCTCAGAATGTAGACACAGGTGGGTTGAGCCTAAAGACATTGATGCATTAGGAGTGCTGGTCATAGGGAGGGCATACAATGCAGGCGGGATCCTGGCAAAAGACAACACAAGACAAAAACCAATCCATTCAACCTCTCACTCAGTATATATTTCTTGAGCATCTACTATGTGCCAGTTTCTGTTCTAGGTGTTAGGGGATACAGCAGTGAATAAATCCAGCCGGTGCATACGGTTATTGTGGTAGTTCAGACAGAAGCAAAGCTAATAGGGAGTGGAGCAGGGCCATCTGCTCCCATTGAGCACATTCTCCAAAATATAGCTCTTTTTTGTGATGTTTAACTTAACAAGTTAATAGAGTTTACACACGTGCTAGATGTTAAGACTATGATGAGAAGGCTTTAAGAAACCATAACGAGGAAGCACATAAGAGAGGGGTGTGCATAATCACAAACAGAGCAACCACCACGCACATGCTGTCCCTGATATTAGAAAGTAAATATGGCCCTGACTGGTTTGGCTCAATGGATAGAGCATCGGCTTGCAGACTCAAGGGTTCCAGGTTCGATTCCAGCCAAGGGCATGTACCTTGGTTGTGGGCACATCCCCAGTAGGGGGTGTGCAGGAGGCAGCTTATCAATGTTTCTCTCTATCCCTCTCCCTTTCTCTCTGTAAAAAAAAAAAAAAAAAAAAAATCAATAAAATATGTTTAAAAAAAGAAAGTAAATATGACTAGGTGATGGCAGTTTTTAAAATAATGAATAAGAGGATATGGGAATACAGGAAGCAGTATCTGGTCCTTTTAGAGAAGGAATTTGTAAATACTGACCAGAGTTTTTGGCATCTGGGGCAAGTGGTCAGCACTCTTGGCTTTATAGGGACCAAAAACAACTAGCAAAAACACCCCAGCCAAGATAAACATCTGAAATTCCTCACTTCCTGATTAACCAGGAAAGGTGAAAACTGGACAGTTTTGTACATGTAACCAGGAAACTAAGGGTACAAAAATTCTGTTGGTTCTTGACATAAATGAGAAGAATATTCTACTTACTCCTCCCCCAAAGATTGAAGGCTAAGCATGGAAAGTATGCTGTCAGCAAATGGCTTCAGTGTCTCGCCTTGTGGGCCAAGGCCAGGCTAGGAAGTGAGGTGCTTTTCCCTTATGGCCATGAACATTTCCCCTGAACAGTCTTCATATGACCTCTTGCATACTTTAACCTTTTGCACTCGGATGTCGAGTGCAAATTACTCTTTGAATGTATCAATAATTTGAAATATAAAAAAAATCCAAATAAATAAGTTTGTATGAAAAGAAACTCCAGTTTTTTATTCTACTGCCGCGCTTTGTAAAATCTGGGGTATTTAAAAAATTAAATCCTGAGTAGAATAAAGGAATCGAGAAAAAAGCGAGTGCAAAGGGTTAATATCACAGACTCCTGTCTTGCATGCTTATTCCTACCTGCTCATTCCTCTGAAACATGAAGGGACTCCTGGAAGACAAAAATTTTATATATATAGCATCATGAGATAGGAAACAGGCCCAGAGGAGCTTTCTGGGGGAACAAAAACAAGGAAGACTCCAGGCAGATGTCACTTGCCTACTTGCTACTCCTGTGATAAGTGCCATACTTAGAGGGGACATCTCATTAGTACAGTAATGACGCCCATTCTTACCTGCTGCAATGTATTTTCACAACAGCAGCTAATGTTATTTTTAAAACAAAAATCAGATACTATTGCTCCTGGGTTGAAAACCCTCCAACTATTTCCATGGCACTTCAAATTAAAAATCTGAACTCCTTACCCTTTTTCCAGGTGATTCAGTTCTCTTTATCTCTCTGACCTCATCTACCACTCTTCTCCTTGCTTACTACTCTCTACCCACACTGTCTAAACATCTGCTCTTCCTGTCAAGACCTTTGCACAGCTGTTTTCTCTTCCTGGGTGCTCTTACCCTGACTTCACTTGGCTGGCTCCTTCTTGTCATTCGTGTCTCAGTTTACATGCCATCTCCTCAAAGAGAATTTTCTGACCACACACTTTAAGTAGCCACCCCGTCACCTGCTATCACTTGGTCCTTATTTTAATTCATTTTATAGTCCTTACCACTGTCTGCTATGGTCTGGATGGTTCATTGTCTTTCATTCCCCGACAGAATATAATCAATAGGAAGACAGGAGCTCTTGATGACTTGCTCAGCTCTATTTCCAGTTCTTAGAACAGCTTGCAACCCCAGATAACACTCAATAAAGATTGTTGGATGTTCAAATGTTGTTGAACTAAATGTCATTTCACTTCTCCAAAATGAATTACAGGAATAGGTAGCCAATTATGGTGATAACTGAGATGAACAATAAAAAACAGTGGTCCTGATGCTCTTGGGACCAAGTCTTCTCCACAAGGCAGTTAATACTAGAAGCAGAAAGCCTCCAAGGCTAGATGCCTTCATTAATTAATCAAATATTTATTGATCTTGTTCATGGATCTATGTCAAGTGATGGGCCTTCAATAATGAAAAACTCAATACCTGTTCTTTTTAAGGCCTTCAGAGGGGGGAAATTTTTTTTAAGATGATTAAGCTTCTCAAGGGGATACTAGGTGAGCTCAATGCATTGAGACACTAATACAGCCCTCCTTGACCATTCCTAGGGAATCGGGGTGCTCTGAAAGCAGAAATGGAATGTGTACTAAAAACAAACTGTTTATATTGTTAAAACTTTTGCTGTAAACCCATTGGGGGTATAAAATGACAAATACAATTTGAAAAGTAAATACTTGGGAAGAAAAAGATGTGGGATGAGCTTTTCAAAATCAGGGAAATACCGCGAGTGCACTGGGAACTTTTACACCTGTGGTTTCCTACTGCATGCAAATTATGTTCCTTTTCTGTTGGAGTTGAAATTAGCTGATGAAGAAGTTGTTCCTTGAGAAAAAGGCTACAGTCAAACCAGTAACATGAACATGAATCTGAGGTTTGGAGCGCCACCTATAGTTTGTTTGAAGACTGGTATCTCACATCACGCACACAAAAAAATCTAGTTGGGAAAATGAGTTCTATGCATGCTTGGAAAGACAAAAAGAAAAGGAAAAGAAAAGATATGCATTCCTGCCCACAGGCTCATTCCCCCTCTCATGGTGGCCAAATGTCCCTCTACCCATGAGCCTTTCAGGTAGCTGTGTTTTGCCTTCTTGTTTAAACCATGGTCCGAGCAAATACAAACATGAGGTGCCGCCTTAGACAGAGGAGACTCAGAAAGCCTTGTCTGACCCAGAGTCCTATGAGGGTAGGGCAGATGGGCTCTGCAGCTCTGCTCTGGGGGACTGGTCATTTCAGGGCTGTCGCATTTAAAATAATCATGTCAAAGGCTGGAGCAGATTTTGAGAAAGATTGAGTCAGTGGCATTGTTTTTTTTAGTTTCCCCATACCCTCTCATGACATTAGATAAATCCAAACTAAACGCCCAAGGGTAGCATTTACCATGAAACTAGAAACCCCAAAGTAAGAGGGTGGAACAGACAACCACCACCAGGCACAGACCTGCCTGGTCTCAGCATCCGCACCAGAGGGAGTGACAGACAGGAGGAAGCATCTGATGGGCGTGAGCACAGGAGGCCTTCAAAGTGCCAGCAGTTGTCACCTGAGAGCAGCTGACACTGGAAGGGGTTTTTTCCAGTCCCAAAGTCAGTAAATACAAGGGGTCATGGACAAAGTGTAAGGACTGGAGTAGTCAGGACCTCTATACCTGGACACTGAGCACCAGAGCTCCTTTCCACTCAGAAGAGACACAACTGGAAGGAACCACAGACACAAAGGGAAAGTGTCTTGAGAAAGTTGGGGAGGGGAAACAGAGCCAGGAAACTTCAGAAGGCAAGTCCCATGATCCAATGCTACATTAAAATAAATACACAAAAGTTCTGTGAAGTTAGAAAAGATTTCCTCAACCTCACCTCCTTTTCTAACGGTGTTAAAACTGATTGCACCTAAAAATAACACACAAAATAATTGAGATCAAATCCCATACAAAGATAATATGAGAAAAAGTAGAATAAGGAGCAGAACAGCATCTCCTTCACCAATGAAACAAGTCAGAAAAGATAGGCCCCCAAAGCAGATCAAAACTATAATCTGCTAGCCCCAGCCTGTTTGGCTCAGTGGATAGAGCGTCAGCCTGCAGACTGAAGGATGCAGTCAAGGGCACACGCCCAGGTTGCAGGCTCGATCCCCAGTAGGGGGCATGCAGGAGGCAGCCTATGAATGATTCTCTCTCATCATTGATGTTTCTCTCTCTCCCTCTCCCTTCCTCTCTGAAATCAATAAAAATATGTTTAAAAACAAACAAAAAACTGATAACCTGCTATTTCAAAATAAGCTAAAAGACATGTGGGAAGACAGTGCAAAAGATGAAAGAACATGTGGGGGGAAGGGAATGGGAAGATATTATTTAAAGGGGACAGCATTTTGGTTTGGAATGATGAAAAGTTCTGGAAATAGTAAATGCTGGTAAAAGCTACCCATGGGAGTTTGGTTTGGGTTGATCTATTTCCATGACAGGGTTTGGGGAGATTCAAAAACTGTCCTGCTCCCTCCATCCCTCTGAAGTCCTGATCCATCTTTTGACATAATTATTTTAATTTTAGATGGTAGTGATGGTTGCACTATCATGAATGTGCTTAATGTGACTGAATTGTATACTTAAAAATGCTTAAAATGATGTTTTACTGTAATAAAAAAGGTGAAATAATACCATAAATCAGAACTAGGTGAGATGATAGAACTCAGGATAGAATTAAAAATAAAAGAAAAATTTTAGAAATGAAGACTAGATTAAATATAATACAATAGCGGGCCTGGTGCATTAGTGTTGAGTAAATGGTGACTTACCCGGTAGGGTGAGCGCCCTTCTACAGCAGTTCACTAGCCTGGGCCCATGTTATCAGTTGTCCTCTTGCCACTGACCTGGTAGATGCCCCTGATTTGTCCTCACCTTCTCCAACTACAATCAGACATGGGTAAGGCAACCCAAACCTTTGGGAAATGTGCCCAGTACCTGTTTTCTAAAATACTTATCTAGTGGTCATGAGACATAAGACCAGCCTCCACGAGAGACTTTTTCTATTTCTCCTGATCAACCTAGACTCATCTGCCATTTTCATCCATCTCTCCCCTTTTAGCCTACTGGCCGTAGACAAAGTTCCTTCCTATTTCCTCAGTTCTTACCGCTTGTCCCGCATTTGCCCATCCAACTACCAATTTTTTTGTTTTCATGCAGCTTTTGATCCACTCCCCACCAAAGAAAACCACAGTTAACAGCATCTCAAAACTCAAAAGTCTTCTTTATTACTCATCTATGAATTCTACTACATTTATTTATTCAATTTTATTAAGATTTAAAATAGAATAGAGAAATTTATATATATATCTATCTATCTATGGGAAAACAGTAGGTATCCAGAGTGGCACCAACACTCCTAACATCTCTTATTTTGCATAGCCATAGCATCGAGAAATTTCCATTTCTTTTTCTCTCTCAATGAAATATTGCATTTTCCCCATCGAGGTGAATTTGGCAGCATTCTCCCGCTCAAGTTGAGCTTTCCTCTTCATGGCCTCCCGCTCTGGCCTCTGCTCGTTTGTGATGGGCGTTGACATTACTGGCCCAGGAACATCAGGTTTCCTCCATGGAATTCGCTGACAGGCAAAATCCTGGAGAAGATACTGGTTTTGAGGTCTGGGTGGGATCCAGGGTTTGTTCACTGCAGTGCGAATGGGCTCCCTCTGGAAAGAAGTGCAAGTTGATGTTTTGTAGGGCACAGGTCTAGAACCATCACACTGAGGGCCACTAGGCCGGGTAGGGTTGGTCCAACCTGGTCGGACTGAATTGGTTGAAATAGGCTGAGGTGGTTTAGCAGGACCTGTCAAAGATGCAGGAGTTGGCTGGGATGAATTCACTGCAGTAAGTTGAGCTGAATTGGAACCAGGCTCAACAGCGTTGGTCAAATCTGGTTGGACTGGGTTCATCAAAACTGGCTGAGCTGGTCTGGCAGGACCTATCATAGATGTTGGGGTTGGCTGGGATGAATTGACTGCAGCATGTTGAGCTGCGTTAGAACTAGGCCGATCAGGATTGGTTGAAATTGGCAGAGCTGGTCTGGAAGGACCTGTCATAGATGCAGAAGTTGGCTTCGATGAATTGGCTGCAGCAGGCTGAGCTGACTTAGAAGCAGGGTGGGCTGGGTTAGCCCCAGCAGGCCGACGTGATACCAGAGACAATGGCCTGCGAGGAACAGGTCGAGCTTGAGGCTTGTCCAAAGTTGGAAAAATCAAAGGTACCAACTTGACCTTCCCAGGTGGTGGCAGCTCGTATTCAGATGGAGATGAACACTCTTTTTCAGCACTGCCATCTGGTTTCTGGCGTTTGACTTGAGTTTTCTCAGGACCTTTGCCCTCACAAGGGGTATCCAGCCATTGTTTGATAGCTAGGGATGGCTGGAGGCCTTTGGGGTTGCTTGAGATTCCCAGGGCCCGGGAGGAAGAGAGTTCAGTTTTCTTATCACTCTTCTTCCCCAGGGCATGAAAAACCTGCACAGACTCCAGCATATGCATCCCTAGGGAGCTTCGGGGCTTTTTGAAGGTCTCTTGGGTCAGCTCAGGTTGGTTTTTCTTCCTCTTCATCTTTGGAATATTTGGCTTCTCCTCTGCCTTGATGTTGTTCCCTGACTGCTTACTCTCTTCAGTTTTCCTGGAGTGGTTTTCTTTTGTTCTTTTGGTCTTTTCTTGCCCATGGTTCTTTGTTTTGCTGGTCCTGCTGGGGGCAGCTTTCTGAGGTTTGTTAGAATTCTTGGCCCTGTTTTCAGGAGCCCTGTCACTGGCTGCAGTTTTGGAAACAGCCACTTCTCCCAGGAACACGCAATCTGGGCTCTCACGCTGGATTTTGACCATGGGCTCACCACTGATCAGCTCAGAGGCTTTATGTTTGTTCTTCCTGGCTTGATCAGAGGGAGCATTGATGACACTTGACTGTTTCTGCACCTCATTCAAATTGATGGCTCTGGCATCTTTGGTTTTGATCACCTTGGGACCTTTGGCTTGATCAAGTTCATCCAAGGAATTTAAGATCAGTGGAAGGTGTATATCCTCCACCAGTGTAGCGATGTCTGCAAAGCCATCATTGGATTCAGTCCCATTTTCAAGTGTCCCCTGGTCCTTCAGACTCAGGCTGTTCTTTCCCAGACCAGCGTTTTCACAACCAGGCTGCTGCTCCTGGCCAAGGGGATCAATGCACGCCAGGAGCTGGGGAATGTCTTGGATTTCTAAAGGGAGCAGTGGAGGATCTTGGTTTTCTGTGGGGATCTGGTAAGCATCCAGATTCCTATTCTCTTTCTGTTCCTGGCTTGGAGCTGGAGGCAGTGCCAGGTAAATACTAGGACTCTGGACTGGAGCTGCCATTGACATGTCCCCAAGCTCAGATGGTGGGTTACTGTCAAGCATCTGGATATTGCTGCCACTACAAGACTTGGGGAATTCTGGAGTTTGTGGGAGACAAAATGTTTGGCTTAGAGGTTGCAATCCAAGGGAAGTATTCATCCCCAGGGAAGTCTCCATCACTACAAACGAAATCAAGGAGAAGCCAGTCAGTCCCTGGGCACCAGCCATGGGTGCCCCCCTGTCACCACCAATGCAGCAATCATGCCCCTTCCAACAATGGGAACGGCATTCCTTCCAGCTCTTCTTAAGGACCATGGAAGCGCCCTGTGCTAGGAGCCAGGAGGCAACTGTTCTAGTTCTCACTGGGGATCATTTGATGTCATTGTTCCATGGTATTCTGTATGTTTGACAGGGTTGTGATAAGTCAAATAAAAAGTAAGTGATTTAAAATATTTTACAAAGCTAGCATTCTGCATGTGGAGTCCTTTTAATTCTCTCCCCTTTCCTGAGAAAATAACACTTCACACAACAGAGTAAGGGAGAGAATGGAGCTCTTCCTGATGAAATAAGCAAGGGCAGATTTTTAGCCTGCTTGCTTTGGACAAGGTCATGGAACACAAGGTCTTAAAACCTGGCATGAATTAAGGAGTGAGGGAAAGTTAAACTAGCACTATCACAGTAAGAGTTCTGAAATTCCTTCTAAAGAGACTGAAGCAATAAATCAAGAGAGTCCATGAAACTGTGGTCGTAGAGGGAGACTAGTCAGGTAGGGGAGTGAACAGTGTGGGACCCCTTTGTATGCTCTTGTGTTCTCATAGCATACATGGCCAATCCAGTGTCCACCTTCCCATCTCTATGAGGTGTTCCCATGGAGTCTGAAAATGGGGAGCACTGACTGAGGGTGGCTGTTACAAAGTCAGGACTTAAAGTCTACCTTTCTGTGGACTCACCACTTCCCAGGTGCAGATTGACCCGAGATTTTAATGGTGACCCTATTCCTCTTTCTTCTTGCTGTTTGAACTCACCTTGAAAACTTGTCTCTGTGATGGGTTGAGCAGGCACAGAGTAGTAGATTGCAGAGGTGGAGGCTGGAGGTATCACATTTGTGGGCTGGACCTCCTTTAGTACCATGACCATTTCAGGTTGAGGGGCAGAGGCCCTGCTGTCTGTGTAAGACACAGAGCCATAGGATTGCAGGTAGGGGCCGCGTTCTGCCGAGAGCAGAGGCCCCAGCGTGCCTTGATTGTAGTAATAGAGCTGACTTCCTTCCTGGTAAGGAAGTGACAGGCTCTGTCCCTGATTTGGAATCTGAGATGGTGCCCCATGAACAAGGCTGGCGGAAAGTGATGGATACAGAGGGACCATGTTATTGGCCTCTGAGGTTTTATTGTACTGGGATGCCATAGACATGGAAGAAACAGCTGTGTCCTGGTCAATGACAGTCACAGTGAAGTCCCCGAGGGATGATGACTTCTTTTCAGGGCCCGCTGTGAGAGCCCACTCAAAAATACCAGGATTGGAAGCAGCTGGAGTGGAGATCTGGTTCTGGCCAGTAACTCCAGACAACATAGTTGTGCTAGAATGTTGGTAAAGGTAGGCACTACCCATGAGTGGTTGGAAAGGGGTGCCAGAGACTGATGGTAGGAGCCATGCTGAAGTGACGGCTGGAGCAGAGACTCTGGGGAGACTGCAGACTCGTCCTGTGAGGGAGGCTGCAGTGCTCCCCACAGGAAGAGAGAGCTGCAGAGACTTTGAAGTTCCGAGTAAAGGTGGATTTTGGAAATTCTCTGTGGGGAACAAAGAGGGTGATGAAAAAAAATCAAAGAGATTCACTATGTTTGAAGAATAGCATCATCTTAAGATTAGTACCAATACTCACTGAGGTATCAAATATCCAACAGCTCCTGCTGGGTGTGAGTGCTGCAACAGTTTGCTACGCTTCTGTATTCACTGCCTGTGCTCCCAACGTGGGCAAAAATGTGCAGGAGACCCAAGTGGTGTGGCTCACACATTCTCTAGAGCAGAGGCAGTCACTCCCTGGCCTGTCTTTCCCTTGAGCCTGCACTAGTATTGATTTGTGTGCTCTTTCCTAGAACTGAAGCATTTTAGAACCAGGATTCTTTAGGGAACCTGTGTTCTAGCATTCTCATTTTATGCGTGTGGAAACCGAAGCTCAGAGAGGCCTGATAGACTTGTTCAAGTTCTCTCATTGTGTGAGCATTATTGCCGTGTTACACAGCCTAAGCATCCCGACTCCCTTACTCGGGCTCTGCTCTGAGCATTACACTGCCACAAACTGGGAGCAATAGGGCTTCTAATATAGATGAGGGGGGTTTTGTCCATGGAAGGCAGGACAGCTATTGCCATTGTAATCTTCAGTGCCTCATGTTGCCTGCAAGTTCACCTACTATTCCCTGGGACTCACATGTAGCTCAGCGCAGTTGGTAAATTTGAAGTGTCATTCTTACCCTCTTCAAGCCTTGTTTCTGATCCTACCTCAAAGTGGATAACTGAGAGTGAGTTTATCAGGAAGTGCTTTTTGAAAGAAAAACATTACTTAAACTGTCCAAGTTTTGAGTTACTCATCCATAAAGTTATTATAATAATAGTAACAATAATAATTTATACATGAGTGTTATATTACATATGATTTATATGGAAGAAAATACAAGTTATGGAAAGACAAAGAGAAAAATAATGAACAATATATATATCAGAGAACTAAAAAATATAAACATTTATGAAAATTGGGGCACATAGCAAAAATCAAAGCATAAAAATTTGCTAATAAATGATGTTTTATTTTATACGCATATTATAAAAGTGAATATTGCCTATGGTATTTTAGTGAATACTATTAACCAAAGAACAGCCCACAATACAAGGTGATTTTGAAAAAAATTTCTAGCCATGTGGATAGAGAAGATATATCAGTAAAAACTGCATAACAAGCCATAAATGTGGATGTATAAGTAGCCCCAATAGATGTAGACAGATATTTCTGTAAAAATTGCTATAAAGCAGAGAACAAAATAAGTGTAAAAGAATTCCATTACTGTGCTTATTCATGTTTTTTCTGAATATTACCCAGCAAGTAACAGATAGTAAGTCTACTATAAATAGATATTTCAATTAATATAACTACATGCCACAGAAAGAACACTTAAAGAGTATCCTGAAAATTTATACGTTTATCTTAAAACCTAGATTTTAATCATCTTCAACATCCAGGAAAGTCTTAAAAACCATCATCACTAGACTTGAATTAAATAAAAATTTACTGTAGGAATCATCAAGTGGCCCCACAAAATTGGTTTTAGATAAACGTGAAGTTAGAGATGTGGGATTTGACCTTTTCCTTCTTAGGTAGCTACGATCTAAGGGAGATGATGGCTGCTTCTCGGTGTAGAACATACTTATCACACAAAGGAATTAGTCTTTCTGGTTCAAGTTAGGACTTATCATTTTTTAATCTTAATTTAATTTTTAAGAGACAAAAAACATCTACATAGTTTAAATATCAGAATGAAGTGAAACACTGAAAATTACATTTTCCTCCAGCCCCCAGATAACCACCTTTATTAGTTTCTTATTTATAGGAATCATAATTTCTAAAACACATGTTTTTAAATGTTGATACTCAAAACTGTCATGTGCTATCTGTGTGTTCAGAGAGGCAATAGAAAAAGACAGACAACGGAATGTGACTTTTCTGATAAGCTACTTTGTCTACTGATACCCTATTCCAGCCTTACTTTCCTTCCTAGTCTGTTAATGTAAGCATTGGCTAAAATCAACTTTATTTTGCTCTACCCTGAGCAGATTTCACTTAAATTTAAAATCGCTTTAATTTAAAATCCTTTGTTTTCTTCAACATTCCATTGCAAACTACCTTTTTTTTTTCTCTTGAGAGCCCTTCCATGCTCACCTGCTTCATTCTTATAATTTCCCCTCCTTCATACTTATGTCTCCCCCCTTGCCCCTGCCTTGGTTCTAGTTGGTCTGTGTTGATGAAAACAATCCTAAACTTTCTTACATTAAAATGCTTGCCTCACTATAGCCTAGTACTCTCCATCCCCTCTCCCTATTTTCTCTTTTCACCTAGTTTGGATAGAAATCTCCAAAAATAGGTGAATATTACTAGTTGAAACATAAGTGGTCAGAGCCCATTACACATGACGCATCATGTATTAATATTGCCAGTTTTCTACATCACCTAGGTTTTCTCTATGTTTATATGTGTGTCTTTAAGACTCAATATTAGAAAAGAAAGGGAATAGAGAGAACAACCAATCTGAAATCCTAATGTAACAGATGGGGGAAGAACAGATTTTGTGAGAGAATCAATGATTTGTCCAAAGTCACATAGCTAGTAAATGTCAAAATCAAAATTGAAATTAGGTCTCTGGATTTCTAGATCAATACTTCCTTTCTTTATTTTATGCTATTTGGACTCTACTGCTAAATTTAGGAGCAAAAACATCTAATTAGAAACTTTTAAACGTTTCTTTCCTTACCTGACATGGTCAGAGAAGAAGAGGAAATATTAACTGTAGATGCAAGGGACGAAGATGTCTGAGTAGGTGAAGCCGAAGAACACTTGTGTCCAGTACGAAGGTTACTGGTCACACTGGTCACTGGTCATTGGTCAGTTGTAATGATCCAAAAGTGTTTACATACAACTCCATGGAAACCCCAAGATTCTGCCAGGTGGTGGTAGGTTTGGTGGGAGAATGATGTCACAAAGCAGGCAGTTTAAAGGGTTGTGAGAGCCAATAGGGAGGTCAGATTCCCAACAAGAAGACAAGATTGGATGGAGGGAGCAGTAGGGGAGCTAAACCCACCCCTAAATGGATGAGCTTTGGGGTAGATGTGCTAGTTGACAAGACAGATCTGATAGTCTCACGTTCCCCAGGTTCTTGTGTTAGGGGAATCATTTCAGTATTTCTTAAAGACATCCATTAATATAATTAACTAGTACCTTTATTCTCTATATTATGTTGTATGACATATATTTATCATTACATGTATATATGTAATATCCTAAGAAAGAACAGAAAGGTTATCTAGGTTGTACCATTGCAATTGTGCAGAAATTATATCTGTCCATCTACTAGTAACTAGTGAATTTACTCAACTTTTGGGGAGCAAAGGAAGGAATTAAAGAGCTCTTTTGCACCCTGGGTGGTTTGGCTCAGTGATTAGAGCGTCAGCTCTCAGACCGAAGGGTCATGGGTTCCATTGCCAGTCAAGGGCACATACCTCAGTTGCAGATTCGCTCCCTGCCCCTCAGTGAGGCACATGTAGGAGGCAACAAATTAGTGTGTCTCTCTGAAATCGATGTTTCTCTCTTTCTCTATCTCCCTTCCTCCTCCCTCCCTTTCACTCTCTTTCCCACAATCAATGGAAAAGAATATCTTCAGATGAGGATTTATTAACTAATATAATACTAGTTAATTATATTAATGGAAGCTCTTTTGCGAGTTGGTTAAAGAGTAAAAGGAAGTTTGTTGAGTGCATGTGTGGAGAATGATGTGGTCCAAGGCTCTTCTCTTAGTTTCTTCTTGAATCTTACCTTCCTTGGGTTGGGCTGGGCCTGGCCAGGTTGGACTTGCATCTCTCTTCTCTCCCTTTCTTCTTCTTCTTCTTCATTGTAGGCAGTGTTTCTAGACAAGCTTTGTTCTTGCATTCTTACACTCCTGGATGTTACTTCCTGTCAACTTCCAGCAGCAGCAGGCGTCTTCTTTTCAGTGTCTGATGCGGCCCAAAATGGACTCTGCCCATTAGAAGCAAATACCAAAGAGCTAGGAGTCAGCTGACTGCAAACCTTTCCTCTTCCAGCCTTTGGTTGCAGTTCTTCTGCCCATAATGTGCTCCCTCTGGTTCCTTGGGCTACGTAGGCTTCCTGCCGTCCTGCTCTTCTGTACATGAGAGGCATTCACGATATTCTCCCCTTTCCTTCTCACATGAAGTGTATCTATCCAGTGTGGCAGTTACTGGAGTCTCCTCCCCCTTGCAAACAGCCGCTGTAGAATTTTGGGCCTCTAGGATTCTCTGTCTGCCATGCTTGGGTGGGTGCAAGGCCAGACAGAAATTGAGAGGAGAATAGTTAGAGAAAGACAGACATGCATGGAGAATAGGGATCAGGCAATGTGGAAGTATACAGAACAAGAGTTCTGTCCACTAGAGAGAATAATCCTAAATATATTTTTGTTTTTGTCACTTATTCATTGGTATATTTATAAAGTATGGATTGTTTTTATGCTCTATATCAAGCTCTGGTTTTGTCCACATGGAGTGTGTGAAAAGGGCATTGTGGTGAGTTATACTGTGCCCCTGAGCATAAGGAACAGATGTGTGCACTCAGCCTGATTTGGCCTGGCTTGCCCTTGTTCTCTGCCCCTGGTTAGTGCTTTTCCCACTAACCACTCTTGTGACTCTGAGTTGGGGCTGAGTTGCTAATGACTTACTTATACAGGGTGGGGCAAAAGTAAGTGTACAGTTGTTCATATGAAAAATAATACAATAATTAGTGAATAATACAAGAATAATCTCTATTTTGTGTACTCACAAGTGTAAACCTACTTTTGCCCCACCTCCTATATGGAGTAAGCTGGTTTGGGGTAGGAAATCTATGGATCTAGTAATTTTTCTTGATGGTAAGCTTTTAGGGGTGCCTAGATCAATCTACCTGGGGGCTTTTTTATGCCAATGAGTAGGAAGTGTGTGGTACAAGATGGCAAGAGCCAAAAGACAATAGCTCATGGATGGAATGTACAAAGAGACATAATTCATTTATAGGACTACTATTCCTTTTATGAGATATGAGTGTTTTCAAAGATGGGGGATGATAGGATGATACTTATCTGAGAAGAAATACACTGAGGGGTGTCGCAGTGTAGACATATGGTTTAAACTTATAAAAAAAATTTGTTATTCCTCACCAAGGATGGTGTTTCTATTGATTTTTTTTAGAGTGGAAGGAGGCAAGGGAGAGAGAGATCCATGTGAAAGAGACACATCAATTGGTTGCTTTGTATAATTGCGCTGACTACGGGATTGAACCTGCAACTGAGGTACATGGCCTAGACAAGGAATCAAACCTGCAACACTCTGGTGTGTGAGCCAATGTTCTAACCACTGAGCAATGCTGGCCAGAGCCTTATAAATTTTTTCAACATTTTCCCCCTAAGTTTCAGACCTCAGATTGCCAACTTCCATGATACTAAATATCTGCAAGCCAGACCAGTCTTTTTGTTTGTTTTTTATTAATCCTCACCAGAGAATATTTTTCCATTGTTTTTTAGGGAGAGAGTGGAAGGGAGAGGTAGAGACAGAGAGAAACATCGATGTAAGAGAGACACATCGATTGGTTGCCTCCCACACGAGCCCCAACCAGGGCCTGGGATCAAGCCTGCAACCGAGATACGTGCCCTTGACCGGAATTGAACCCGGGACCCTTCGGTTTGTAGGCCAATGCTCTATCTACTGAGTCGAACCTGCTAGGGCAGACCAGTGTTTTTTTAAAAAAAATTTTCTGTTTATCCCTTGAAAATCAAAAGGAGCCATATCCACTGCAGGTTAGGATAGGTGGTGTAAGATTGGAGGAAGTGTAGTAAGATAAATTCTGGTAGCAGTCAAATGTTTACATGTTAAAATACTCAGTTCCACTTTTCAATTCTACCTAGACAAACACTTAATTAGGCCTTTCCTGGTTCCCAGCCTCTGTAACTATTTTCTCTCCATAGTTCCTGCCATTTAACTTTGCCTTAGGGACTCAGCATCATTTAACTCTAAGAGAAACCTTAAATGTAGGAGGAGGAACCTAAAGAACTTTAGTTCAACACTCTGAAACTTAGCATCAACCTCTACCCTGACCTAGTCTTCTTTTTTGTAGTTAGGGTATTGTCTTGTCCCATATACCCACTTCCTGCATTTTGTACCCATTGGGATAACTAAGACTTGTTTTGTTGAAATATACCCAGCCCATGTACCCCTGGATGCTTTGTTACTCTCACTTTTAATTTAATTAAAGACTGGAATCCCTCAAACCTCTACATAGTATTTGGGACCCTATCAGATACTGCTAGATTTTATAGTGTCAACTACTTAGCTGTTTAGTGCTCCAAATATCCTTTGTTCTTATATTTCCAATTCCAGTGTACTACGTACCTATTAATGTATTCTTTCATTTCATGTTGGATCCACTCCCATACAAAGGCCTACTCTTTGCTAGGCCTCATACTTTCTGGAAATCCTATGGTGCCTAGGTCTGGAGTTTCTTGTGTAAACTATAACCAAATTTGTGCCCTGTTCCTATTGTTGGAGAGTGGGAATTTTTGAGCATGCTTCCAGAGAGGCCGTGGACTATGCCCCAGATAGAGATGTCACTGCTGACACCAGGCCAGGCCTTGAGATAGGGTCTCATGGCCCCTTCCCAGCACGTAGCCTTCTTTCACAGAACACTGTCAGCTTTCTGAAGAACAGGATGACCCTGTGAATAACATGGTCGTCATTGGCATGATCCTGACGTTGCTTGGGAAAAACTGTTTTGTCTTGGGTTACTTGTTCTGCAAAAACCGGATGTGGTTAATGTGCTTAAAAGCGGTCCTACACAAAGGGTCGCTGCTGCTCTCTGGTCTCCAGGCGTGGAGAATGGCAGAGCAGTCGCCGGGTCTCCCGGCCGCCCGGCTAATAAAGGCTCCCTAAATTTTAATTTGGTCTGGGCTCCAGTGGTCGTTCACTCGCATCTGCTCCACAACACTATCTCAAGCTTGTGTCTTGTAGCAAATTGTAAATATAAGATCAATATTTTTTTCTAATTTCTGATAGATTCATGTCACATTTTGTATATTTTCAAGTCTATAGCTATTTGTACCACTAATACTTTTTGGCCACTACATACTTATTAAATATATTTTTCATAAATTCCAAAATAATATTTTGGTTTTGACACTAAATTTGAATGCAACTAATTGTACAAATTGTGCAAACTGTGCTGTGCTAATTTACATATTTTTTCAAATAGCAATTTACTAATATTAACCTATTTTTAGTTATGTGGAAATTTTCAGAATTATAAATGCTAGTGCATATAAACTTAATTAGAATACGATTGTCCCAGAAATGTTAAAACTAGTGATCTTTTTACACATTCATTCATTCATTTATTCAATAACTGATCTTTCTGATCCTCAGTTTACTCAGATCTCAAATGGTGGTAAAGATTAGTAACAGTGTATATAAGGTACTTTTAGAAACTGAAAATTAACACACCCAAAACATTTGCTATTATGATTATCTATAGTTTAATCTGAAATTTGGCATTTTATTGTGCCTTCAGACCTACTCTAGGACATGCCGTTACTTGTTTCACTTATAGCAGAACTGAGAGGTTTTGAAACAGATACAGATCTCTATGCCTGATAGTGTATGGAAATCTTAGACTTGAGCTCCACTCTCGTCTCTCTCAGTTATTATTACTATTATTATTTTGGTTAATCCTCACCGAGGATATTTTCCCATAGAATTTTAGAGAGTGAAAGGGAAGGGGAGAGACAGAGAGAACCATCAATGTGAGAGGGACACATGAACTGGTTGTCTCCTTCACGCACCTCAACCAGGGCCGGGAATTGAGCCTGCAACCTA
Organism: Eptesicus fuscus; assembly: GCF_027574615.1. Lineage (NCBI taxonomy): Eukaryota > Metazoa > Chordata > Mammalia > Chiroptera > Vespertilionidae > Eptesicus > Eptesicus fuscus. The sequence continues at coordinate 44,874,328 of NC_072488.1, read as the reverse complement.
GGTACATGCCCTTGACTGGAATTGAACCCGACACCCTTCAGTCAGCAGAACAATGCTCTGTCCACTGAGCCAAACCAGCTAGGGCTTTCTCAGTTATTATTTTTTGGAGGTCAGTTTTAAAAATGTAAATACATACTTCCTGGCACATGATAGTTACTCCATAAAAGTTTCATGGTGAGTGGGAGTGTAGGTTAACACAATAATTTTGAAGAGTAATTAAGAAATATCTGCCCTGACCAGTTTGGCTCAGTGGATAGAGCGTCAGCTTCCGGACTGAGGGGTCCCAGGTTCGATTCCGGTCAGGGACATATACCTTGGTTGCGGGCACATCCCCAGTGGGGGGTGGGCAGGAGGCTGCTGATAGATGTTTCTCTCTCATCGATGTTTCTGACTCTCTGACCCTCTCCCTTCCTCTCTGTAAAAAAATCAATAAAATATATTTTTTTAAAAAAGAAATATCTATCAAATTTTTAAGTTTGCATATCCTTCATTCCAGAAATTTTACTTCTAGGAATTTAGACATAGTTGTATTAAGGATGTTTACATTGTAGCCTGTCTGTAATGGAGGATAAAAAGCTGCAAACAACTAAAAGTCCATCAGTATTGGGCTGGTTATATAAATAATGGTACAAACTTACAATCAGTGCAATACTATGCAACCATTAAAAATAATAGAATGGATGTAGACATAAATTGACCTGAAATAATCTTTTTGTAGATATATTGTAGAATGTATATTGTATGGTGATTTTGTATAAAATAGAGGGTATTCATATTTGAATTAATAAATATTTATATACACTATACAATAAGTGTGAATGTAAGCACTTGGAAAACATGTGGAAGGACCGCGCTGGGAACTGGGGGAGTGGGGCTTAACTTTTCTCTCCATGGGCTGCAGTATTGAGCTCTGAAGGGTCTGTACATGGACTCATGGACCTGTGCTACCGGCCGCCGGCTAAGGAGGGCGCCATAGCCACTAGGGCCCTGTTGACTAATCTGCTTTTCATTCAGCCTGCACGTGACGTCATCACCACGGGCGGCGGCGCGTGCGCGTTAGCCAGGAGCCCGGTGGGCGGTGCCTGCGCAGTGTCTGTGTAGGAGCTTCCGGCGGAGGATTTTGTTTTGGGTCCACGGAGTTGGGCTGGCGGCGTTGGCGCTGTTGGCGAGGGGCGAGCGGTCTCTTGGGGTCCACATGAGCCAATGGCATCTTGCCCACCGCGGCCGGGGCCGGGGGCGCGCCTTTTCTGGACGTTCTTCGGCCAAGAAGAAGGGCGGGAACCACATCCCCGAAAGGTAAGGAGGCTTGGCCCCTGGGCGCGGCCCTTCCAGCTCCCAGCCCCAGGCCTGGGCTTCATCTCTCCGGGTCTCTGCCCGTCAGCCTCGCCGCGCGCTCGGCCTGTCTGCCCTTTGCCGGGAGGCCCTGACCTTCTCCCTGCCCCGCCCACAGGAGCTGCAAAGGACCGTCTGCGTTTCTGATTTTTCCGATCCTTTAAAAAGCCAGGTCCTCCCAAGAGAAGGGTGGTGGTGGGGTCACCTGTAATACGTTTAATAAAAAGGCAAAAATATATAAAAGCGAGGCCCTGGCCATTGCCCTTCGGGTAATATGCAGAGGGACTGATTTTAAAGATGGGACTGTCAGTTTTGGCGACACCCATTAATTACCAGAATAGAGCCCCCCTTAATTCCAGAAGTTGTGGTATTTTGAAATGTAATAACTACGAAAATTGAGTGGGGGAAAAAACACCCACCAGTACCGCTGAACTTTTAATGGAAAAAGTTGGTTTGTATTGTTTTAACCGAAAAAGAGCACACTGTTGCTTCTAACAGAGCTCATTTGAGTGATCTTTTTCTCTAGGTTCAAATTATTAATGTTGATCCCTTGCTTATTGCTTATTTCTTTTTTAAAAACTAGATATTTTTATTGATTTCAGAGAGGAAGGGAAAGGAAGAGAGGAATAGAAACATCAAGGATGAGAGAGAATCATTGATCGGCTGCCTCCTGCAGGCCCCCAACCGTGACCTGGTTCATAGGTTGAGGCCAGTGAACCCTTCTTTATTCCTCGGGACCTTCCTTTCTTCCACCTCGTACCTCATAAAGTCCCCTTCAGTTTATCTCCTGGGAGCATTTTGACTTGCAGCTTCTCCCTCAGCATCTTACTACAGAACTGATCTTACTGACCGTTTGCAGTTAGGTCCTTACTACTGCATGTATATTCATCTCTTGTTTCCTGCCAATCCATTCTTCGCATAACAAATCTTTTTAGACGGCAAATATCACTATATCAACCATAACTCGTAAATATCACTCAAAACATCAATCGCTGAGCCTCCCAGCCGGCTTGGCTCATGGTTGAGCGTCCACCTATGAACCTGGAGGTCAGGCCATGTGACGGGGTTGTGGACTTGATCCCAGGTGTGGGGTGTGTGGAAGCAACCGATTGGTGATTCTTTCTAATCACTGATGTTTCTCCCTTCCTCTCTGAAATCAATAAAAATACATATTTTTTAAAAAGAGTAAAAAACTCTTTAACTTGGCCTTTAAGACTCTGTACTCTGTACTATCTAGAATGCAACCTGCTTCTCCAGCCCCAATTTGTACAACTTTTGCCCTCACTTCCAATGCTTCAGATAATACTGGATCAACCTTAGTTCATTCTAACTCAGTCGGACAGAAGTCGGCTCAAATATCACCTCTCACTGTGACTCCTAGCATTATTAAGTGAAATTCACAGTCCCTTTTCTATGGGGTTTTCTTTTTACCATATGAACTCCAAGTTCCCTACATATCCAATATGATGGCATCAGTTGTATGAGAACTAAAAATGAACTGTGAAGTGAAAGAATTGAGTTTAAACTATCTCAGTTAACATCTGTGTATTTATGCCCCCTTAGTATTCAGGACAGGCTAGGTTTTATCAGGGATATAGAAGTTCCGGCAGTCTCTGGTGTTAGGCATTCCTCATTTGTTGCGACCTTTTGCACTGTTTGTTGCCTTGTACGTGTTTTCAAGATGGGGAAACAGGAAAAGGGGAAGTACAGGTAACTCGGTGGGGATGAATAAGTGGAGCAATAAAGCAAAGGGAAGAGGGGACTGAGGCGTTCAGTCTGTGCTGGGAGAAAGGCTATGAGAATTTGGCTAACACAGATGTATTAACAGGTGGCAAGACTATCTCCCTGTTGGACAGAGGATGCCTGGGACTCCAACATTGTTTTCGAAGTTCCTTTGAAAAAGGTAAGCAAAAATTAATTCAATATTCTTTTAGAAATTTGAATTCACCATGTAGAACAGTGATTCTCCATCCCATCACACTTCATTTTCTCTTTTTATAGCACATACTTTGTATGTTGCCTTTTATTGTCCTGAAATGAAATTCATAGGTAAGTACAACCTACTTCCATACTTAGTTTAAAAAAAATTCGTTGTAATGCTCAAACTATTATACAAGGAAGAAATAAAAGAATTTATAATTAAGTAGTGTATATTGTATACATTAATGCCATATTGAAAATTACATTTCTATTTTTAAATGTTTAGGCATGACTATACTAGAATTAAAGAAATAGTCAGTTATTTGTACCATGAATGCAAAAACTGTAAATGCAGACTGATTTAGGGTGGGTCATATTGCCTTAATGGTAGGAGTTTCCATGACAGTGAACAGCTCATAGTAGATTTCCAAATAAAACCAAGTTCATTCTGCACTTGAGTAATACAGTTATTACTGTCCTAGAAAATTCAACGTACATTACAACTGCAAAAAACCTTTTGTGTTTCTTTCTGAAATGGAGTTCCTTTCTAAGGCTTAGATAATTATGAACAGTTTTTTTCACCAATATGAATGTTGAGGAGGACATTCAAAAGTCATTCAGATATGAGACATACTTGAAGGACTGTTCTCTGAGTTTGACGAGATGTCTAGTATTCATGACCCCACCCACTAAGTGCCAATAAGACCCTTTACTCCCATCATCACAACCAAAAAAATGCCCTGGATCAGCAAGGTTAGGATTTCAACCTAGAAATTCTGAAAATTGTGTTTTTGTTTGACCTAAGAAAAGAATAGATGGGGAAAGCATTTGACTGATACAAAAAAGATAAGAAGAGATCCCATGCCCCATTAAACTGCCCATCATAGCATTGTTTTGCATCAGTAAAAACCCACTTTAAATGCATTGGGAATTTATTTACTTTGTGATTCTTATGCCAGAGTTTTTTTTTGTTTGTTTTTTTCTTGCCTCCTATGTTGTTTCTTTTGCATCTCTGGTCTTAAAAATTAGTTAATTCACAAAGATAAAAATAGGGTTCTTATTCGTATCCACCAGCATGAGGCATAGTGTTTGACATATAATGTATACTTAGCAAATCTTCGTTGAATGAATGAATGGAGGCTCCACCCACATTTGCAGTTATTGTGACTTTTCTCCTATAGTCTTCTTCCTCTCTGTGCAGTTTTTCTAATTCCTCAAATCCCTATACCCTGGCCTCTAAAAGTGGATTCCTAAGGTTTTACAAGGATCTCTGCTTAGCCTCTTTCCTGAAAGAGGGAAAACGGGAGGACTTTAGTTTCCTTTCCTCCACTCGCGTCTCACAGTGCAGTAGCGCCTTGACGTTTCCTAAGTTTTCTCTTTTGCTGCTGTACCTCTAGGACAACAGGTGGAGCACGTGGGAGGTGTTAATTATTTTTAGTTGCAGAGAAAACCAACAACCATTGTTTGCTTAAGAAGGTGTCTCAGCATCATGACAACAAATGCCTCGGTGGATAGTTGATGAAACTTGAGCCATTGGCTTCCTTTCTTAAAGCCTCTTCCTTTGAAAATGTGTATCAGAATGTCTTATACTGCATATGAGAGTTATTTTATCTGCTCTCTTTTATATGTGAACAACATGTTGAACCTGACCTTAATGAGATTAGCTCAGTCAAGTTGCTACCCTGCTTCTAAGTGACGGCTCCAAAGTTTTTCTTTGCCTGCCACATTAACAGAGATGCAAGAGTTATGGCTGCTAAAAGGCTGGTCCTGGGGAATTGTTCCCCAGGATACATCACGGAGGCTCACTTGGAAAGAAATAGGAGCAAGACAGCTGGTGAGGCAAAAAAGAGGGAGTAGGGGCAGGTCTGGGAATCCAGCTGGTCTAACAGTTCTAAGGAGTTACTGGCAAGCAGTTTCTAAGGGGAACATTGCCAGCAGAAGTGCCACATATAAACACTGGCACCTTCAAAATGCTTTCCTTACCCTATTGTTCCCTCTGTCCTCTTCCCCTTTTATTTCAGTTATCAGCATGGCTTGTTAAAATCTAGGCTCCATTTGCTATCTTGTGTCTCACTTATTCTTCCCCACACTGTAGGTCTGGCTTCTGCTTGCACCCACCATTGAAAGTTTTCTGGCTAAAATATTAGCAACTCCCTTTTTTAAAAAAAATCTTCAGTGTTCTATTTAAACTTTTAAAATTTATTTTTATTAAAAAAACACATATGAGTAGTTTAAAATTCAAATAGTTCTACCAAGTTTACCATGAAGAATAGTCCCAGCACCACCCCTGTTTTACCCAATGATAACTCCCCAAAGGCAGTCGCTAAGTAATTTTTACATTATCTTCCAGTATTTGCTTATTTAATTAACTGCTATGTTTATATCACCACTTCTTGATTTTTCAATTTGTGATATTATCTATTGACTTTTTACAGTGGAAGATAAGGATTTAGCTTTTTCACATCCACCACACACATACTTCTATTACCTCATCCTTTTAGTATAGTTATTTCCCAACTTTTGGTTAAATCAGTATTCTAAGTTCAAGTTATGTATGAGGTAAAGACACAGCTCTGAGCCATAGTATACCATGATTATGTTTCCTTTCTTATACTACTTTTGTCGCCCTCGTTCTGGTCTCATTTGTTTGTCTCTTTTCCTATGGACTTATCACTAATTCTTCCTCCACATCTCTAACACCATTGTAAGGTTTCTCTTACTGTGGCTAGGATGCACACGTTAGATTCTATTTTTATGTGAAATCTTTCCTGGAACCCTCTTGCCTCCATAGTCACATCACCTTCCCCTCTTCTATCTGCATCAGATCTCCTGCCTCCATTTGATATGGACGCATAGATTGCATTTATGGCTCACCTCACCCTCATAGTCCAGGATAACCTTCTCACCTGAAGACCCTTAATTTGCAAAGACCCTTTTTCTAAGTAAAACGTAATACTTACAGGTTGCAGGGATTAGCACCTGCTATCTTTGGCTGGCCATTATCCAGCCTAATACAGGCATAAATACTTATTAAATGGTTGGCACTTAACTACTTAACAAATGGGACTATTTTATTTTTTATTTTTGCATAGAGGTGAGACACCACGGGCTCTGTGAATCTACAATGATTCGGAAACTCCACGTTAGGAGGCTGTCCTAGTAATCCAGGCAGGAAATGATGGAGACTTGGGACTAGAGTGGAAGTGGAGGAAAATGGTCAGAAGTGGACAAGTCCTTGATACAATTTGAAGGTAAGGCAGATGGAATTTGCTGATGATCTGGATGAATGATTGGGAGTGTAAGAGAGGAGTCATACGATTTCAAAGATTTCCGACTGAGCAACTTGGGAAATGGCATTACCATGAATTGAGATGAAGAAAACTGCGTGGATCAGTTGTTTGTTTTGTTTGTGTATGTGTTTGGCTGAGGAGGAGGGCAGATGGGAGATGCAGTTTTGTACATGTCTAAAAAAGAAGATAAAAGCAGGGGAAGCAGGAAGGAAAAGATACACATTCCTGACCAGTGGCTGCCTACAGACTCTCCACCTGCCCACAGGCTCATTCCCCCTCTCATGGTGGCCAAATGTCCCTCTACCCATGAGCCTTTCAGGTAGCTGTGTTTTGCCTTCTTGTTTAAACCATGGTCCGAGCAAATACAAACATGAGGTGCCGCCTTAGACAGAGGAGACTCAGAAGGCCTTGTCTGACCCAGAGTCCTCCCAGGGTAGGACAGATGGGCTCTGTAGCTCTGCTTTGGGGGACTGGTCATTTCAGGGCTGTCGCATTTAAAATAATCATGTCAAAGGCTGGAGCAGATTTTGAGAAAGATTGAGTTAGTGGCATTATTTTAACTTCCCCAAACCCTCTCATGGCATTAGATAAATCCAAACTGAATGCCCATGGGTAGCATTTACCATGAAACTAGAAACCCCAAAGTAAGAGGGTGGAGCAGACAACCACCACCAGGCACAGACCTGCCTGGTCTCAGCATCCGCACCAGAGGGAGTGTCAGACAGGAGGAAGCATCTGATGGGCGTGAGTGCAAGAGGCCTTCAAAGTGCCAGCAGTCATCACCTGAGAGTACTGGGGGCCAAGAGGAGAGCAGCAGCTGAGACTGGAAGGGTTTTTTTTCCAGTCCCAAAGTCAGTAAATACTTTGGGGAGATTCAAAACTGGCCTGCTTCCTCCATCTTTAAGAAGTCCTGCTCCGACTTTTGATGGCATTATATTAACTTTAGAATGTTGTGATGGTTGCAAAATATAATGAATGTACTTAATGTGACTGAATTGTATGGTTAAAATGGCAAATTGTGTGTTAAGATATTTTACTGAAGTAAGAAAAGATGAAAAAACTACATAAATCAGAACTAGTTAAGATAATAGAACTCAACAGAATAACAATAAAAATTTTTTAGAAATAAAGACTAAAATAAATATACAAGTGTATGATCAAAATGGATAACGCCTTAAGGGAAACATAGGAGAAAAGAATAAAATTTTTAAAAATCAAAAAGAAGATGAAAGGAACTAGAGAAACGACAAATATTAAAATAAGCACCAATAAAGCAGGACAATACTGAAGAGTAATACAAATATATAAGAGGATTTATTATACCATAAAAGTAACATTTAAGATTAGTGGGACAGACTCATCAATAAATTATTCATATATGTTGGAGTGTAAATAATTCCTTTGGGAGGATTCACAGCATGGCAAAGTAGTGTCTTTAAGGGAGGAGGGAAATAAGTGGATGGGGAACTTCAGGAAAAGGGTGGATTTTCTTTGAGTACCCTTTGTACCTTTCTAAAGTAATATGATCTGAAGTGTGACTGCTTGAGTTGCAGCCCCAGCTCTCCCAATTGCTAGCTCTTCATCTTGGGCAAATACTCGATACTCTTCAAGCCTACCTTTTTTTCCTGTGAAATGGGGTGAATTAGTTAGCCTGGTGCTGCCTGGCACAGAATAAACTCTCAATAAATGTAAGTTGCTAGTGGAAACAACTCAGATGTCCATCAAGTGATGAATGGATAAACAAATGTAGATCCATTCAATAGAATGTTATCCTATCTAATAAAAGAGTAATTTGCAAATTAACCATCACTCTGTTACACCCACAAGCCATGCCCACAAATCCAATCAGGAGGCAAGTATGCAAATTAACCCAGCCAAGGTGGCTGCGGTCACAGAGAGAGCAGGAGGGAAGCTTGGGTTTCCCAGGCAATGGAGGAAGCCAAGCTTTCTGCACACCCTGGCCAGACCAGGCCTCCACTTAAGGCTACAAAGTTTCAATTATAGAAGATAAATAAATTCCAACAGAAATGGCTGCTGCCAGGGAGCGAGCAGAAGGCTTGGCTCTGCTCAAGGCTACAAAGTTTCAATTGTAGAAGATAAATAAATAGCAGATACCAGGGCCTCTGCTTGGGTGGCCGGCCTGCAAACCACCACAGGCCCCTCGCCCAGGCCGCCCCATGCCCCAAGGGAACCACCACCCTGATCCAGGACACCCTTCAGGGCAAACCAGCTGGCCCCCACCCATGCACCAGGCCTCTATCCTATCTAATAAAAGAGTAATATGCAGATTGACCATCATTCCAACACACAAGATGGCTGCCCCCATGTGAACACAAGATGGCCACCATAAGATGGCCAGCAGGGGAGGGCAGTTGGGAGGGACCAGGCCTGAAAGGGAGGGCAGTTGTGGGCGATCAGGCCAGCTGGGGAGGGCAGTTGGGAGGCACCAGGCCTGCAAGGGAGGGCAGTTGGGAGGGACCAGGCCTGCAAAGGAGGGCAGTTAGGGGCAATCAAGCCTGGAGGGGAGGGGAGTTAGGGATGACTAGGCCAGCAGAGGAGGGAAGTTGGGGGCAAACAGGCTGGCAGGGGAGCAGTTAGACATCAATCAGGCTGGCAGGCAGAAGCATTTAGGGGCAGTTGGGAGCCAGCAGTCCTGGATTGTGAGAGGGATGTCCCAGATTGGAGAGGGTGCAGGCTGGGCTGAGGGATACCCCCCTCCCCCGTACACAAATTTCGTGCACCAGGCCTCTAGTATAGTCATGAAAAGGAATGAAGTGCTGACACATGCTACAACAAGATGAACTTTGACAACGTGCTAAATGAAAGAAGCCAGACACAAAGGTCATACATTGTGTTACTTGACAGAAATGAAATCTCCAGAAAAGACATCTCTCCATGCAGAAAGCAGATTAGTGTTTGCCAGGGGCTGGAGGGAGGTGGAAACAAGGAGTGACTGCTAATGGTTAAGGGGGTTCCTTTTTGGGCGGATGAATATGTTTTGGGTTCGATAATAATGATGGTTGCACAAGCTTGTGAATGTACTAAAAGTCACTGAATTTACAATTTAAAACTGAATTTTATATAAAGTATGTAAATTATATCTCAAAATTAGTTTTTAATGCAAATTAACAAATTGCCCATGGTAATGATTACCATCTCTCTCCTTCCTCTTTTTCATTCTCTTTCATGGCCCCCGCCCTCCCAAACCCTCAGTTCCTCCAGCAGTGAAACCCTTTGAACTGACTCCTGCATCCTACGGCTGGTCCAGTGGCAAACCAGTGCACAGGTGCACCTATTACTCTCGATCCCTGGAATGGACTCTGCCAACGGATTATTCTCCTTCGCTTCACTTGATGGCGGTGTTTAGACAAGGCAGCACGTGTGGCCCCGGTCGTGGAGGAGGCCCTGGCTGGCCCCTCAAGTAAATATTTAGGCTTCTCCTCAAGTTTGATCTCTTCCACTACACTACTAACCTCCAGATGCTGTGCTCTGAAAGCCAGGTGGGGTACCTAAAGACACTTGCAAATACTTAGGACTTTGGGGACAAGCCTCCAATCTAGACTTTGCTCTACCACATGCAATATGACCTCAGCCCTGAACCTTCCAGGCCTGAACCTCACGACTGAACCTCACGACTAAAGTTTGCTGAACCTCACGACTAAAGTGGCACAGTGATACTGGCCTTGAATGTTGTACATTGTGGGACTGGTACATAGGTGTTGAGTAAGTGGGGATTTATATCTCATGCCCTGTTCTGGGTGGGCCTCCTACTGCAGTAGTTCACTTGGCTAGTTTTAAGCTGCCCCCAGGATAACTCTAAGCCCTTGTCACTCATCAGGTAGGTTCCACTGATTTGTACTGACCTCCCAACTATAATCATACATGGTAAGGCAACCCAAACCTTTTGGAAATGTGCCCAGTATCTGTTTTCTAAAATACTTATCTGGTGGTCATGAGACATAAGGCCAGCCTCCAGGAGAGACTTTTTACATTTCTCCTGGTCAACCTAGAGTCATTTTCTGCCATCTTCAACTCTATTCAGATTTTACCCTTTTAACCCTAACCTCAGACCCTGCATCTTCTGCCATTTTCCCCTTTCCTGCTTCTTTTTATAAACCCATAACATCTCTCCCCTTTAGTCTTTGTGGCCATAGACAAAATTCCCCCTTTTTCCTCAGTTCTTACCCTTGTCCCTCATTTACCCATCCAACTACCAATTCTCATGCAGTTTTTGGTCCTCACCTCCACCAAGGAAAACCACATCTCAAAACTCAAAGGGCTTCTTTATTACACATCTTCTAATTCTATTTACTTATTCAATTTTATTAAGATTTAAAATACATCCGAATACAGAAATTTATATTTACTATGGGAAAGCTGTAGGCATAAACACTCCTGGCATCTCATCTGTTGCACAGCCGCAGTAGTAAGACATTTCCATTTCTTTTTCCCTCTCAAGGAAAGACCACTTCCCAAAGAGCATTTGGCAGCATATTCTCCCACTCTGGTTGAGCCTTCCTCTTCTTGGCCTCCCGCTCTGGCCTCTGTTCGTTTCTGATGGGTGTTGACATTACTGGCCCAGAAACATTGGGATTCCTCCATGGAATTCGTTGACAGGCAGAATCCTGCAGTAGATACTGGTTTTGAGTTTTTGGCGGAGTCCAGGGCTTCTTCACAGCAGTGCGACTGGATCCACTTGGAAAGAAGTGCGAGTTGATGTTTTGTAGGGAACAGGCCTAGAAGCATCACACTGTGGGACACTAGGCCGGGTGGGGTTGGTCCAACCTGGTCTGGCTGCGTTGGTTGAAATTGGCAGAGCTGGTCTGGCAGGACCTGTCAAAGATGCAGGAGTTGGCTGGAATGCATTGACTGCAGTAAGTTGAGCTGACATAAAACCAGGCCTGGCAGGGTTGGTTGAAGTTGGCTGAGCTGGTCTGGCAGGACCTATCATAGATGCTGCAGTTGGCTGGGATGAATTGACTGCAGCATGTTGAGCTGCATTAGAACCAAGCTGATCAGGATTGGTTGAAATTGGCAGAGCTGGTCTGGAAGGACCTGTCATAGATGCAGAAGTTGGCTTCGATGAATTGGCTGCAGCAGGCTGAGCTGACTTAGAAGCAGGGTGGGCTGGGTTAGCCCCAGCAGGCCGACGTGATACCAGAGACAATGGCCTGCGAGGAACAGGTCGAGCTTGAGGCTTGTCCAAAGTTGGAAAAATCAAAGGTACCAACTTGACCTTCCCAGGTGGTGGCAGCTCGTATTCAGATGGAGATGAACACTCTTTTTCAGCACTGCCATCTGGTTTCTGGCGTTTGACTTGAGTTTTCTCAGGACCTTTGCCCTCACAAGGGGTATCCAGCCATTGTTTGATAGCTAGGGATGGCTGGGGGCCTTTGGGGTTGCTTGAGATTCCCAGGGCCCGGGAGGAAGAGAGTTCAGTTTTCTTATCACTCTTCTTCCCCAGGGCATGAAAAACCTGCACAGACTCCAGCATATGCATCCCTAGGGAGCTTCGGGGCTTTTTGAAGGTCTCTTGGGTCAGCTCAGGTTGGTTTTTCTTCCGCTTCATCTTTGGAATGTTTGGCTTCTCCTCTGCCTTGACATTGTTCCCTGACTGCTTACTCTCTTCAGTTTTCCTGGAGTGGTTTTCTTTTGTTCTTTTGGTCTTTTCTTGCCCATGGTTCTTTGTTTTGCTGGTCCTGCTGGGGGCAGCTTTCTGAGGTTTGTTAGAATTCTTGGCCCTGTTTTCAGGAGCCCTGTCACTGGCTGCAGCTTTGGAAACAGCCACTTCTCCCACGAACACGCAGTCTGGGCTCCCAGGCTGCATTTTGACCATGGGCTCACCACTGATCAGCTCAGAGGCTTTATGTTTGTTCTTCCTGGCTTGATCAGAGCGAGCATTGATGACACTTGACTGTTTCTGCACCTCATTCAAATTGATGGCTCTGGCATCTTTGGTTTTGATCACCTTGGGACCTTTGGCTTGATCAAGTTCATCCAAGGAATTTAAGATCAGTGGAAGGTGTATATCCTCCACCAGTGTAGCGATGTCTGCAAAGCCATCATTGGATTCAGTCCCATTTTCAAGTGTCCCCTGGTCCTTAAGACTCAGGCTGTTCTTTCCCAGACCAGCGTTTTCACAACCAGGCTGCTGCTCCTGGCCAAGGGGATCAATGCACGCCAGGAGCTGGGGAATGTCTTGGATTTCTAAAGGGAGCAGTGGAGGATCTTGGTTTTCTGTGGGGATCTGGTAAGCATCCAGATTCCTATTCTCTTTCTGTTCCTGGCTTGGAGCTGGAGGCAGTGCCAGGTAAATACTAGGACTCTGGACTGGAGCTGCCATTGACATGTCCCCAAGCTCAGGTGGTGGGTTACTGTCAAGCATCTGGATATTGCTGCCACTACAAGACTTGGGGAATTCTGGAGTTTGTGGGAGACAAAATGTTTGGCTTAGAGGTTGCAATCCAAGGGACGTATTCATCCCCAGGGAAGTCTCCATCACTACAAACGAAATCAAGGAGAAGCCAGTCAGTCCCTGTGCACCAGCCATGGGTGCCCCCCTGTCACCACCAATGCAGCAATCATGCCCCTTCCAACAATGGGAACGGCATTCCTTCCAGCTCTTCTTAAGGACCATGGAAGCGCCCTGTGCTAGGAGCCAGGAGGCAACTGTTCTAGTTCTCACTGGGGATCATTTGATGTCATTGTTCCATGGTATTCTGTATGTTTGACAGGGTTGTGATAAGTCAAATAAAAAGTAAATGATTTAAAATATTTTACAAAGCTAGCATTCTGCATGTGGAGTCCTTTTAATTCTCTCCCCTTTCCTGAGAAAATAACACTTCACACAACCGAGTAGGGGAGGAAATGGAGTTCTTCCCGATTAAATAAATAAGCAAGGGCCAATTTTTAGCCTGCTTGCTTTGGACAAGGTCATGGAACACAAGGTCTTAAAACCTGGCATGAATTAAGGAGTGAGGGAAAGTTAAACTAGCACTATCACAGCAAGAGTTCTGAAATTCCTTTTAAAGAGACTGAAGCAATAAATCAAGAGAGTCCATGAAACTGTGGTCGTAGAGGGAGACTAGTCAGGCAGGGGAGTGAACAGTGTGGGACCCCTTTGTATGCTCTTGTGTTCTCATAGCATACATGGCCAATCCAGTGTCTACCTTCCCATCTCTATGAGGTGTTCCCATGGAGTCTGAAAATGGGGAGCAATGACTGAGGGTGGCAGTTACAAAGTCAGGACTTAAAGTCTACCTGTCTGTGGACTCACCACTTCCCAGGTGCAGATTGACCCGAGTTTTTAATGGTGACCCTATTCCTCTTCTTGCTGTTTGAACTCGCTTTGAAAACTTGTCTCTGTGATGGGTTGAGCAGGCACAGAGTAGTAGATTGCAGAGGTGGAGGCCGGAGGTATCACATTTGTGGGCTGGACCTCCTTTAGTACCATGACCATTTCAGGTTGATTTATGAAATCAATAAAAATATATTTTAGAACAATCCAACAGCTCCTGCTGGGTGTGAGTGCTGCAACAGTTTGCTACGCTTCTGTATTCACTGCCTGTGCTCCCAACGTGGGCAAAAATGTGCAGGAGACCCAAGCGGTGTGGCTCACACATTCTCTAGAGCAGAGGCAGTCACTCCCTGGCCTGTCTTTCCCTTGAGCCTGCACTAGTATTGATTTGTGTGCTCTTTCCTAGAACTGAAGCATTTTAGAACCAGGATTCTTTAGGGAACCTGTGTTCTAGCATTCTCATTTTATGAGTGTGAACTAAGGCTCACATAGACTTGTTCAAGTTCTCTCTTTGTGTTAGCATTATTGCCTTGTTACATAACCTAAGCATCCTGACTCCATTGCCAGAGCTCTGCTCTGAGCATTACACTGCCACAAACTGGGAGCAGTATTGCTTCTAATATAGATGAGGGGGTTTTTGTCCATGGAAGGCAGGACAGCTATTGCCACTGTAATCTTCAGTGCCTCATGTTGCCTCCAAGTTCACATACTACTCACATGTAGCTCAGTGCAGTTGATAAATTTGAAGTGTCATTCTTACCCTCTTCATATCTGGTTTCTGATCCTACCTCAAAATGGCTATCTGAAAGTGAGTTTATCAGGAAGTGCTTTATAACAGAAAAACATTAAAATTCTCTGAGCTTTCGGCTACTCGTGTATGAAGTCATTATAATAATAACAGTAATAATTCATATATGAGTAAATGTTATATTATATATAGAGAGAGAACCAGATATAAGTTCTGGAAAGACAATGAAAAATGTTGAACAACATATCACAGAACTAAAAATATATATGGACATAAATGAAAACTGGGGCAGGTAGGAAGCATAAAAAGCCTATCTAATAAAAGATTAATATGCAAGTCGACCATACCTCCGCTACACCCACAAGCCAATCAGGAGTGAATATGCAAATAAACCCAACCAAGATGTCTGTGGCCCGCATCCCTGGATCTGGGTGAGGCCACGCGCCCCTGGACCCGGATGAGGCTGGGTCCCTGGGCCCGGGTGAGGCCATGTGCCCCTGGGTCCGGGTGAGGCCTTGCGCCCCTGGGTCCGGGTGAAGCCGGATCCTGGGTCTGGGTGAGGCCGTGTGCCCCTGGATCCATCCGGGTGAGGCTGGGTCCCGGGCCCGGGTGAGGCCACGCGCCCCTTGGGTATGGGTGAGGCCACGTGTCCCTTAGTCCGGGTGAAGCCGTGCCCCTGGGTCTGGCCGAGACCAAACCAGAGGGAGTCGGACCTCCATTACCACCATTTGTCCACCATCCAGAGCTGAGGGGTCAGTGCTGACATGTACACATAAGGAACTGGTGGACATTGAAATTGGGTCTCAAAAGAACTGTTGGTCCAGAAAGAAACTCACTACAGACTGATTCATTTGCCTGTCAGCATAACTATTATTGCTCGTCTCACATTCAGTTCTTATAAGTATATATCTAGTGACATATGATCTCGCTCATCTAGGGGAAATGATGAACAACATAGACTGAGGAACAAGAACAGAACCAGAAACAAGGAGGCATCGATCGGACTATCGGGCCTCAGAGGGAGGATAGGGGAGGGTGGGGGAGGGGGAGAGTTCAACCAAAGGACTTGTGTGCATGCATATGAGCCTATCCAACGGTTAAGTTCAACAGGGGGTTGGGGCATGCGTGGGGAGGGGGGTGGGATGGGAATGGGGGGATGAGGATAAATATGTGACACCTTAATCAATAAAGAAATTTAAAGAAAAAAAGATGTCTGTGGCCACAGAGAGCAGGAGGGAGGCTTGGGTTTCCCTGGCAATGGAGGAAGCCAAGCTCTCCGCCTGCCCTTGCTGGCCTTGGCCGGGGGCGGAGCCGGGCAATCAGAGCCAGCTGGGGGTCCCCTGCCCAGGGCCCGAGCCTTGGCCAGAGGCTTTAGGCCTTGGCAGGGGTGGAGCCGGAGATCGGAGGAGATAGGTGTGAACTACAGATAAAACACCTTTTCTGACCGCTCATTGGCTAAGCTCCCTGTATGCCACTGGTAATATTCTTAGTAACTTGGGTATAAGAATCCAAAAAGGTGATCTAGGGCTTTTCCACCACACTCCTGGGGAAAAAAACAAAGGTCCGCTGCTGGAGGGCTAAGAAATGTCATATCCTGCCCTAGGCAGTTTGGCTCAGTGGATAATGCCTAGGTTTGCCAACCGCAGGGTCCGGGTTAGATTCTGATCAAGGGCATGTACCTAAGTTGCAGCCTCCTCCCTGGCTGGGGCCCAGGTCAGGGCTCATGCAGGAAGCAACCAAAGTGTTCCTGTTACTTTGATGTTTCTCTCTGTCTTTCCCTTTCTCTTCCACATTCTCTAAAATCAATGGAAATATATCCGCAGGTGAGGAAAGAGAGAGAGAGAGAGAGAGAGAGAGAGAAAAGGAGAAAGAAAAGAAAAGAAAAGAAAAGAGAAAAGTCATATCATATGAAAGACACATCTTGAAAATGCCTAAAGAAAGTTGGACCGGAGTCCATGTTGATGAAAACACCTTGGTGGCTGCGGTGACTGGCAGTGGCTGCAGCAGCAGGGTGATGGGGCTGGTGCCTTTCCCTGATCAGCCCGGTTGTCTCCCACAAAGGGAGGCCAGACTGCTGCTTAGGCCCGCTCCCCATGGGAGCGGTCAGTAGGACATCCCCTGAGGGCTCCCAGTATGTGAGAGGGGGCAGGCTGGGCTGAGGGGACCCCCCCGCCCAGTGCATGAATTTCGGGCACTGGGCCCCTAGTTTACTAATAAATGAAGTTCTGTTTTCTGTATGCAATATTGTTCAAGTGAATATTGCCTATTCTATTTTCGTGAATACTATTAACCAAAAAACAGCCCACAATAGATGGTGATTTTGCATTAATTCCTAACGATTGCATGTGGTCAGAGAAGATATATCACTAAAAATTTCATAACAAGTAATAAAATGCAATAAATGTGGATGTTTTAGATAGCCTTAATATATGTAGACAAATCATTAAAAACTGGTATAAAGCCCTAACCAGTTTGGCTCAGTGGATAGAGCATTGGCCTGCAAACTGAAAGGTCCCAGGTTCGATTCCAGTCAAGGGCATGTACCTTGGTTGTGGGCACATCCCCAGTGGGGGGTGTTCAGGAGGCAACTGATCGATGTTTCTCTCTCATCTATGTTTCTAACTCACTATTCCTCTTACTTCCTCTGTGTAAAAAAAAAATCAATAAAATGCATATTTTTTAAAAAACTGGTATAAAGCAGAGAGCAATCCTATATAATAAAAGCCCAATATGCTAAGTGTCCAGTCATCCAGTCGGCCATTCAACCAATCAAAGCACAATATGCTAATATGCTAAGGCCGGTTGACCAGATGCTATGATGTGCACTGACCACCAGGGGGCAGATGCTCTGACTGGTAGGTTATCTTTCTGCTGGGGTCCGGTAGATCAGGACTGAGCGAGACAGGCCGGACATGCCCTGGAGCCCTCCTGGGGTCTCTCCCTGGCTGGCCAATCTCCCATGTCCCTCCCCAGCCCCAATTGTGGGGTCCCTCAGCCTGGCCTGTGCCCTCTCTCAATCTGGGACCCCTTGGGGGATGTCAGAGAGCGGGTTTCGGCCCAATCCCACAGGTCAGGCAGAGGGACCCCACTGGTGCACAAATTCATGCACCGGGTCTCTAGTATAAATATAAAGGAATTCTATTATTGTGCTCATTCATGTTTTTCTGAGCATTACCCAGCAAGTAACAAGTATTAAATCTAGTAGAAACGTACGTTTCAATTAATATAATCACATAATAAGCATTTTGAAAGTATATATATTTATCTTAAAACTTAGATTATAATCATCAACATGCAGGAAAGTGTGTACCCAAAGCCTTAAAAACCATAATTGATGGAATCCAATCTATATATATATAAAAGCCAAGCGACCGGAACAACAGAATGAACGGAATGGTCGCTATGATGCACACTGCAGCAGCCAACCATCCTGATCAGGGCCCCAATTGGCTCCCCGCAACTTCCCACGTCTCCTCCCCACTGCTGGCCCAGCCTGATGACCTCCATTGGGGCAGGCCAGCCAGACCCCACCTGTGCACAAATTTGTGCACCAGACCTGTAGTTTAAAAATATTTACTGTATGAATCTCCAAGAGACTCCACAAAATTGGTTTTGGATAAATGTGAAATTGGAAATGTGGGACTTGACTTTTTCTTTTTCTTCTTAGGTACCTAAGATCTAAATAGAGATGATGGCTAATTCCCAGTGTGCTGTTAGGAAGTAAATAACTGTAAAGATGAAAAACATCTTTGACTTGGGACATACTTATCACATAAAGGAATTAGACTTTTTGATTAAAGTTAGGATGTATCATTTTTAAAATGTCTTAATTTTATTTTTAATAGACAAAATATCTGCATAATATTATGATTAAAAATAAGAATAAAGTGAAACACTGAATATTCTATTGTCCTCCAGCTCTCTGGATAATCACCTTTATTAGTCTCTTATTTATAGGAAGCATCATTCCTAAACTATATTTTTTAAATGTTGATACTCAAGACTTGTCATGTGCCATCTGTGTTCAGAGAGGCAATAGAAAAACACAGACAACAGAATATGACTTTTCTGATAAACTGCTTTGCCTACTGATACCTTATTCTGGCCTTACTTTCCTTCCTAGTCTATTAATGTAAGCACTGACTAAAATCAACTTTATTTTGCCCTACTTTGAGCAGATTTCACCCTACACTCTCTGCTTTAATTTAAAATCCTTGGTTCCCTTAAGCATTCCATTGTAAAACTACCCTTTTTTGCTCATGCTCTCCTACTTCATTCTTATAGTTACCCCTCCTTCATGCTTATGCGCCTCCCCCCGCCCCACCTTGGTTCCTGTTGGCCTGTGCTGATGAAAACAATCCTAAACTTTCTTACATTTAAATGCTTCCTCACTATAGCCTAGTACTCTTCATCTTCTCTCCCTATTTTCTCTTTTCACCTAGTTTGCATAGAAAACTCCAAAAACAGGTGAATATTACTTTTTAAACAGCACTCAACTGAAAATACTAAAGTTGAAACATTAGTGGTGAGAGACCATAATACTAGAGACATCATATCTATCTATCTATCTATCTATCTATCTATCTATCTATCTATCTATCTATCTATCTATCTCCATATCTATATAGATATATACAGATATACAGAGATATATGTTTTCTCTGTTTTTCTATTGAAACACATTCCAGAAGTCTTGATTTCATTTTCTATATCGGTGTCTTTAAGATTCAGCATTAGAAAAGAAAGGGAATAGAGAGGATAACCAATCTGAAATCCTAATGTAACAGATGAAAGAACAGATTTTGTGAGAGAGTCAATGACTTGTCCAAAGTCACATAGCTAGTAAGTGTCAAAATCAAAAGTGAAATTAGGTCTCAGGATTTCTAGATCAATACTTCCTTTCATATATATATATTTTTTTTTAATTGATTTCAGAGAGGAAGGGAGAGGGAGAGAAATATACTTCCTTTCTTTATGCTATTTTGAGTCTACTGCTAAATTTAGGGGCAAAAATATCTAATTAGAAACTTTTAGAAGTTTCTTTCCTTACCTGACATGGTCAGAGAAGAGGAGGAAATATTAACTGTAGATGCAAGTGATGAGGATGTCTGAGTGGCTGAAGTCAAAGAACGCTTGTGTCCAGTACGAAGGTTACTGGTCACACTGGTCACTGGTCAGTTGTGATCTTTCAAATTTGTTTACTGACACTCCATGGAAACCCAAAATTCTACCAGGTGGTGGTAGGTTTGGTGGGAGAATGATGTCACAAAGCAGGCAGTTTAAATGGATGTGAGAGCCAATAGAGAGGTCATATTCCCAACAAGGAGACAAGATTGGATGGAGGGAGCAGTAGGGGAGCTAAACCAACCCCTAAATGGCTGAGTTCTGGGATAGATGTGCTAGTTGACAAGAAAAATGTGATATTCTCACTTTCCCCAGGCTCTTACGTTAGGGAAATAATCTGCTTATTATATACACTCATTAATTTAATTAGCTAGTAGTTACTTATATTCTCTATAGTACATTTTATAACATCCTATATAATAAAAGCCTAATATGCTAAGTGTCCGTTCGGCCAGTTGCTATGATGTGCACTGACCACCAGGGGGCAGACGCTCTGACCAGTAGGTTAGCTTGCTGCTGGTGTCCAGCCGATTGGGACTGGACATGCCCTGAAGCCAACCTCCCACAGTCCCTCTGGCCTCTAAAATATTTCTTCTAATTTTTTTCAATGTGCACAAATCCATGTACCGGGCCTCTAGTGTATTTATAATTACATGTATTATTAATATCCTAAGAGATAATGGAAGTGGACATTTAGGTTTCACAATTATGGTTCTGAAATCATCAGTCTATCTGATTTGTGAACTTACTGCAGCTTTTGGAGAGCAAAGAAGAGATTAAAAGCTTGATTGCAACTTGGTTAAAGAGTAAATTGAAGTTTGTTGAGTGCTTGTTGTGGAGAATGATGTGGTCCAAGGCTCTTCTCTTTTAGTTTCTTCTTGAATCCTACCTTCCTTGGGCTGGGCTGGGCTGGGCCAGGCCAGGTTGGACTTGCATCTCTCTTCTCTCCCTTTCTTCTTCTTCTTCTTCATTGTAGGCAGTGTTTCTAGACAAGCTTTGTTCTTGCATTCTTACACTCCCGGATGTTACTTCCTGTCAACTTCCAGCAGCAGCAGGCGTCTTCTTTTCAGTGTCTGATGCGTCCCAAAATGGACTCTGCCCATTAGAAGCAAATATCAAAGAGCTAGGAGTCAGCTGACTGCAAACCTTTGCTCTTCTAGCCTTTGGTTGCAGTTCTTCTGCCCATAATGTGCTCCCTCTGGTTCCTTGGGCTACATAGGCTTCCTGCCGTCCTGCTCTTCTATACATGAGAGGCATTCACGATATTTTCCCCTTTCCTTCTCACATAAAGTGTATCTATCCAGTGTGGCAGTTACTGGAGTCTCCTCCCCCTTGCAAACAGCCGCTGTAGAATTTTGGGCCTCTAGGATTCTCTGTCTGCCATGCTTGGGTGGGTGCAAGGCCAGACAGAAATTGAGAGGAGAATAGTTAGAGAAAGACAGAACATGCATGGAGAATAGGGATCAGGCAATGTGGAAGTATACAGAACAAGAGTTCTGTCCACTAGAGAGAATAATCCTAAATATATTTTTGTTTTTGTCACTTATTCATTGGTATATTTATAAAGTATGGATTGTTTTTATGCTCTGTATCAAGCTCTGGTTTTGTCCACATGGAGTGTGTGAAAAGGGCATTGTGGTGAGTTATACTGTGCCCCTGAGCATAAGGAACAGATGTGTGCACTCAGCCCGACTTGGCCTGGCGTGCCCTTGTTCTCTGCCCCTGGTTAGTGCTTTTCCCACTAACCACTCTTGTGACAGTGAGTTAGTGCTGAGCTGCTAATGACTTATACAGGGTGGGGCAAAAGTAAGTGTACAGTTGTTTATATGAAAAATAATACAATAATTAGTGGATAATAAAGAATAATCTCTCGTGTACTCACAAGTATAAGCCTACTTTTGCCCCACCTTGCCCTCTGTTTTCTTGATGGTAAGGTTTTAAGGGTGCCTAGACCAATCTACTTGGGAGCTTTTTTATGTCAGTGAGTAGAAAGTGTGTGATACAAGATGCCAAAACCCAAAGAAGATACCTCATAGATGGGGTCTCCAAAGAGACGTATTTATAAGCCTACTTTTTCTTTTATCAGATTTGAGTTTTTTTCAAAGATGGGGGATGATGCTTAACTGAGAAAAATACACTGAGGGGTTGTTGTAGGGTAGACATATGGCTGAAACATAATTTTTTTCAAGGTTTTTTCTATAAGCTTCATACCTCAGATCGCCAACTTCCATGATAATAGTATGTAACATGAGGCTAAAAGTATATGTAATATCTGCAAGCCAGACCAGTCTGTTTTTAAAATTTTTCTGTTTTCCCATGGAAATCAAAAGAATCAATAGCTACTGCAGGTTAGGATGGATGGTGTAAGATTGGGGAAAGTGTGGTAAGATAAATTATGGTAGCAGATCAGTGCTTACATGTTAAATACTCAGTTCCAACATTCAATTCTATCTAGACAAATCCTTAATTAGGCCATTCCTGGATCCAAACCTCTATAACTATTTTCTCTCCATAGTCCTAGCCATTTAACTTTAGCTTTTGGGCTCCGCATCCTTTAACTCTAAAAAAAAATCTTAAATGTAGGAGGAGGAACCGAAAGAACTTTATTTCAACACTCTGAAACTTAGCATCAACCTCTACCCTGACCTAAATTCTTTTTGTAGATAGGGTATTGTCTTGACCCACTTCCTGCATCTTGTACCCATTGGGATAATTAGGATGTGTCTTGATGAAATATAAGCAACCCATCTGCACCTGGATGCTTTGTTACTCTCACTTTTAATTTAAATAAAGACTAGAATCCCTCAAACCCCTTCATGGTACTTGGGGCCCTATCAGATACTGCTAGATTTTATAGTGTCAACTACTTAGCTGTTGAGTGCTCCAAATATCCTTTGCTCCTATATTTCCCATTCCAGTGTACTACATACCTATTAATGTATTCTTTCACCTCATGTTGGATCCACTCCCATCCAAAGGCCTACTCTTTGCTAGGTCTCATACTTTTTGGAAACCCTATGGTGCCTAGGTCTGGAGTTTCTTGTGTCACATAACCAAATTTGTGCCCTGTTCCCATCTCAAGCTTGTGTCTTGTAGCAAATTGGAAGTATAAGACCAATATTGTTTTTCTAGCTTCTGATAGATTTATGTCAAGTCTGTAGGTATTTGTATCAATAATACTTTTTTGGCCACTACAGGCCTGTTGTATATATTTTTCATAAATTCCAAAAGAATATTTTATGTTTTTGTATCAAATTTGAATGTGGCTAATTGTACCTTTGCAAACTGTGTTGTGCTAACTTACATATCTTTTTCAAATAGCAATTTACTAATATTAACCTATTTTTAATTTTGTGGTAATTTTCAGAATTGTAAATACTAACCAATATAAACTTGGTTAGTATGATTGTCCCAGAAATATTAAAAGTAGTGATCTTTTGCCCGACCAGCATGACTCAGTGGTTGAATGTCAATCTATGAACCATAACGTCACGGTTCAGTCCCTGGTCTGAGCACATGCTTGGGTTTTGGCTTGATCCCTAATGGGGTGCATGTAGGAGGCCATCAATCAATTATTCTCTCTCATCATTGATGTTTGTATCTCTGTCTCACTCTTCCTTCCTCTCTGAAATCAATATATATAATATATATATATATTTAATTAAACTAGTGATCTTTTTACCCATTCATTCACTCATTCATTTATTCAATTACTGACCATTCTGCTCCTCAGCTTACCCAGATCTCAAATCGTTATGAATATTAGTAATATTGTATATAAGGTATTTAGAAAATTAGAAACTAAAAATTAAAAACAAAAGACATTTGCTGTTACAATTACCTACAGTTTAATCTGAAATATGGTATTCTGTTTAGCCTTCAGACCTACTCTAGCATATGAGGTCCTTTGCTGTTTTCAACTCACAGCTGAATTGAGAGTTTTTGTATCAGATACAGGTCTCTATGCCTGATAGTGTATGGGAATCTTAGACTTGAGTTCCACTCCTGCCTATTATATTTTGCTATTTTCTAAAATGTAAATATGTACTACCTGGCACATGACAGGAACCCAATTAAAGTTTCATTGTGGTGATACCTTAATCAATAAAGAAATTAAAAAAATAAATAAAGTTTCATTGTGAATGGGATGTAGGTTAACACTTTATATTTGGAGGGCAATTAAGCCATATCTTTCAAAATTTTAAGTTTGCATAGCCTTCATTCCAGAAATTCTACTTGTAGGAATTTAAATATAATTCTATACATGTTTAAGGATGTTTGCATTGCAGCCTGTTAATGGAGGGCAAAATAACTGCAACCAACTGAAAGTCTATCAGTATTGGACTGGTTATATAAATTATGGTGCTCACAATCAGTGCAATACTATGCAACCATTAAAAATAATAGAATGGATGTACACATAAATTGCAACCATTAAAAATAATAGAATGGATGTACACATAAATGGATGTACACATTTATGTACACATAAATTGACCTGAAATAATCTTTTTGTAGATATATTGTAGAATGTATATTGTATGGTGATTTTGTATAAAATAGAAAGTATCCATATTTGAATTAATAAATATTTATATACACTATACAATAAGTGTGAATGTAAGCACTTGGAAAACATGTGGAAGGACCGCGCTGGGAACTGGGGGAGTGGGGCTTAACTTTTCTCTCCATGGGCTGCAGTATTGAGCTCTGAAGGGTCTGTACACGGACTCATGGACCTGTGCTACCGGCCGCCGGCTAAGGAGGGCGCCATAGCCACTAGGGCCCTGTTGACTAATCCGCTTTTCATTCAGCCTGCGCGTGACGTCATCACCACGGGCGGCGGCGCGTGCGCGTTAGCCAGGAGCCCGGTGGGCGGTGCCTGCGCAGTGTCTGTATAAGAGCTTCCGGCGGAGGATCTTGTTTTGGGTCCACGGAGTTGAGCTGGCGGCGTTGGCGCTGTTGGCGAGGGGCGAGCGGTCTCTTGGGGTCCACATGAGCCAATGGCATCGTGCCCACCGCGGCCGGGGCCGGGGGCGCGCCTTTTCTGGACGTTCTTCGGCCAAGAAGAAGGGCGGGAACCACATCCCCGAAAGGTAAGGAGGCTTGGCCCCTGGGCGCGGCCCTTCCAGCTCCCAGCCCCAGGCCTGGGCTTCATCTCTCCGGGTCTCTGCCTGTTTGCGTCGCCTCGCGCTCCAGCCTTCCGCCCTTTGCTAGGAGGCTTTGATCCGGTCGCTGCCCCACCCACAGGAGTTGAAAGGGACCGTTCGTGTTTCTGACTTTTCTATATTTTTTTGTTGATTTCAGTGGGAAACGCGGAGGGAGGGAGAGAGGGAAAGGGAAAAAGATAGAAACATCAGTGATGAGAATCATTAGCGGCCTTCCTGCACGCCCCCCATTGGGCATCAAGCCGGCAACCTGGGCATGTGCCCCGACTGGGAATCTAACCCCTGGAATCTAATCCCTGGAATCTGTCTAACCCTGACCTCCTGGTTCATAGGTCAAGGTTCAACCACTGAGCCACACTGGCTGGGCTCCCATCCTTTTAAAAGCTAGGTTCTGCCAGGAGGCTGGGGAGACATCTGTAATACTCTCAATAAAAATAAATTTTTAAAAAAATTAAAAGGAAAAAATATAGAAAAGTGAGGCCCTGCCCATTGCCCTTTCAGGTGAAATGTAGAAGGATTGCTTTTTAAGATGGGGCTGTCAGTTTTGGGGATACTCATTAATTAACCAAAATAGAGCCCCCCCCCCTTTAATTCCAGAAGTTGTGGTATTTTGACACAGAAAATGTACTATTAAGTTTGAGTTTAAAACCCACCAGTATCGTTGAACTTTTAACCGAAAAAGTTTGTTTGTATTGTTTCCAGGAATGACAAAGGGCATACTGTTGCTTCCTAATAGGCTTATTTTTCTATAGGTTCAAATGATTAATGTTGAGCCTTTGCTTATTTTAAGTACAGTGAACCCTTCTTCACTCCTTGCCTCCACCTCGTACCTCATTAAGTCCCCTTCATTTTATCTCCTGAAAATATTTGAATATTCCAGTTTCTCTCCCTCAGCATCCTAATACAGAACTTGCCTGTTAGGTCCTCGATTGCAGTTAAATCCTCATTATTAGAAGTATATCCATCTACTCTTGTTTCCTTCCAGTCCATTCTTCACATGGCAAATCTTTTTAATAGGCAAATTGGAACATTGCTTATAAACATCACTCACTCAAAATCATGTTTCAAGAAAAAACAAACTCTTTACCTTGGCTTTAAGACTGTACTCTCTAGAATGCAGTCTGGTTCTCCAGCCCCAACTTGTACAACTTTTGCCCTCACTTCCAGAGCTTCAGATATACTGAATCAACCCTAGCTCATTCTGACTCATCGGACAGAAGTCAGCTCAAATATTACTTCTCACTGTGACTCATTATTAAGTGAAGTTCAGTGTCACTGTTCTATTGGGTTTTCTTTTTACCATGTGAACTCAAAGTTCCGTACTGATCCATTATTATGACATCAGTTGTATGAGGAATAAAAGTAAACTGAAGTGAAAGAATTGAATTTAAACTATTTCAGTTAAGATCTATGTATTTACTAGGGGCCCGGTGCACAAAATTGGTGCGGGGTAGGGTGTCCCTCAGCCCGACCTGCACCCTCTCCAATCTGGGAGCCCTCAGGGGATGTCCTACTGACAGCTTAGGCTTGATGCTCGTGGTTCTCTGCTCTCTTCGGACATGCCTGCTTGACACCACCGCAGGCCCTGGTATCTGCTACCTGTGGGGGCCTGTTTGCCCTTAGCCGCCGGGGCCAGGGGCAAGTAGGGCCCTGCTGTCTGCTCTCTGGCTCGCCACTGCAGGGGCAAGCAGGGCTCTGCTGTCTGCTCTCTGTGGGGGCCCTGCAGGGGACTGCTTGTCCCTCGCTGCCATGGCCAGGGGCAAGCAGGGCCCTGCTGTCTGCTCATTCGCTTGCAGGGGACGTTCCCGCCCCGCCCCTGGCTGCTCCGCACCTGCGCATGTAGTCCCAGAGTGGCCAGGGGGTCGTTCCGGGACACCAGCCACTCCGGACCTACGCGCAGGCCTACAGGCTCAGAGCGGCCTGGCTCCTGAGGACGCCTACCTCCAGGACACAGGCCGCTTGGCTTCAGCGCATGCATAAGCAGCTGCGGATGTTCCCGCCCTGTCCCCTGCTGCTCCGCGCCTGCGCACGTAGACCCGGAGGGGCCGGGGGTTGTTCCGGGACCCCGGCTCCTCCAGGCTTACGTGCGGGCCTACAGGCTCAGAATAGCCTGAGTCCCGAGGACACCTGTCCCCTGAACACAGGCCGCTTGGCGCTGGTGCGCGTGCAAGTGGCCACCCCGCACCCAGCCGCTCTGTGCCTGCATATGCAAATTAACTCACTATCTTTGCTGGGTTAATTTGCGTACCCACTTCTGATTGGCTGGTGGGCATCGCAGAGGTATGGTCGATTTGAATAGTTCTCTTTTCAAATTAGTGTAGATGCCACTTTAGTATTCAGGATCAGGCTAGGTTTTATCAGGGATATAGAAGTTCTGGCAATCTCTGGTGTTAGGCATTTCTCATTTGTTGAGATCTTTGCACTGTTTGTTGCCTTGTACGTGTTTTCAAGATGGGGAAACAGGAAAAGGGGAAGTACAGGTAACTCCGTGGGGATGAATAAGTGGAGCAATAAAGCAAAGGGAAGAGGGGACTGAGGCGTCTTCGGTCTGTGCTGGGAGAAAGGCTAAGAGAATTTGGCTAACAGAGATGTATTAACAGGTGGCAAGACTATCTCCCTGTTGGACAGAGGATGCCTGGGACGCGCTTTATTGCTTTCAAAGTTCCTTTGAAAAAGGTAAGCAAAAATTAACCAGTTAACTGCCACGTGTCCAAAACAGAAACCATCCCCACACGCCATGATATTTTGAATTTAATTTAAAAGTAAATTTGCAATGCATATTATAAAATAAATATATTACTCAAAATTCAGGTGTTCTTGAATATTTTAAGCTGAAAATTCTCACAAAAAATGATTTTAAAGTTGGTCAGGGCTGCCACTAGGGAAAACATTTTTTATAGACGTGCATGGCGTGTGGGGAAGGTCCACCGCTGGTGTCCACAGACGCTTATGGTGTACAATTAATTCAATATTTTTTTAGAATTCTGAATTCACCATATAGAACAGTGATTCTCCATTCCGTCACACTCCATTTTCTCTTTTTATAGCATAAACTTTGTATTTTGCCTTTTACTATCCTGAAATTCATAGATATTAGTAAATACAAGCCACTTCCATACTTAATTAAAAAAAAATCAGTGTAGTGCTGTAACTATAATACAAGGAAGAAATAAAAGAATTTACAATTAAGTAACATATATTTCAATATGTAAATATTTAGGCGTAACTATATTAGAAATAGAGAAATAGTCAATTACTTGCTCCATAAATGCAAAAATTGCAAATGCAGACTCAGTTAGGTGGGTGATATTGCCTTAGTCATAGGAGTTTCCTTGACAGTGAACAGCTCTTAGTAGATTTCCAAATAAAACCAAGTTCATCCTTCACTTGGTTAATAAGGTGATTATTATCCTGGAAAATTCAATGTATTTGTGTTTGTTTGTGAAATGAAGTTTGTTTCTAAGGCTTCGATAATTATGAATAGTTTTTTCACTTATATGAATGTTGAGTAGGGAATTCAAGAGACATTCAGGTATGAGCCACACTTGTAGGACTGTTGTCTGAGTTTGACAAGATGTCTAGCTCCATGACCCCACCCACTACATACCATTAAGACCCTTTGCTCCCATCATCACAACCAAAAAAATGCCCTGGGTCAGCAAAATTAGGATTTCAGCATGGAAATTTTGAAAATTGTTTTTGTTTGTTTGTTTGTTTGTTTGCTTTTTACATTGAGGAGAGAGGGAAAGGGAGAAAGAAGCATTGATGTGAGAGAGAACATGGAACAGTTTCCTTCCTTTAGGTGTATGGGATGACGCTCCAACCAGCTGAGCCACACTAGCCAAGGCTGAAAATTGTATTTTTGTTTGACTTAACAAAGGAATAGATGGGGAAAGCATTTGACCAATTGAAAAATGGTGAGAAGAAATTCCATGTCTCATTAAACTGCCCAGCATAGCATGGATTAGCAGCAGAAAAAGTCTACTTTATTTTATTTTTCTGTTTTTTTATTTTGTTTTGTTTTGTTGTGTTTTTGTTTTTTTTTTTTAAGAAAAAGTCTACTTTAAATGTATTGGGAATTTATTTAATTTATAACTCATATGATGTCATTATAAAAAGCCTCTTCTAGCTCTGTGTACTTAAGTAATTTCATTCAGTTGGGATTAAGACACCACAAAGCTGTATAACTACTCCCAGGGCAGTCTAACCTATTCATGCAGTAGGATTAGGGAGATGCATTACCCCTGTGCAGAAGTCAAATGTGACATTGGTTTCCTGTGTGTTTTATGGAATTCACTTATGGAAAAGTCACCTCCATACTTGATAATCACTTGTTTGGAATATAAAATAGAATATGTTAGGTGTCAATGCCATGGCCAGAAATAGCTAGGAATTCAAAAGTGTGGGAAATGCTAACAGGGTTAATCAAGGAAGACTTCCTAAAGTGTTGTGACTTAGTTACCAAAAATTAGTTATTGCTCAGATACCTGGAGATGATAATTGATCCATCAGCTCCAAATCTTCAAGAAACTGGAGAAATTGTATGCCTTGTTGTAATTAATTTAGTCTTTAAAACTTTTACAATATTATGTGGAAGACTCGACATCATAAATCAGTTAAATCTTCCTACATTCATTCATAAGCTTAGCTTCATCTCAAATGGTCTGATTCTGGAACTCGTATAGAAAAATACACTTAAATAGCCAGGAAAATTCCCAAAAAGAATAATAATGGTGGAGGGGGATCTTCTAGCCCTACTAGTAATTAAGTACAGGAGATTTTTAGGTTAGTGCAACTATTCTGTGTGACACTGTAAGGGTAAATACATGTCCTTATAAATTGCTCAAACCCAGCCCTGGCTGAGTGGCTCGGTTGGTTGGAGTATTGTCCAGTACACCAAAAGGTTGTGGGTCCAATTCCTGGTCAGGACACATACCTAGGTTGCAGATTTGATCCTTGGTCGGGGGCAACTGATTCATGTTTCTCTTAACATCAATCTTTCTCTCTCTCCCTCCCCTTTCCCCCCTTCTCTCTAAAAATACCTTTGGGTGAGTATTTTTTAAAACTCTGTTAAAACCCATAGAATTACAATGCGGAGTGACTCAATGGAAAATATAGACATTAATTGGTAATGATGTGTCATTATTGATTCTAACAAATGTACTACACTGATATGGAATGTTGATGTTTGAGAAGGCTGTGTGGGGTGAAGGAGAGAGTGTTTAAGTGAGAACTCTTTACTTTCTGCTCAGTTTTACTGAACCTAAGTGTGCTCTAAAAACGCATGTATTTATTAAACACACACACACACACACACACACACCTTTATTGTTGTCACTTCAATAACCAATAAGATCTGGGGAACAGAAGACACAAGCCAAATACATGAAGACTATTTAGCAATTAAAGTCTTTCTTCATATACACATTTAAGAATTATCATAAGTGCCTCTTTATAGGCATTTCACTTGGAGCTGAGATACATGGGACAAAATTGATGTGGTCCCTGCCTTCTGGGAGTTCTATGGTCTGGTTAGGAGACCAATATGAAACAAACACAGAAGTAAATATATAGATACGAGCTTATTTTCTTACCTCTAGTCTGTCTGGAAGAAAGGATTGTAATATTACTTGTAAATTACAGAAACGTGAAAACTTTCCTTTGAATCTTACTGTATACTAGAGGCGGGGGGGTGGGGAAGGTCCCTGAGCCCGGCCTGCCCCCTCTCACAGTCCGGGAGCCCTCAGGGGTGGGAGGCGACCCGGTGATCAGGGGAAGGCGACACCCCCATCACATCTCTGCTGCTGTCACTGCTGGCAGCGCAAGCCTCAACCGGCCCTGGTTACCTGAACCTCGGGCAGCCCTGGGCAGCTGGGCAGTTGCCATCCAAGGCTTGCCTGCGCCTCGGGCTGGCCCTGGATGGCTGGGGGACTCCGGAGGCAGGTGCAAGGCAGGGCTGAGGGAACTGGGCACCGCCATCTTGTGGCTGTGGGCACCGCCATCTTTGAGGGCAGGACAGTCAATTAGCATATTCCCTCCTTATTGGCTATGGGCACCGCCATCTTTGCAACAGCGTGAGGGTCAATTAGCATATCCCCTCTTTATTAGATAGAATCAGCAGCACAGGGCTTAAATAAATGAGTAATATAATACAGAATTTTAAATACCTTTTGCTGTTTGTTATTTTATTCTCTCTGATAGAGTTTTGAAGAGAAACTTGCTCCAGAAGAACGCTTTTCCCCCTTGGACCTTTTTAACAAAATCCAAGAACGAAATGAAGAACTTGGACTGATTATTGATTTAACATATACTCACCGCTATTATAAACCAGAGGTAACTTAAAAAGAACCTTCTTTTCTGATACTATAATAGTTCATAGTAATTAGTAGTTATCACCTTATGCCGAGGTGAATCCATGCCTTCTTTCATGGGTAGTAATTGAAAAAGGAAACCAACTGGTTTCCTTAATTAAACATTTCTAATTGCTGTCTCAAAATGAGATGAAAGACATGAATTAAATTAATATTTGGCAGTAGGCTTTGTATGTGATTAAGACATTCTATAAGCGACCATGTTCTATATTTTGAAAAGGAAGTAAACTTTTCAAAGAATAGTAGAAGCCTATAAGAAAAGAGAGGAATGTTCGTTATGTCTTTAGCCTTTATTTTAATATATTTTATTGATTTTTTTATAGAGAGGAAGGGAGAAGGATAGGGAGTTAGAAACATCATTTTGCAGCCAGATGTGGCTCAGCATTCAAGTGAATTCAAGTCCATTCGTTCATGTGTGTGGGACAGGAGCCCCCTGCAGCAGGAGTCCCAAGAGGACCCGAATGTGAGGGAGAGAGCGCGCACTTCCTTTGGAAGTTTAAATATTTAAGTATTTCGCGCTTGCAAGTGGCCACACCCATCTTGGCCATTAATTTGTTCCCAGGTATGACTGGCAGGCAGGTAGGCACCTTCCCACGTCATTCAGACCTTACTGAGCATGCATCTAAACTGCTTTGTCCAGTCCCTCCCCCCATCTCTCAGCAGGGAGCAGACTTGGAGAATGTTAAATGTAGCTTTATGGCAAAGCTATGCAAATGGCATGCCTATATCTAGTCTTCCCTTTCCTCCTTTTCTGATAAATAATAACCAGGCTATTACCACTGCATCACACTGAACCATTAAACAATAACAACTCATTTCCCCTCTCCTCAGTCCCTAGTAACCTCTTCTATTTTCTGTCTCTATGAATTTGCCTATTCTAGGTACCTCATATAAGTGTTCATACATTTGTCTTTCTGTGTCTGGATTATTTCACTAAACAATGTTTTCAAGGTTCATCCGTGGTATAACATGTAACAAAATGGCATTCCTTTTTGATGGTGGAATAATCCATGTGTGTATATACCATATTTTGTTTATCTGTCCTTCTATTGATGGACCCTTGGATTGTTTCCACCTTTGGCTATTATGAATCATGCTTCTATGAACATGGGTGTACAAATATTTGTTCAAATCAAATCCCTGCTGCCAATTCTTCTAGATGGATAGATAGGAGTGGAATTAGTAGTTCTGTTTATCCTTTGAGAATCTGCCAGACTGTTTTCCACAGTGTCTTCTTGTTTTTAAATAATTATCATAAATTTTAAACATATATAGTAGTAGACATAATACTCTGTTTCATCTGTACTTCTACCTGTTTCTCTCCATTCAATATTATTTTGAAGTAGATCCCAGATACAGTATTTTACCTTGTACATTTTTGGTATGTATATTTAAAATATAAGACTTTATTCCGTAATATTATTCTTTAATATTAAATATACAGTCTGCATACAGATTTACAGTTATCTTCTCAATCTCATTAAAAAATTGTTTTTAAGAATTTGATTTGGATCCAAATAAGGTCCACACTTTACATTTGATTTTTAGGTCTCTGAAGTCTTATTTAATCTCTAGGTTCTCCCTCCATGTCTCCTTTACTTTCCTTTATTTCCCCCTTGAATTTTATTTTTTGGAGAAACTAGTAGTTTGTCTCCCATGATTTTGATGATTCTGTCTCCAGGTATTGTTAAAATGTTCTCCAGTGCATTTATTTTAAACTAAGAGGCCTGGTGCACGAAATTCACACACTCGGGAGTGTCCCTCAGCCCGGCCTGTGCCATCCTGCAGTCCGGGAGCCTCGGGAAATGTCCAACTGACGGCTTAGGCCTGCTCCCTGTGCAGTAGGACATCCTTAGAGCTGCCACAGAGGTGGGAGAGGCTCCCACCACCGCCGCTGCGCTTGTCAGCTGTGAGCCCAGCTTCTGGCTGAGCGGCACTCCCCCTGTGGGAGCACACTGACCACCAGGGGGCAGCTCCTGCGTTGAGCATGTGCCCCCTGGTGGTCAGTGTGCATCATAGCGACCGGTTGTTCTGCTGTTCTGTTGATTTGCATATTAGCCTTTTATTATATAGGAAGATTGGTAGGTAGATCTAGAGGCTTGATCAGATTCAGGCTTGGTTTTTTGTTTTTGCTTTTATTCTTTGTAAGACAGTTTCATAGGTGATGACGTGTTTTTCCATGGAGGCATATAAGTGATGGCCTCTTTCTGTTATAGTATCAGTCACTGATGATTGATACCTACATCCAGTAATTCATTTGGGGCTTCAAAAATGGTGAATTCTCTTGTTTTGTTTTTTTTTTTTTCATTTATTATGGGTATGTTTCTGTCAAAAGAAGCTTTCCCTCATCAGCTATTTGCCCATTTATAGAGACATGATTCTTCCTTCTTTAACAGTTTTTGAAATAATGAGTCGATTCACTAATATCTCCCAGTCATGACCAGTTAGATTTATTTAATTGTTTTGTTTCATTGGGAACTTCATTACAATTATTCTTATTGAGGCACAAATCGAGGTCCTGTCTTTGGCCCCTGAATGTGGCCCCTGACATGTCATGATGCCATGACATTAGTTGTTCTTTTACTTTTCAGTTAGGATATGTGTTTGTATGGTTTTGTTGTTGTTGTTTTAAATGTTTTTATTGATTTTGGAGAGAGAGAAAAGAGGGAAATATAGATTGGCTGCCTCCTACACGCCCCCTACTGGGATTGAGCCCAAAACCCAGGCAAGTGCCCTGCCCAGGAATGGAACCTGAGACCCATTGGTGCACAGGATGGTGCTCAACCGACTGAGCAACACTGGTGACAGGTGTATGGTATATCTTTTATTTATTTATTTTTTAAACATATTTTATTGATTTTTTACAGAGAGGAAGGGAGAGGGATAGAGAGTTAGAAACATCGATGAGAGAGAAACATCGATCAGCTGCCTCCTGCACACCTCCTACTGGGGATGTGCTCGCAACCAAGGTACATGCCCTTGACTGGAATTGAACCTGGGACCCTTCAGTCCACAGGCTGACGCTCTTTCCATTGAGCCAAACCGGCCAGGACAATGTATGGTATTTCTTTTAAAAAATAGTTTTTATTGATTTTAGAGAGAGAGGAGAGAGGAAGAGGAAGAGAGAGAAAAACATTGATGTGAGAGAGAAACATATTGGATTGGCTCCCTCCTGTATGTCCCCTACCAGGGATCAAGCCCACAACCCCAGCATGTGCCCTGACTAGGAATCGAACCAGTGACCTTTATGTAAAATACATCACAGGTTCATACTGATATTTTTCTTTTAAGTTCAGAAGTGCAGGATTTTCATTTAACTTTCTCTGGGTTTTAATCAGTATCACTTTCTCCTATCCAGTTCTCAACAATGCTTGAGATTACCTCAATCTAACAATTTAATTCCAAGTCTTCTGATTCTGTTATACTTAAATCACAGTTGCTTTATGGTCCTTGAAATGTAAAATATTAGGTAAAATTATTTATATAACTTTCAGTTACATATGCATTCATTCACATGAATTTTGCTTTCAGTGTTGTATACCTATTGACTAATGAAAATCTAGTGATACTTCTTGGTTGAAGCAGCTTTGGGAAAAATGGTTCTTTTATCAGAATTACTGACATACTAAGTTTATTATAATCTCTTGATTTATATTTTGGCTCTTCTAATTATTTTTTAATTCTTCCCCTGCAAATAAAATAATATGCATTTTAATGGTTTTGCCTTATAGGACTTACCAGAAACTATTCCTTACTTAAAAATTTATACGATTGGTCATCAGGTGCCTGATGATGACACTGTTTTAAAATTCAAATGTGCTGTTAATGGGTTTTTGAAAGAAAATAAAGATAATGGTGAGTTGTGTGTGTTTTTTTCACCCCTTACCTGGACTTTGGTATTCATTTTTAATTAGGTTGGGAATTTTAAATATTTTTAACAGTTCCTATATTCGGCCTGGTGTATTTGATAATGCGGACCTATCAGGTGGTGGTAATAGGATAAGATGTTTGTTTTGTTTTATTTTTTGTAAGAATAATGGAATTCTTTGTTTTTTCTTTTTTATTGTTTTTTAGAGAGAAAAGGAGAGAAATGAAGGGAGAGAGATAGAAACATTGATGAGAGAGAAACATCATTGATGAGCTGCCTCTTGAATGCCCCCTATTGGGGATTGAGCCTGGAAACCCGGGCATGTGCCCTGACTAGAAATCGAATGACAGTGACCTTTTTGTTCCTGGGTCAATGCTTGACCATTGAGCCACACCGGCTGGGCAAGATGTTTGTTCTTTTATTGTTAAAAATAAACAATTTAGCCAAAACCGGTTTGGCTCAGTGGATAGAGCGTCGGCCTTCGAACTGAATGGTCCCAGGTTCGATTCCGGTCAAGGGCATGTACCTTGGTTGCGGGCACATTCCCGGTAGGGGGTGTGCAGGAGGCAGCTAGTCGATGTTTCTCTCTCATCGATGTTTCTAGCTTTCTATCCCTCTCCCTTCCTCTCTGTAAAAAATCAATAAAATATATTAAAAAAAAATAAAAATAAAAAATAAACAATTTAGTTTGGAAAGTGGGTTTAGTGAGAAATATGAACTGAATTAGCTTATCTTTTTTTTAAGATATTTGAATGGGAAATATATAATCAAATTAAAATGTTCTTTTGTGTTATTTATTAAAAGGTTAGTAGTGGGTGGAAGAAAACATTAGAATCTCGGCATCTTAGAGTGGGTAAAAGAAAATAAAAGATAAAGGTTTAGAGTGAGACAGACCCTTAGAAGCAAAATAAAATGGAATGGACTAGTGGAAATGCATCCTCATCATTTGTATTTAAAATATTCCTGCTGTTTTTCCAATTTGGGCACAAGTAAGGAAGGTCATGGTCACCTCTTGTTAGTTTTCAGATGGGAAGAACTTAAAAAAGCTGGTTTTCTTGTTCCTGCTTTAAGATCTACTTGACTGTGTTTGAAAGCAGATCTCAGTAGCTTTTGAATTTTAAAGAATCAGTTGACTTTTTATGGCATGTAGCTATCAGAAGGAACATGGTGTTTGCCACATTTTAAGACTGAGGAACCTTTTTTTCTTTGGAAAACCACACATCCACAGGACAGAGTTTTCACTGTCCTCTTTCTAAATTTAGCATAAGGAGTATACACTTTATTAAGTAAATCTGATATAATATATATGTGTGTGTGTGTGTGTGTGTATACACACACACACATATACACACACATACACACACATATAGGGAGTAGGGGAGAAAGAATAGAGATAGATATGGGAA
This sequence comes from Eptesicus fuscus, assembly GCF_027574615.1. Classification (NCBI taxonomy): domain Eukaryota; kingdom Metazoa; phylum Chordata; class Mammalia; order Chiroptera; family Vespertilionidae; genus Eptesicus; species Eptesicus fuscus. The sequence goes on along the minus strand of NC_072488.1, from coordinate 44,837,804 downwards.
GATAGGGGGTAGGAGGAAAGAGATAGATGGGATCAATGGGTTTTAAGATAAATTTTCAAACCATTACCTAGTTGCTTAATGCAGATACTAGTTCTTAAATATCTTAAGCCCTGGTCACAGATCTCTGTGCTTTAAATCTTGAGAGGCTAGACTTTGCCTGTGATAACCACAGCATCTACAGGGGAAGTAAATGATCTTATTTGTATGAACTGTAGTCACAGAAACATTACCTCTTAATGTTAGGGTAGAGCTGCTGGCCTCACTGCTTCCAGGCTTCTGTGTGTGGAACTGGTACGCAGTGTTCCATCTGTTCCCGTGAGGTCTAGAAGATCCATATGAGTGCATGAGGACGTGTTTGTAAGTCTTGGCCATGCACATGTTAACACCACGTGTAGTGTGCTGCATAGACTGACCCCATGTGGTCTGCTTGCGTTGTGCTGACTTCACTGTGTCTTGCAATGCTCCCTGCCGTAGCGGTCTCAGGACCTGGCATACAATCCATTCTACTACCCCTGCTCTGAGCCCCTCCCACAGATACCAGACTCACTGATGAAGAGGAGCTCCCTATACAGTCCACTCCCTAGACCTGGTAGACTCAGAAAATCAACTGATTCAGTAAACACTTGAGAGCCTATTGGCTTTATTATTAGGGTATGGGTGTTTACAGGTGAATAGCAGTTTTTGTTTTTCTCCAACTTTCCTTTTCTATAATTAAATCAGTTCAGACAAATGAATTTGTCTCAGTGGAGTTTTACTGTAAGTACCTAACCAGGCCTTTCACAGTCTATACTATTACATCTAATTGGAGGCTGTGAAAAATTTCCTAGGACAATGAATTTTGACTTTATAGTAGATCATTATAGTATGTTCCTAAAAAAAACACATTTCTCTTCAGAGTCATTTATTTTCAGGTAGTGGTAGTGTTGTGGTAACTTATAAATGTTACTCTTCAGAAAATTGTATAACTTGTTTCTAGGGTATTTCATTTATTTAATGCTACATTCCCTGTTTTATAGACAGACTTATTGGTGTCCACTGTACCCATGGTTTAAACAGGACTGGTTACCTCATCTGCAGGTGAGTTGCCAACCCTAAGAGGCTGACCATGGCTAAGTTGTTTCATTTAAATTATGTAAATTATTTGCAAAATGCAATCCGTATAGAAATGTATGATGTAGAAAGCAAGCTTGTCCCCCACCCAGAGATTACCACCATTAAGTTAGTACATATTTTTTCAGACTTTAAAAATGCAAATCTAAGCATATACATGTAATTTAATAGTGTCATATTTAGACATTCTGTTTTATAATTTAATATATGGTGGACATACTCCTATGAAAGTATTTGGAGACCCCATTTTTTTTTTTATGGCTGCATTGTTCCTTTGCTTACTGATGAACATAAGAATCAGAAGATTTTCATATTATAAAACATTAAAATAATGAACATTCTTCTATGAACATCTTTGAATATATATATTGTTGTCTCAGATAATTTCACTCAGAATGGAATTTCTGAATCAAAAAGTTTATTATGCTTTTTTTTTTCAATGTTGCTACAGTGTATTGATTTGTGTTTGTTCATTCAGAAAATATTTATTGAGCATCTGTTATATGTAAGCACTGTGCTGGGTGCTAGCAAAAAGACTTGTGAGACTTTGTGAGCAAAGAGGCTTGACTTGCCCTTTGTGGATCCTAACAGTCTAGAGGGGGAATAGCTATTCAAGATCACCTATGCATATAGAATTACAAATAATGCAAGTGCCAAGAAGGAGAGGGACATGGATATTAAGAGAGCATATTAATAGGAGAATTTGACCTCATTATGGAGCTTAAAGAAGGATTTATTGTGAGGTTTGATCTGATATCTGAAGGAATAGTAGGTATTATCTTAATAAGATAGGGACACTGGGGAGAGAATTCTAAGCATGAGGAAAAGTAAAGACCCTGTAGCAGAAAACATATGCTGTGTTGGAGGAACTGGCAGGGAGGCTGGGCCATGGAGGAAGCATAGCATTAAAATAGACTAGAATAGGTAGGACCTAGATTGTGCAGGCCTATGTTTAAGATTTTAGACTTTATCTTAAAATAAATAGAAAATCATTGAACTCTCCTTTGAGGGTGAGTTAGTATAGAACATAATCAATTTGCCTTTTCAGCCTATTTTGGTATTGAATGGAGAATACACTACAGGGGCACAAGCATGGAAGCAAGTAGACACATTAGAAGGATTTTGTAGAAATTGAGGCATAATGGTGGCCTCACCCAGGGTGTGGTGGTCATTTTGGTGGACAGATATGGACATATTCTAGAGAAAGCAGGTGATAGATTGTTTGGATTGGTGGTGGGTTGAAAATGAGGATAAGGAAGAAATGGCTGGCAGTGATGGTGACTTCTAAGTTTCTGGCCCATACATTTGATTAAATAATATTTTTTAGATAATACTTTTTAGATATGATATTAATTTCCCCCCCAATTTGTCTTTTGCTGTTTGTTAATTGGCTCATTCCTACATCCTTGGAATAAAGCCTTTTTGTGATCATAGTATATCATCCTTTAATAATTATTGGATTAGATGTGCTGATATTTTCTTAGGATTTTTATATCTATTTTTGTAAGTGAAATTGGACCTTTTCTGGGAAAACTTGCTTTTTAAATTTTTATATATTAATGACTCAAATTATGTTGTTTTGTTAGGTATTTGATTGATGTAGAAGGCATGAGGCCAGATGATGCAATTGAATGTAAGTATGAAGGTTATCACTCTTTTTATAAAAGTTGGAGGTGGGAATGTAGATGAATTAAATTTTGGAAAAAGAAAAGTTAGTAATTCATTTGTTTTGACATAAGATAATCTTTTGCCAAAAGTTTATACAGGGATGTATTTGGAAATAATGCAGTATAACAGCCTGAATACTTAGTCAATGAATTTCAGCTCTGATTTGCTTTCTCTGGAAAAGATTTGCTTTTTGTACAATTATTTCTAACAGTTCTTCCACTCCTAAGTATTCAATAGATGCCGGGGGCATTGCATAGAAAGACAAAACTACATTGAAGACCTTCAGAATGGTTCCATCAGAAGGTGAGTTGCATTTTACATGTGAGTTTAGGGAGATTTGTTTTTATGTCATTATGTTGCACATACCCATTCTTCTTGTAGTTTGTTTACTTGATCAGGGAAACCTAAACAAATAGGAATGGGGGGAGGATGGGATGGTTACTTTCATGGGCCAAAATATCCTATATAATAAAAGCCTAATATGCAAATTGTCCCCTCGGGTGGTCGTTCAACCGGGAGTTCGGCCGCTCGCTATGATGTGCGCTGACCACCAGGGGGTGGTGTGGAACATGGCAGGCGTCGGCGACGCAGTGCTGGCAGTGGGTGGCAGTGGAGGCGCTGCCGGCCCCTATGGGCTCCGACAAGAGCGGGACCGCGGCGGGATGGTGGAGCAGTTGAGCAGGCAGCACCAGGCTAAGGTGGGTGTGAGCGGGGGCCCAATCGTCCCGCCGATCACCCCGCAGACAGCGACCAGCAGTGGCGGCAGGGGGGCAGGGCCGTCGCCCGGCTCCCAGGCGCTGAGGGAGCTGGGCGGGGGGCCCGTCCCTGATTGATCGCCCCATAGGTGGGATGGTGGAGCATGTGAGGGGGCAGTGCCAGGCCAAGGCAGGGTGCCAGGTGGGGCTGTGAGGCTGGGGGCGCAAGCTGGGGTCCAGTCTCCACAGGCTACCCCGACGGACCCCACCCATGCACAAATTTGTGCACCGGGACTCTAGTAGACACTATATTGGCTACTAAATTTGGAAGGTAGTAATATTGTATGCAAAAAAATTCTCTTTGAGGGATCGGAATTCCCGTGTATCCAGATCAAGTGGTTTTGAATACTCACCATATATGATGGAACCAGCCCACACCACTAATAATGCTGTTCATCAAGGACCTAGGAATAACATACATTGGACCCAAGGTTACCCAACACCTTCTCGCCATTTCCACACCCAGACCCAAGATTTACAGCAGTCAGTAAGGTATGTTTGCTTTCCCTTTTTCTAGAATTGAAATAGAAGTGAATAGTATTGCCATAGCCAGTTTGGCTCAGTGGATAGAGCATTGACCTGTGGACTAAAGGGTCCCAGGTTCGATTCTAGTCAAGGGCACATGCCCAGGTTGTGGACTCAATCCCCAGTGGGGAGCATGCAGGAGGCAGCCAATCAATGATTCTCTCTCATTGATGTTTCTATCTCTCTCTCCCTCTTCTTTCCTCTTTGAAATTAATAAAATTATATTTAAAAAAAGAGAAGTGAATAGTATTATAAATTAGTGCAAACATATCTCTCTCTCTCTCTCTCTATGTATATATATAAAAGCCTAAGCAACCATTTGACTGTTCGACCGGTAGTCACTGACCACCAGGGGGCAGACACTCAATGCACAAGCATGGAACAGACTGATGAATCTCAGAGGGGAAGGGGGAGAGTGGGAAGAGATTAACCAAAGATCTTATATGCATACTAGAGGCTCAGTGCACAGATTCGTGCACCGGTGGGGTCCCTCTGCCTGGCCTGCACCCTCTCGCAATCTGAGACCCCCAGGGGATATCGGACTGCGGGTTTTGGCCTGATCCCCGCAGGCCAGGCTGAGGGACCCCACCAGTGCATGAATCCGTGCTCTAGGCCTCTAGTGATTATGATAATAAAAGCCTAATATGCTAAGTGTCCGGCTATCCATTCAACTGTTCGACCAGTCGCTGTGACATGCACTGACCACCAGGGCAAACACTCCAACCGGTATGCTAGCTTGCTGCTGGGGTCCGGCCTATCAGGATTGGGCGAGATGGGCCGGACACACCCTGGAGCCCTCCCGGGGTCCCTCCCCAGCTGGTCGATTGGCCCCGATCGGGACTGGGCAAGATGGGCCGGATACGCCCTGGACAAATCCGTGCACCGGGCCGGTTTCGGCCCGTTCCCTGCAGGCCAGGCTGAGGGACCCTACCAGTGCACGTGCACCGGGCCTCTAGTATTATGATAATGGTGAGGAATTGGCATTTTCTTGCTGGACAGGGTCAACCACGAGGTATCTTTTCTTCATATTTTGCATTTAAAGCTGAAAATTCAAGTATAGTATGGGAAATATGTGACTTTACAGAGACATTTGGGAAAGGGACTTAGACATTTTCATTGTTTCTAACCTTAGTTTAAGCCATCAATTTGATGTCACTACCAGAAAGGACCTTGCATTCTTTGGCTACATTAATAGTCGTATTGTTTTCAGAATAAGGAAGGTTGTTATTTAAAGAGTAAGTACAGATTATAGGGAAAATATAGTAAAAATTCCAGTAGAGAAATTTGCAAAGGATTTGAACAGATAAATCACAAACATACCAGTATTTTGACTTGGGAAATAGGAAAAAAACCTCAGAACAGTTAAAATAGCAAGGTTCTATTCTTTACCTATTAATATAGCAACAGTTTTTTATAAAGCTGTCCAGTGTAGTGGTTGTCAGGCTGACCTGGATTTGCATCCTGGCTTCGCCCTTCACTCGCTGTGTAATCTCGGTTAAGATTTCCAGATTTCTCTTTTCTTATTAATTAGATGTAGATTTTAAGAATACCTACCTCAGAGGGATTTTGTTGACCATTGCATGAACTGAAATGTACTTTAGCACATTATAAATACTTTCAAGAAGATGTTAGCATTTTTGGAGTGTCATTGGATGCACCAAAAGGTCGTCAGCTCAATTCCCAGTCAGGAGCATATGCCCAGGTTGTAGGATCGAACCCCAGTCTGGATGTGTGCAGGAGACAATCGATCATTGTTAATTCTCTTTCTCTCTGTCTGTCTCCCTCCCTCTCTCTCTAAAAATCAATTTTAAAAACACAGCACATTTAAAATGTTGCTTGTGTTGCCAATGGCACTGAAAATTGGTACGGTCCTTTTGAAACATAACTTGATCCCTGTAAAAAATGCTCATACCTGGTAATTCCACATTGAGACTAAGGAAATACTTCAAAATATGGAAAAAGTTACATTTATTTAATCATTCAGCACATTTCTCAAACCTCCCTAATACATATCAAATACATCTAGGTACTCAGGATACAGTAGTGTATGTTCTGAGATGTTAAACCCAAAGTTATTTACCATGGTGAAAAAGTAGGTAACACCTTACATTTCTAACAGTGAAGAATAGCTGGGTAAATTATGTCCATACCGTGACATTTTGTGAAGCCATGAGGAGTGTTAGCTCACTTATGCTAAGTAAAAATAATAGGTTATGATTTAACAGTAAAAAAAGAAATTCTAGGGGGAAAAGATCAAAAAGGAAATATTAACCAGTCTAACTAGGTTAGGTAGGATTGAGAGTTGGGGGAGCAGAGAGCATTATTTTTCTTTTCTCCGATTTTAAATTTTTTTTGTATGATTACATTCGATTTACTGACCTTGCTTTTGAGACAATTAGATTTAAATCTTTCTAAATTTGTTGCATGTACCATGGTTAGAATTTCTATGCTTTATAATTGATTTATATATCTATTTCTTTATAAAGTGAAAGCAGCTTCATGTTTTCAGAAGTAAATAGCTCCTTCTGTCTCATGCCGATCTGCCAGTCTTAGAAAGAAAGTGTCTGATTAGAATAGTGTGGGTATTTACCTCTGTAGTAAAAGGTGGAAAGGCTCCTGGGAATCTGTTGTGCGCAGAGACCTTATGGTAGGTAATGTAACAGCATTGCTTTGAATGTACCTTCAGAATAACTCATAAAGATGGATTTCTTAAAGAACTGAAAATCCAAAGATTAAGCAGTTTATTTGCTAAGGTCACACATGTAGAAAACAGTAGATCTATGTATTATTTTACAAAGTTTATTATATAGTTTATTAAAACTAATAGTTTATTACGTTTTGTTTTGTTTAAGAAAATTTTCACAGAATCAGAACGTTTACCAGAGAGGCCATAACCCTCCTCCCCCTGGTCCCCCCGGAGAGGACTATTCACAAGGAAGGTACTCTTGGAATGTACAGCCAAATGCCAGTCAATTAGCCCAGAATCAAAGCTGGTGTCCTGGCAGTTACTATGGACTACCCTACCCGGCCTATTATGGATGGACCCAATGACGCAAACTGTCCTGGAAATCTATCGGGAGACAGCAGGACTGAAGATAGTTGGAGTGACTTTTTATACAATCAGGTCAAATGCGGTTTATAATCTATTTTTTTCTACCTTAAGTTCAAACATAAGACAAAGTTATATTAATACTTAACTCTTTGCTGTTAAATCTACAGTATTTGCAATACTGAAGGAAATAATCTGTTGTTCAAGTCTTAATATTTTCAAAATAACATGTTATTTTAGAACTGATCAAGTAATAAAGAGCATCCATTGTACATAATTTTTAAAGATTCTTTCTTTTCTGTGCATTTTCTTTTGACTAAATTTGTGTTATGAATGTGTGTATACAAAAATTTCTCGTCATTTTCTATTGACCAATCATTAACAGTATTTGGGGTTTTTTTTTTTTTTTTTTAATATATTTTATTGATTTTTTTACAGAGAGGAAGGGAGAGGGATAGAGAGCTAGAAACATCGATGAGAGAGAAACATCGATCAGCTGCCTCCTGCATACCCCCTACTGGGATGTGCCCGCAACCAATGTACATGCCCTTGACCAGAATCGAACCTGGGACCCTTCAGTCCACAGGCCGACGCTCTATCCACTGAGCCAAACCAGTTTCAGCTGTTTTTTTGTTTTTGTTCTTACCCCTAACTGTTCAAGATTTCTTTTAAAATCTATCTAGGAGACAATCTCTTTGAAACCTAATCACTTCTGGTAAGTAGTGGTATTATTTTTGTGATTAGGCATTTCCTTCTTTGGTAATCTCTTGCGGGATTTGACCAACTTCCTTTCACTGACTTGTCAGGTATGCCATCTAACACAGGAGTGGATAAACATTTAGGGATTGATTGTCAATTGGACAAGAGCCTGATAAACAGAATGCTGGGTAATTTACCAACATTTGTAATTGTTACCAAATGGGTAGAACTACTCAGAAAACATAAAAGCTTTCGTAGACTATAAAGGTTGCTCAGAACAGAAGAGTGTACTACACAAAGCCTGGGATATCTGCGAAGACTTGCATGGCTCCTTGCATTTTTGCTTCTCTATTGAATGTAACTGCTGGGATCTCTCTCCACTTGCCACTCACAGTTCAGTAGTGCCTTGACCTTGATGCTTTCTAAGTTTTCTCTTTTGCTGCTGTACCTCTAGGATACACAGATGGATCGCGTGGGAGGTGTTAATTATTTTTAGTTGCAGAGGAAACCTACAACCTTTGTTTGCTTAAGAAGATGTCTCGCCCTACCTGGTTTGGTCAGTGGATAGAGCATCAGCCTGTGGACTGAAGGGTCCCGGGTTTGATTCCAGCCGCGGGCACATGCCCGTGTTGCGGGATCGATCCCCAGTGGGGGGCATGCAGGAGGCAGCCGATCCATGATTCTCTCTCATCACTAATGTTCTCTCTCTCTCTCTCTCTCTCTCTCTCTCTCTCTCTCTCTCTCTCTCTCTCTCTCTCTCTCTCTTCCTTCATCTCTGAAATCAATAAAAATATATTTTTTAAAAAAGGTGTCTCAGCATCATAACAACAAATGATGAAACTTGAGCCATTGGCTTCCTTTCTTAAAGCCTCTTATTTTGAAAATGTGTATCAGAATGTCTTATACTGCATGTGAGAGTTATTTTATCTGCTCTCATTTATATGTGAACAACGTGTTGAACCTGACCTTAATGAAATTAGCTCAGTCAAGTTGCTACCCTTCGTCTAAGTGATGGCTCAAAGTTTTTCTTTGCCTGCCACATTAACAGAGATGCAAGAGTTGTGGCTGCTAAAAGGCTGGTCCTGGGGAATTGTTCCCCAGGATACATCACGGAGGCTCACTTAGAAAGAAATAGGAGCAAGACAGCTGGTGAGGCAAAAAAGAGGGAGTAGGGGCAGGTCTGGGAATCCAGCTGGTCTAACAGTTCTAAGGAGTTACTGGCAAGCAGTTTCTAAGGGGAACATTGCCAGCAGAAGTGCCACATATAAACACTGCCACCTTCAAAATGCTTTCCTTACCCTATTGTTCCCTCTGTCCTCTTCCCCTTTTATTTCAGTTGTCAGCATGGCTTGTTAAAATCTAGGCTCCATTGGCTATCTTGTGTCTCACTTATTCTTCCCCACACTGTAGGTCTGGCTTCTGCTTGCACCCATCATTGAAATTTTTCTGGCTAAAACATTAGCAACTCCCTTTTTAAAAGATCTTCAGTGTTCTATTTAAACTTTTAAAATTTATTTTTATTAAAAAAAACACATATGAGTAGTTTAAAATTCAAATAGTTCTACCAAGTTTACCATGAAGAATAGTCCCAGCCACCACTCCTGTTTTACCCAATGATAACTCCCCAAAGGCAGTCGCTAAGTAATTTTTACATTATCTTCCAGTATTTGCTTCCTTTTATATATAAAAGGCTAATATGCTAAGTGTCCCTCTGCCTATTTGCCCGGTCGCTATGATGCGCACTGACCACCAGGGGGCAGACGCTCAACCCAGGAGCTGCTGTGATGCGCACTGGCCATTTACAGAGAAACAGCAGTGTGGACCTGGCACCGACAAAGCAACACTCTGCTTCCCCCAAGTGACACCACCCCAGAACGTCATCCCACCAAATCACAGCCAATGCTGCCAAGACCCCATGGAGCAAAATGTGGCCCACAGCCCAGCCTAGATATGGTGGCTGTGGGCGCTGGGTAATGGTGTCCCATTGCAATGCCCGGCTTCCTCTCCTGAGCGACAAGCCATCCTATATAATAAAAGCCTAATATGCAAATTGACCGAATGGTGAAATGACCAGTCACTATGATGCGCACTGACCACCAGGGAGCAGACGCTCATGCAGGAGCTGCCCTCAGCCTGCAGGCCCTAGGCAGGGCCCTCCCAAACCCCATCACCCCACCAGTCACCCCGATGATTGGCCCTGATTGCTGGCCAGGCCTAGGGACCCTACCCATGAATGAATTTTGTGCATCAGGCCTCTATAAATATAAAAGGCTAATATGCTAAGTGTCCATCCAGGTAATGACATCACGTAGCAACGCCTGGCTTCCTCTCCCTAGTGACAACTAGCCTGCTTGGAGTTTTTTCAGCCCAGGAACACAACTTGCTTTATAGCCAGGTGCAAACATTTCACACTGTAACCAAATGTCTGTGAAGCGTTTTCCCGTGCCTCATCTCATTTGATCCTCACAGAAGTCCTGGAGTAGGTAGATAGGAGACTTGCTGGAATCTTACTTTTTCATTAGCTGGAAAATATATTTTAAAGAAACTGCCAAATTCCTTTCTAAAGTGGTTACATTCTGACCAGCAATATGAGGGTTCCATGTTCTGCATGTTGTACGACACTTGATATTATCAGTCCTTTAAACTTTAGTCATCATATAGATGTATAGTAGTATCTCATTGTGTTTTTAATTTGCATTTCCCTGGTGGCTAATGATGTTGAGCATCTTTTCATGTGTTTATTGATCTTTCATATATCTTTTGTGAAGTGTCTGTTTAAATGTCACCCATTTTTAAAATATATATATATATTTTATTGATTTTTTACAGAGAGGAAGGGAGAGGGATAGAGAGTTAGAAACATTCATGGGAGAGAAACATCAATCAGCTGCCTCTTGCACTCCTCGTACTGAGGATGTGCCCGCAACCAAGGTACATGCCCTTGATTGGAATCGAACCTGGGATCCTTCAGTCCGCAGGCAGACGCTCTATCCACTGAGCCAAACCAGTCAGGGCTAAATGTCACCCATTCTTAATTAGGTTGTTTTGCTTATTAGTTTTGAGTTGTAAAAGTTCTTTATACCAGACTTGTCAGAATCATTTTTTCCAATTAACTATATTCCCACAGTTCCACAGTTCTCTTTACTACTAGTATTCCTTAAATAGGGTAAGGCCTTATGTGTCTTAGAGCCTTTGAATTCTCTTTGTTGCCTGTACTGCTGCTCTCTCAGATACACAACTTGCTTCCAGACCTCCTCTAGTCACTGTTCAAATGGCCCTTTTTGTGAGACATTTCTTAAACATCCTATTTAAAAGAGGCACCCCTCCCCCCCCCCTCCCCCCCCGCCTTTGCTGGTTTGGCTCAGTGGATAGAGCATCGGCCTGGGGCTGAAGGGTCCTGGGTTCCATTGTGGCCTAGGGCACATGCCTGGGTTGTGGGCTCTGTCCCCAGTAGGGGGTGTGCAGGTGGCAGCTGATCAATGATTCTCTCATCATTGATGCTTCTATCTCTCATTCCCTCTCCCTTCCTCTCTGAAATCAATAAAAATATATTTTTTAAAAAAACAAAAGAGGCACCCCCCCCCGCTTCTATTTTCTCTGCATAGCACATATGCATAGGACAGCTATATTTGTTGTTTACGTGTCTTCCTGTGTAAAGAATAGTACTGAATAAGACGAGCCCCAACCATAAAAAAAAAACATGTAAAATACAGCCTGTTGCCCTAGCCGGTTTGGCTCAGTGGATGGAGCCTCGGCCTGCAGACTGAAGGGTCCCGGGTTTGATTCCTGTCAAGAGCACCTGCACTTATCTCGGTGGCACGCTCCTCCCGAGCCTGTGCCCTGGTCAGGGCACCTGCGAGAGGCAACCAAACACACGGATATTTCTGTCCCTCTCCCACTCTCTCTAAAAATCAATGGAGAAAATATCCTCGGGTGAGGATTAAAAAAAAAAAAAAAGATAAGAAAATCACTACCCTGTTTCAATATTTAAAAAATAATGAAATAAAATACAGCCTGTGTAGGGGATTACATCCTCTCTTGGAGGCTGATACATTCAGGGATGATTTCATTAATGTAGTCAGGATGGTACATGAAGAGGCTGATTTCATTAAGGTGGTCACGATCTCTTCTTATCCAAAGCAAACCTGCGGGCGTGGTCCCTAGGAGATCCTCCCTAAATGACCGCACCAGGGCCAGAAGGAAACTGAGTCCCGCTGGCCCGCAGAAAGAACTGTTGACTCTCGACCAGCGGAGACGTGCGGAGTTCATCTTGGCCAATGCTGGGCACAAGAAGAAAGTGATGACATCTCCCCAAGACCCAACAGGGGTTAGGGGGACGAGGCTGAGACTCGCACCCAGGCCTCAGCTTCCGACCCGCGGGTCCTTTCAGGCCCCCCTTGCCGGAAGTGACGGGCGGAACCAGCTGTCCTCTGCGTCTGCGGACACAGCTGCGGGAGGAAGATCTGCGAAGGGCGGCGGCGGTGGGACCCCAGGCCGGAACCTTCCTTCCGCGGGGATCCGGAAAGGAGCTGACCGGAGGAGGGCGGGGATAGGGCGCTGCTTTGTTTCCGAGGGGACGATCTTCCGAGACGGACGCGGGAGGCGGCGGTGAGTCCTCCCGGCGGGAGCGGGTCGGGCGGCTGGAAGGAGGCGGGCCGGAGGTGGGCGAGCGCGGGGGCCGGTGCTGGGCCGCTGGAACCGGGGACTTTTGAGAGGACGCCTGGCGTTCCCTGCGCCCTTGATTCTGAAGCGCCTCCCGAAGCCAGGCCCTGGGGGTGCCGCCCGGAAGTGATGGACTCGGTCTCCCTTGGGGAGCGCACAGCCCGGGATTCGAGACGCTCCGGATCACTGTCTAGTGTGACGGGGCTGAGGAGGAGCTCGTGTGACAGTCCCCGGCTCTGGGGACGCGCCTACTAGTAAATGGCCTCCTAACGGCGAGCTGAAGGGAGGAAGGACCTGAGTCAGGGCCCCCTGTCCCGAGGGCAGAGCGGGGAGACAGCGCGGGGCCGGGGAGCCGAGAGGCCCCTTGCGGCCGCGGAGGGAGCGCGGTCGGGAGAGGAGCGCGGGAAGCGCAGCGCAGGGAGGGGGGTCCGGGTCGGGGCGTCTGGCCGCCGGGACAGCAGTGGGGGCCGGGCCCAGAGCGGCGGAAGGACAAGATTCGGTTTTCATTTTGGGAGGGTCACTTTGCCCGGTGGAGGTGGGGTGATGGGAGGGCAGGGATTGTGGGGCCACAGCTGTGGGTGAGCGGCGGTGGTCTAGGCTGGCGGCGGCGGGTGCGGAGGGCAGTGGGCCGGCCCAAGTGAGTTTAGGAGTCCAGTGGGCCTGGCCGGCGGCCCCGTAGGTTGAAGCAGCCGCCCGGCCCCGAAAGGGGCGTGTGCGGGAGGCAACTGTGGGTGCTTCCCTCGCGTGTTTTCTCTCCCCCGCCTTTCTCTCCTCTTCCCCATCCCTTCCGCTTTCTCTCTCTCTCTCTCTTCTCTCTCTCTCTCTCTCTCTCTCTCTCTAAAATCAATAAGTAAACATATCCCCAGGGGAAAATATTTTTATTTTTATTTTAAAAATATATTTTTATTGATTTCAGAGAGGAAGGGAGAGGGAGAGAGACATCAATGATGAGAATCATTGATCGGCTGCCTCCTGCACACCCTCTCCTGGGGATCGGGCCGGAAGCCAGGCATGTGCCCTGGAGCGGAATCGAACCTGGGACCCTTCAGTCCTCAGGCCGAGGCTCAATCCACTGAGCCAAACCGGCTAGGGCAAGAAAAGACAAGACAATCACGACCCCTGTTTCAGTTTTTAAAAAATAATAGAATAAAATACAGCCTGTGTAGGGGATTACGTCCTCTCTTGGAGGCTGGTACATTCAGGGATGATTTCATTAATGTAGTCAGGATGGTACAGGAAGAGGCTGAGCGTGGTCCCGTGAGCCAGGAGGTCATGGGCGGATTCCCTGTCAGCGCTCCTGCAGGGTTGCCTGCTGGGTCCCTGATGGGGCGTGTGCAAGAGGCAGCCAATCAGTGATTTTTCTCTCATGGATGTTCCTCGCTCCCTCTCCCTGCCTCTCTGAAATCAATAAAAATATTTTTTTAAAAAGAGGTAAAATTGGCAAGACTTTATGAATTAGATATGCTATTTAAGTGTTATGATTCCAAGTTTCTGGCCTGAGTGAATTCAAAACAAAACAATTTTGATGTGTGCTAGGGGTTCCTTTTCCTCTAGTGTAAAAACAAACCACAGAAAGTTTTTTTCCTCCATGATTATATGTACTTAGTAAGTTTTGTGTGCTCTCTAGAAAACTCATAACATACACAATTTTTTTTATGCAGGACAGTAAAAAATTATCTATAGCCCTAACTGGTTTTGCTCAGTGGGTAGAGCATCGGCCTGCAAACTGAAGGGTCCCGGGTTCGATTCCGGTCAAGGGCATGTACCTTGGTTGCCAGCACATCCCCAGCAGGGGGTGTGCAGGAGGCAGCTGATTGATGTTTCTCTCTCATTGATATTTCTAACTCTATCCCTCTCCCTTCCTCTCTGTAAAAAAACAATAAAATATATTTTTAAAAATTATCTATAATCCAACTACCCAAGAGGGCCATTTTTGGTGTATTTCCTTCATGTTTTTATTTTCTGCATATTTTTGTATAACCGGGAATATATTCGTTATGTCTTTTTGTATCTACTTTTTCCCCATTGGACATTTTTATGACAATAAAGATTGAACTGGTATGTGCCAGACATTATTTACAGATATTTCTTTTCCTTCTCTGCTGATATTCCATGTGTGAAATGACTGAGTCATATCATACTTTTATTTATAAAATTATTTTCTCCCTTAGTATGTGTCTAGGTTTTGCTAAAATACAAATAAAATGGTGAGATCAGAAAGTTTAACAAGGCTGTGTAGAAGGGAGGTTTTGAAACCCGACACAATGGGTCTGAGGCAACCTGTCACTACTTGAGCCAAATTAAGCAGAGACAGGGTTGAATTATATATGAGCTGACTGTATGGGGAGACCAGTCAGTCACCCTGGAAATTCTGCTCTGTGTCCGCGCCCCCCCACCCCCCGCTTACCAGTTGGCTGTTTATATACACACAAGGGAGAAGATAGCTAGCTACATGCAGCTGTGAGCTGCAAGTGTAACATAAAAAGGGGAGGGTAGAGTCTGCTGTCCGGCCTTCAGGAGCTCAAAGTCCGATAACAAGGTGGCTAATCTTTTATGATGTTACAAACAGCTCAGCCCGTTCCTGGGGCTGGAGAATGGTCAGCGTTCCATTTGGAGAAATGAGAAAAACTCCCAGCGGGGGTCAGGGTCCAGGCACAGCAACCAAATCGAAGCATGTCCTCTCCTTGGTCTGTTCTCAAAATGTATTTCTTTTCTGAGTAATGTACCCATCGAGGCATCTTATCTTTTTACAACCTTGTTTCATCCTCCAGTTTCCCAGCGTCTGTAAGAAAACTTCTTATCTGTAGTTAGTAAGGTGAACAATTATTAGACAACTGTGGCTCTATTCTCATTACATGCCCTTCCCCACTATCATTTTTGTTAATACTGTCGGTAACTTACAGCCTAAACAATTCCTGATATTCTGCTCCTAGTCAGCTGCTGGGGAAGCTGCCCCTCAGCCATGCCTCTGAGCCTCCTCACCTGTACAACCAGGGCATCGGGCAGCAACCTTGATCCTTTCCCAAGTAAAGGAAACTACAGGAAGCTCAGCCGGGAGAGGAAGATAAGATCCCAGGAGGAAGCCAAATGTGCTTTTGGGGTGGATTTTTCTAGTTTAACGGTTGTATCATTATTAAAGTTTTAAAATTTATTAGCAAGGATGTTTGTTATGAATTATAATGTTAACTTTTAAACAAAAGAGTTTTTTGGTCTTTTTGGTTTTATGCAATAGAATCCTGCTTATCTATGAAATGCAGTTAACACACCAGCTGGACCTATTTCCCGAATGCAGGGTGACCCTTCTGTTATTTAAAGATGTAAAAAATGCTGGAGACTTGAGAAAAAAGGCCATGGAAGGTGCTATTGATAGTTCATTGATAAACCCTACAGTGGTAAGTACAAGTGAGAATGAATGAGACATACGGGCATTTAAGAATATGTTAATTTTTCACGATGTAATACGTTAGCTTAAAATCGCCACCTTCGGGTAAAAAGTTCCTGTCCAAGCTGTGGAGTGGAGTTAGATTTGGGCAACTTGAGTGTAATAATGAATAGAAGCTGAAGTTTCAGGCCCTGCACTAGGAGGTGGAAAGGTGTGGTCTGGCTTCATAAGGGCAGATGCCTGGATCTCCATTTCTCACCTGAACTAGAAAATCTGCCAAAGGGCAGCGTGTAGCGCTGACAAGCACACACTGTGGGGTCACGTTGCCAGGACTTCATCCCAGCTCTGCCAGTGATTAGGACTTTGCACAAATGGTAGCCAACTTGTATATAGTGTTTACTCTGGTCTGGCATCATTCTGCTACTAAGTGCTTTACATATCCTAACTCACTTCACAACAACTCTGTGAAGTAAGTACTATGATGACCCCCACCTAACAAAACACTAAGGAATTTGCCCGAGTTCCCTCGCTGGTAAGTGACATAGCTGGTATTCAAACCCAGAGATTCGCTGCTTTTGTTTCATCTACTGCAGGTGAATAAGAATACCGATTTCATAGGGTAGTTTTTAGAATTAAAGAATAATAGAAATATAAAAATGATTAGAATATGAACTTTTCCATAATATTAGCCCTTGATAAATGTTATTTTTAAATTTTTTTACTATTTAAGTTTATTGAAGCTTTAAAATTCTATTGATTTTCTGAACACCCAGGTCCTTGAGATAGCAATTTTGGAAATATAGTTTATAGGAATTGTGATGAAGTAAAACAGCCTGACCTTGGAGTTATCATGAGATAGGGCATGCGTCTTCAGAGTACTCCAGATTCTCTGTGTGTAATTCTTTTTTGTTTTGTTTTGTTTTGTTTTGCTTTTTTGGTAGATTGTCGATCCATTTCAGATACTTGTGGCAGCAAACAAAGCAGTTCATCTCTACAAACTAGGAAAAATGAAGACGAGAACTCTGTCTACTGAAATTATTTTCAACCTGTCCCCAAATAACAATGTAATTAATATGGATTTTATTTAACTTTATTTCTGCTCACCTTGCCATGATCATATGAGTGTTCCCCAGTGTTGAGTTGGAGGCTAAATTCCTGTTAGAGAGATCTGGACAGAGAGTTGAGGTTTAGCTCTACCTTTACTAGAGAGAGAAGCTTTGGACTCACTTTGCATTTGAGCAAACAAAAGTTTTGCTAAATGAAGTGAGCATAGTTTTATCTATATAGGATCAGGAAGATCCCTCTAAGTGACATCTGAATCTAAATGATAAAACAATAGGCATGGATATTTGTATGCATTTTTTATTCTTCCTGTAAACTCCTTGAGGATAGAACCCATGTCTTTTCCATCTATGAGAAGCTTGCCTGCTACCTAGAATAGAATAGCCCTTAACACGTGCTCATTCCCACACTCAGTGTGTAGGAAGAGTTTGTGGTTTGAGATACTGATAGTAACTCAGAAGTTTTGAGCTAAAGACATTCCACATGTGGCACATAAAAATAAAAAATAGCTGAAATTTTGCTGATGAAGTTTTAGTATTACCACTACTACGAATAACACAACCAGGTACTAATGTCATCAAAAGAAAACTTAGGAAACCTGTGGTATGGTTTAAAATACAGATGTTTGAAATATTCATGAAATGCATGATAATAGAATCCCCCAGTACCTGGAGGTAATTATTGTTTCTTTGAGAACATTTGAAATAATTCAAGGAACTATTCAATTCAATAGACATCTGTTGAGTATGTCCCTGTGCCATTCACAGTTCTAGGAACAGAAGGAACAGATATGTTCCTGAGGAAGGCAGATGAACAAGACACAAGTCCCAATGCCCTAAGATAAATGATAGGGTGGACTAACAATTCACATCTGTGGGAACAGCAAAGAACAGTTTTTCCGTGAGGAGGAGGGTGCAGGAGGGAGTGACATTTGAACTGGACCTTGAGGGTGAGGCACTCCAGGCAGAGCACAAAGAGTGAGCACACACAGACAATGAAGTCTGACGTGATGGGATCTCCAAACAGCCCAGCCTGGCTGGTAGGCAGGAGTGCAGGGCTGAGGGTCACGGGCCGGAGGAGGGGTGATTTGCGAGGAAGTCTGAGCTTGATCCCACAGGATGAGGTGCACCTGTGAGCAGAGAGTGCTGTAGAGGCAGAACTGGTAGATGTTGGAAAGGGATTATTGAAGATAAAACTAGGCGGAGAGAACCCTCAGGATATGAAAATACCCTGAGCAGGAAGAAAGATGGTGAGGTGCTTCAGACATAGAAACTATTGCTTTATTGTCCTTTCCCCCCCCAGATTTCAGAGGCTTTGAAAAAATTCGGTATCTCAGCAAATGACACTTCAGTTCTAATTGTTTACATTGAAGATGGAGAAAAACAAATAGATAAAGAAGACCTAATAGCTAAGGTAGAAGGTCAGCAAGTTTCCCTGAAAAATCTTCCTGAAATAACAAATATTACAGAAGTCAAAAAGGTTTGTAAATCCACATTTGTAGAAGGTGATAGATGAGGACTAATACCAATGCTGTTTGCTGTTGATAACCTATGCTTCTTTTTTCTTTTTTGAACTTTTTTTTTAATCCTCACATGAGGATATGTTGATTGATTGATTGATTGATTGATTGATTTTTTTAGACCAAGGAAGGGAGAGAGAAACATCAATCGCTTGCCTCCCATATGCTCCCTGACTGGGGCTAGAACCCACAACCTAGGTATGCCCTGACCAGGAATCGACGCTCCAACCAACTGAGCCACCCAACCGTGGCATTTTTTTTGAACTTTTAAGAAAGGTTAACATAATTAAAAATTACTTGAAAAATTATTATAGATGCGAAGAATTGGAAGAGGCAGGTTTGTGTAAAGTATAATTAGAAACTTGGTTGATAAAAGCATTTTCTAATTAAGAAAGAATAGACAACTTTAGATGCCAAGCTTACATAGTTATATTACATTTGTAATATAAATTTAGTATGAAGCTAGTGTGTAGATGTATGCCTTTAAAACTGGTATAAATTTGGTTTCTATGTTTAGAGAGCTATCACCATAATTGCAATTTAAAGGGCACTTTTGACATATGTGATGCATCTACTTTGCATATTTTAGTTACATTGTAATTTCATACCGTTACCACAATAATTGAATGATAAATGATTTCACTTACACGTTTCTGTAATAAAAGTAGTGCATGAATATATTAGCATGCCATAATTTGTATTCTATTTTTATAGATATATAAACTATCTTCACAAGAAGAAAGGATTGGGACATTATTGGATGCTGTCATTTGTAGAATGTCAACAAAAGATGTTTTGTGAAATGACAGAAGCATTAAAAATGTTCAGCATTTATAAAAAACATCACTTTTTCTTTTCTTATAATAAAACTAGAGGACTGGTGCACAAAATTCGTGTGGGGAGGGGTGGGCATGTTCCTCAGCTCGGCCTGTGCCCTCTCACAATCTGGGACCCCTCAGGGGATGTCCAGCTGCCAGTGTACGGGCCTAAACCGGCAGTCGGACATCCCGCGCAATCTGGGAAGCTGTATGCAGCAGTGACCATACTTTTCATACAGGTGAAAGGCATCTTGCTGTTGTATGGGCAGCTACATTTTTTTGCCCTGATTATAAAAAGTAGTACGTAACATGGTCTTTCTGAGGCAGTAGTACCATTTTCCCCATCTATGGGTAGAAAAACTGAAGCAGAGAGAAGTAATTGGCTTTGTCACACAGTTATAAGTGTCAGAATCAGGGCTGACCACAAAATGTGCAAGCCAGAGTCCATGCATGTCATCGCTGCATCATCCTGTTTTTTCAGTGTTAGAGTAGCCTTGCCAGGTTTTAATTTTTAAATCTAAGAGACTGTTCCCAATATATAGGATAGGGTCCCAAGCCTGGCCGGCAATCAGGGCCAATCTGTGGGGTGACCGGTGGGGCGATCAGAGAGCCCCCGCTGGCACCCGCCTTGGCTGGCGGCCTGGCACTGCCCCCTGCTATCACCCGCCTTGGCTGGCAGCCTGGCACTGCCCCCTGCTATCACCCGCCTTGGCTGGCAGCCTGGCACTGCCTGCTTGCTGGCCCCAACCTGGGGCAGCTCCTGCATTGAGCACCTGCCCCCTGGTGGTCAGTGTGCATAGTGACTGGTTGTTCCACGGGTCGATCTGCCATTCAGTTGATTTGCATATTAGGGTTTTATTATATAGGATTTATACAGAGTGGCTAGATTATGATCTCTGAACACATAATCTGGCCAATCAGTGTGTGTGTGTGTGTGTGTGTGTGTGTGTGTGTGTGTGTATGTATATTAGAGGCCTGGTGCATGGGTGGGGTCCGGCCAGCCTGGTCAGGGGGAGGGGACATGGGCGGTTGGCCGGTCTGCCTGCTGGTCGAACTCCTGGTCGAGGGGACAATTTGCATATTAGCCTTTTATTATATAGGATATACACTGAGTGGCCAGATTATTATGCGTTCAGAGATCATAATAATCTGGCCACTCAGTGTATATATTCATTATAGAAAATTTTAAAACAGAATGGTATAACGGGGGAAAACCTAATCCTACCTGTTAATATTTTCAAAGATAATCACTGTTAGTGTTATTTGTTATTCTACTATTTCCATTCAGATATATTTTATTTTTATATAATTGGAATAGTAATTGCAAACATTTGTTGGATGTCTACAAGGTACTAGGTTTTTGCCTTAGTGATTTTATATACACTAGCTCATAACACTTTTTGGGATAGATGCTGTTATTACTCTCATTTTATACACGGCCACTAAAAGATTATGCTAACTTGCCCAAGGTCCTACCGCTAATGTAAAATCATATTTTATAAGTGATTTGGGGTTTTTTCCTCATTTGGATTGTATCAGTCAAGATAGACTAGCTTAGGGTTGGCAAACCTTTCTGTGAAGGGGCAGACAGTAAATATTTACAGCGTTCAGGCCGAGTAGTCTCTGTTGCATCTACTCAGCTCTCACTGCTGTAGTGCAGGGACATCCACAGACAGTACATGAAGGATGAGCATGGTTGTTTTCCAGTAAAACTGGAAATAAGTGATGGGCAGGATGGACTGTGGTTTGTGGAGTTCTGGGTTAGATTAGGCTGCAGTTCCGACCCCTAAAGCTCATTGGCTTCACATGACAAAAGCTCCTTGCTCGCTCTGTATAGGCAGCGTGAATCGGCAGGAAGACTTGCAGTGACTCTGGGACCCAGGTGGCTGAAGGCCTCAGCTCAGCGTGTGCTCTGTGGGTCGCTGCACAGCTGGAAGGAACGCTGACTCAGGGCGGCTCCTCAAGCTTCCACAGGGAAGTGACTCATCACTTATCTCATGTTCCATGTCCACAGCCAGTCACGGCCAGGCCAACTTCAAAAGCGGGGAGAAGTGTGGTCCTGCCATGTGCTGGAAAGTGGAGCGGTCGTGATTTTCATCACCATCATACAAGATAAAGTGCAGAAGCACATGGCTCACGTTTCCTGCGTGCACTGTGCTAAGCACTTTAATGCACCACCTCACTTGGTCCTCATTACAACCCCAGGGGATTTTTCCAGGGAAAACCAGACGTGGTCTCTCAGGTCGACTTCAAAAAATTCAAGTGTACAAAACAATTGCAAATGTTATTTGAAAGTAAGTTGCAGCGCTGTGGCACTCACGCTGCATTGTGTTTGCCACGGCGCTCGGTCTCCTTTAGAACAATTCTTTAAAAAAACGTAATGTTGAGATTTGTTTTTAAGAGTACTCTAGCTGTCTTTCAGAATTCCACAATCTGGAATTGTTTGTGATTTGAATCAGTTCAAATATTTTTGGGAATAATAGATCGATTTTGTGTCCTTCCTGTATATTTAAAATAAATGAATGAATGAATGAATGAATACATGCATGTTTCCCCTGAAGCTGAGAGAGGCTGCTCCCCCCAAAGCTCCAGATGCTGCGGTCAGGGTTCAGTGTCAGATCTGTGAGACCCCAGATGCTGTGTCCTCTTCCCATGCCCTCACAAACACATTCGTTTTATCGATGTGTAACATTTCGCATATGTAGTTCCATTATTACACATTGGTGTTGCTTTCAAATTTTTGCCTCCCCTTTGCAAGTAAATCTTGGTACATTTCTCCTTTATTTTTTTAAAATATATTTTTATTGATTTCAGAAAGAGGAAAGGAGGGAGAGAGAGAGAGAGAGAAACATGAATGATGAGCGAGAATCATTGATCAGCTGCCTCCTCCACGCCCCACATTGGGGATCCAGCCCACAACTCGGGCATGTGCCCTGACCAGGAATCCAACGTGACCTTTTGATTCATAGGTCAACATTCAACCACTAGCCACGCTGGCCAGACTGTTTCTCTTCAGAACAGCTTCCCTGAAGTGGAATTACTGGGGATGAGGATATGCATTCATTAAAGGCTTTTAATACAAGACAGGTGCTATGTGCAGTTTGGTAGCTCTCGTGATTTGCCTCCTTCCTTAAGGATTACATATTAAAGCTAAAAGCTGGCTCTCTGCCATGGGCTCTGTACCCAGGAGGTCACTGTTACTCCCCATCTCCCCAGTCTTGAATGCAGCCATCTCAGGGGAAGGGTCTTTAATCACCCATCCACTACCCCCGACACACACTCAAAACTACAGGGACTGCTCATAAGTCCTGTGCCGCCCTTCAGGCTGTTCCAGACCCTTTCCCCAGCTCCCCGAGACGACCCGTAATTACAAAGTAAAAGGAGAATAGGCTTCCTGCCCAGCTCCCTGACACTGGGCTGATGATTAACATGCCAGGAGCCTCCCAATGAGGCGGCCTCCAGGGCCTGGCCCCAGAGCTAGAGCCAGCCCTGCACAGTCTTCCTGGATGCCAGGCAGAGGCTGAGGGAGGAGGCCGGGCTGAGGCCACCCTGGACATTCGAGGCTTCTGTGGTGACAGGTGAGAGGTCGTGGGTGGAAGGACAGGGCCCTGAGTGTGGCCTGCAGCTCCGGACCCTCCTCTGGCTCTCAAGGAAGGCAGGGCCAGGTTGGGCGTTGGGCTCTCGGGCCACCTCTGCAGCCTAAACCTTTGCAATCAAGAGGGAAGGAGCCTTTGCTGAGACCTGTGCTTGGGAACACAGGCTTCCTGCAAAGTGCGGACTCTGGCAGAGGGACCGAAGGGTAAGCGGGCACATGCCCTGGCTGCTGCACAGTGGCACCAATGTAGCACGGGGCTGAGAGGAGAGGCAGGAAGAGGGGGAAGAGGGGGAAGAGGGCTCTAGCCAGTTTGCTCAGTGGATAGAGCATCAGCCTGCAGACTGAAGGGTCCCAGGTTTGATTCCAGTCAAGGGCACGTACCTCAGGCCCAGGCCCTGGTTGGGGCACATGCAGGAGGCAACCAATCAATGTGTTTCTCTCACATCAGTATTTCTCTGTCTTTCACTCTCTCTAAAAATCAATGGAAAAATATCCTAGGGTGAGGATTTTTTTAAAAAAGGGTGGGAGGGGAGAAGTGGAGGGGGAGGTACTTTATATACCAGAGCTTAGTGTCTGTTGTTTTATCAAATTCTCAGAACAACCTCAGAAGGCAGGCTTTCATTTTATGCTGTTGTACAGATGAAGAGGCTCAGAGAGGTTAAGCAACATGCCCAAGGTCACACAGCTACAAAGGAATGGAGCCAGGTCAAATGCAGGCCTTTCTGACCCCACACCTTCTCCCAGTGGCTGTGTCCTCCTTCCTGGGGCAGCAGCAGAAAGACAAGCCCTTGAGCAGGGGCTCTGTGGTTCCCGGGAGGTGGGAGATGGGGTTCTCACTTGGCTTCCTCTCTCTTCCCCAGGCTGCCGGGAAGGGGTGCAGGGACGCCTGGCTCTCTCTGCTGGACTTCGAGGCTCAGGCCCACAAGTCTCCATGGCTCCTTATCACATCCGCAAATACCAGGAGAGCGACCGCCCGCGGGTCCTGGACTTGTTCTCCCAGGGCATGGCTGAGCACGCCCCCACCACCTTCCGCCACATCCTGAAGCTGCCACAAACTCTTGCGCTCTTGCTTGGGGGGCCCCTCGCCCTGTTTCTGGTCTCTGGGTCCTGGCTTCTGGCCCTCGTGGCCGGCCTCACCCTCCTGGCTGCCCTGAGGTTCCTGGCCAAATACCCCTGGACCCAGTATGTGTCCAGCTGTTTGCGCACAGACATGTGTGACATCAGCAAGTCCTACCTGAGCGAGCCAGGCTCCTGCTTCTGGGTGGCCGAGTGTGAGGGGCAGGTGGTGGGCACGGTGGGAGCTCTGCCCGTTGGGGAGCCCACCCTGCGGAGGGAGCAGTTGGAGCTGCTTCACTTAAGCGTGGCCTGGGAGCACCGGGGCCAGGGGATAGCGAAGGCCCTGGTCAGGACCGTCCTGCAGTTTGCGCGGGACCAGGGCTGCAGTGAGGTTGTCCTCAGCACCAGCATGCTGCAGCACTCCGCCCTGGCCCTCTACCAGCGCCTCGGCTTCCGCAAGACCGGCCAGTGCTTCCCCTCCGTGATTAACAGGCTAACTGCTATTCTTATATTTCAATTAACCTACCGGCTCCCCTCCGCTCAGGTCTCTCAGGCGCCAGGGCAGAGACAGGGCCTGTGATCTGTGTCCTTGTGGATTAGTCAGGATAGGACAGGCTCTGCCGCAGTAACAAGCTCACCCTGAGTCTCACTGTGACAGCTCAGTAAAGCTTCTGTTTGTTAACGTCAGAGCCCCACGGGGATGCTGGTGGCTCAGCTCCATTTAGTCTTTTTCAGATGCCACTGTTGCATTTAACTAGTGATAAAAGACTGTTCATAAAATCAATCACAAAAGAATAATAAACATTTACTTAGCTGGATTCTGTGAGTCGGCAATGTAGATGGGGCTTGGCTGGGCAGCTCTTTGGCCTCGGCTTTGTCCGCACGTCCTGGGTGGCTGGTTCACGTGCCGTGGGGTTGGCTGAGTGACAGGGTGCCTGGGCTCTCTTAGGTGCCAGCAGGCTCGCTCAGGCATGGCTTCAAGGTAATGGAATGAGCACAAGGGAAGCAGAAACAAGCAAATGCATTTTCAAGCCTCTGTAGGTCTCACGCCTGCTAACATCCCGGGCTCAGTGGGAAGAAAGGGACCCGCCTCCGCAGCGCGGCGGAGACCCTGGCAGAGGGACTTGGAGAGGAGGGCGGGTGAGTCCCGGTGAGAAGGTTGGGGCCAGGGGGGCATCAGTCTGCTCTGGGCCCAGTTTCTCTGCTGAAGGGGGAGAAGGCAGCCAGCCACAGAGTGTGGGATGTTGACTTCCAGGCTAGACCTGCAAGTCCTGGGACCCTGGTCGCACTGGCTTGGACCCAGTCACATGGCCCCAACAGGTCTGCAGGGAGGCTGGGAAATTGGTGTCCTGGAAGAGAAATGGGGCTGGCCAGTTCCTCAGATCTGCCACACCTGGGACCCCGCCTTTGTCCCCAAATGCCGGAGACTCCAGAGCCTCACAGGTACCTTCGACTTAACTGCTTCATCTGGTAAGACGGTCTGATCCATTGTGAGGTGGGGCTCAGGCCCAGGGCCGGGGTGTGCAGCCCCCTGCACCTTTCCGAGCCGGCGCGTCACCGGCATGGGTGGCTCACAGGTGATCTGGAGCCTCTCACTGGGTCCCCCCAACCCAGCGGCTACTGTTCAGGAGCTGGCGAGTCCCTGGTGGCCCAGGAAATCCAGGTGCCCTTTCAGGTGTATCTTGCGACACACAGGCCTTCTCCCACCCTGCAGTGTCCTCTGCTCCTGGCTCATCTCCTCTGAAGGGTTAGCCAAGGCCACAGACCCAGCACAATCCTGCCACCTCGCTCTGTAACAAGCACATCACCTCGAAATGGGCACCATGAACCGAGTGGCTCCAACATGCATGTTCTTCTTGCCCCAAACCCTGGGCCTCAGCCTTGTCCCTTTACTTAGGTCTCTTTCCTCCCTGGTCTTGGGGCCCACACAGTCCCCTCTGTCAGCCCATCCTCCTCCTCCAGGCCTGCGCCCTACAGCTTCCCCGTGATTCTCAGAAAACTTGACCACTTGTTTAACTGGCCCCTACTTCTGGGTTTTAAACCAAACGTCTATGCCCCCTCATTGAGTTCCAGCTTCAGTATGTAATGGCAGGGACTGGGGTCCCTCCTCCGTGACGGGGCAGGAGGAGGCAGGGACCTGCTCCCCTCAGCTCTCTGGGCCCAGGCAGGTGGCCCCGCAGGAGGAGTTCCCGATGGGCACCACTGGTGCTGGAGACCAGCGAGTTCACGGGGAATCTGATGATTTGAAAGGCGTTTAAAGTAACAATTAAATGGCCTCACTGATTCCAGACAGACATGGTCCATGCCCTCCAGGGGTTTCCAGACCCAAGGGAGCTGAGGAGGGACCACGGAGGACAAGGGCAGATTCGTGGTCATGATGGGGGATGAGGGAATTACTGACAACATGGTAGGACATCAGAAGGGCACTTAACCCCCTTGTTGGTGGGGGCTTCCCGGAGGGGCCAGGGCTTCTGCTCCTGAAAAGCAAAGCCAGAAATGTGTCACCCAGCCAGTGTGGCTCAGTGGCTGAGCGTCAACCTATGACCCAGGAGGTCACCATTCGATTCCTGGTCAGGGCACATGCCTGAGTTGTGTGCTCAGTCCCCAGTGAGGGGCATGCAGGATTCTCTCTCATCATTGATGTTTCTCTCTCCCTCTCCTCTCTCTTCCTCTCTGAAATAAACTAACATACATATACATATACATATACATATACATATACATATACATATACACATCAGATACACATACACATCACATACATATACATATACACATACACATCAGATACACATACACATCACATACATATACATATACATATACATATACATATACACATACACATACACATACACATACACATACACATACACATACACATACATATACATATACATATACATATACATATACATATACATATACATATACATATATATGAATGTGTCCATCACCTGCTCCAGTCCCCTGCACGCATTGCCCATCTCCAGGTCTTTCGGTGAACGGAGCTCTTGCCCTGGCCTGGTGGCTCCGCTGGTGGAGTGTCGTCCATGCACTGACAGGTGTGGTTTCAGTTCCTAGTCAGCGCACCTACTGGGTTGCGGGTTGGGTCAGGAAGCATACAGGAGGCAACAGATCGATGTTGCTCGCTTGCTCGCTCGCTCTCACCCTCCCTCTCTCTCTCAAATCAATAAACATCCTCCAGTCAGGAAAATAAACAAACAAACAAACGGAACCTCTCTTTCTGCTTGAGGCCTTCGCACATGCTGTTCCCTCTTCTGGAACATTCTCTTTCAACCTCTCCTCTACCCATCATGCTCTATGTCTGTTCAATTCCTACACTTTTCCGCTAAGCGGCAGGGATAATTGAGCAGGCAACCCTTGAGAAAGCTCAGTTCCTCCTACTAGTATGCTGGCAGACACAGCTGTTCATTGCCTGCTAATCAGAGGGTGGTTCCCAGCCAGCAGCAGGACATGGCCTGGATGCTTGTTAAAAACAAGTGTGGAGAAAACAAGCGCGAGTACGAAGCTTCTTGTGCCCACGGGTTAATATTACACATTAGCATTAATCCCGGGCAGTTTTCTTCTAAATGCAGCACGGCACCAGCCTCCCAGGGGCCTCTGCTCCGTCTTAGGTCCGAGCTCCCTGCTGTCTGGTCATCCCGGCGAGGGGGCTGATGTGGCCAAACAGCGGGACCGAGGCTGGCCGCCCAGGCTGCTTCCTCCTTGGCCCATCTTCCCCAGACCAAATCCACACTCACTGCCAATGGAGTCTTCTTATTTTATTTTATTTTGTTTTTCTATTACAGTTCACTAACACTAATACTGTTATTTTGTATTAGTTTCAGGCATACAGCACAGTGGTTAAACAATCATATACTTTACAAATTGATCCCCCCTGATATTTCCAGTTTCCATCTGGCACCATCCATAGCTGTATTTTATAGTGTTATTGACTATATTCCCTATGCTGTACTTTACATCCCCGTGACTGTTTTGTAACTACCAATTTGTACTTCTTCTTTTTAAAAATATTTTTATTGATTTCAGAGATGAAGGGAGAGGGAAAGAGAGAGATAGAAACATCAAAGATGAGAGAGAATCATCGATCAGCTGCCTCCTGCACGCCCCCTACTGGGAATCTAGCCCACAACCCCGGCATGTGCCCCTGACCAGAATTGAACCCAGGACCCTTCAGTCCGCAGGCTGACGCTCTATCCACTGAGCCAAACCAGCCAGGGCCAATTTGTACTTCTTAACCCCTTCACCTTTTAACCCAGCCCCAAATCCCCTCCCCCTCCCTCTGACAACCATCAGTCTGTTCTCTGTATCTATGAGTCTGTTTCTATTTTGTCTATATTGTTCTATAATACATATATAGCCCAGTGGCTCAGTCTCCCCAGTCACCTGAGCTGGGAGCTCTAGGTGCACCCC
This sequence comes from Eptesicus fuscus, assembly GCF_027574615.1. Taxonomy (NCBI): domain Eukaryota; kingdom Metazoa; phylum Chordata; class Mammalia; order Chiroptera; family Vespertilionidae; genus Eptesicus; species Eptesicus fuscus. The sequence continues at coordinate 44,809,467 of NC_072488.1, read as the reverse complement.
TTTATGGGCTGTATGCAGAGTCTTATTGTAGTTGAGCCTTGATTGCTGTTGGTGTCACTGGGAGGAATTGACCTCCAGGCCAATTGGCTGTGAGGACCAGCTGCAACTATAGTGGGAGAGCTGCTGTGCAGGAGACACCCTTATGGAGCAGGACTTGCTTCAGTGGGGCTTTGGTGCTCACTGAGTCTGCCCCTTGAGTGTGTCGCTTATGGGTGTGAAGAGTTGTAATCTGGTGTGGTCTCACACTGACCACTGGGTACACTGGCTCTTGGGTCTCCAGGGAGGTGCAAAGTCAGCCACTGCCTGGTGCCACCCAGTAGGAGCTACAGAGAGATCTGCAGATTCCTCCTCTTTTTTTTTTTTTTAATATATTTTATTGATTTTTTACAGAGAGGAAGGTAAAGGGATAGAGAGCTAGAAACATTGATGAGAGAGAACCATCGACCAACTGCCTCCTGCACACCCCCCTACTGGGGATGTACCCGCAACCAATGTACATGCCCTTGACCAGAATAGAGCCTGGGACCTTTCAGTCTGCAGACCGACGCTCTATCGGCTGAGCCAAACCGGTTTCGGCTGATTCCTCCTTTTTGTATCGGGTTTGGGAGTGCCCAGATGAGGCCCACCTATGAAGCAAGGCGGGCTGGTGATGGTGCCAGGTCTTGGGCCTTTTATTGATAGGTTTGGGTCTCCCTGACCCAGCTGCAGCCTGTTTGAGAGATTTTACCCAGAGCAAGGAAAGGCCATGTATATGCAAAGCTGCTGCACACAGCTTGGGTGGGGTTATAAATTGGGTGGGGCGGGGTCTTACGGAATCACCAGGGTGGAGCAAACAGAAATGGCTGCCAGTCAGCCCTGCGACCAGGGAGGTCCCAGCACAGGACCAACGATCCCTGCAAGCCGCCCCCGAGTTCCTGTCCTGAAGCCAGACAGTCCGGTTCCTCCTGGTATGTGTCCGTGTTCCCCAGAGCCTCGCCAGGCCCTGGAGCTCAGAGGAAGCGCGGAGCTTGTAAGTTCAGTTCGGGGTGCCGGCCTTTTAAGAGGAGCAGCTGGGGCTCCAGCAGCCTCTGTGTCACTGCGCCCCAATCCGCACTGGTTTTTACAGCCCGTAGTTCCTTTCCCAGCTCTGGGACCCTGGGCTGGGGGTCTGGTGTGGGGGTGGAACCGCTCGCTCCTCCAGGTGCCCTCCACAGAGGCGATCTCCCTCCCGGTTAAAAAAGCAGCACGCGTGGGTGCCAGCCCAGCCTCTCCCGAGCCTCTGCACCTCCTACCGGTCTCAGGGTGCTTGCTTCTTTACCTCTCCAGTTGTAGGACTTCCCTCCACTCAGCCAGCTTTCCAGCGGTTTTGGATGATGGTTGCTCTGTATTTTAGTTGTAACTTTGATGTGGTTGAGGGAGGTGGCGAGTACAAACATTTACCTCCGCCGCCATCTTCTGAGCTCCTGTACCGTGGCTTTTTAATTTTATTTTAAATTCTTTATTGTTTAAAGTATTACATAAGTCTCCGTCCCCCCCCCCCCGCCCCCATTGACCTCTCCCCCCATGGCTTTGTAAGCAGGTTTTCATGTAAGGGGTCCAAAGCTGTCAGGTGGATGCACCTGTGACTGAATTGGCGGGGGACGCCGGCGTCAGGATAGTGGCCTCAGGGTAACGAATCAAACGAGCTCAGATGGATGCACCAGGTGTGATAGATAAGAAATTGACTGTGAGATCGGAAGCCAAAACAGAACTTTCAAAGATTATCAAGACAGTTTCGGGGGTTTCGGGGGTTTGCCAAGCGTGGCCCAGGCGGGAGGGGAACGGGGACTGGTGACTTAATGTGTGCCTGTTCCTTTTGGGGTGATTAGCCTGTTTTGAGACATAATATAGGTGGTTGTACAACATAATGAATGTACTAAACGCCTTGGGACATTTTAAAATACTTTTATGCTATTTTTTAAAATCCGGTAAAAAAGGATGAGTTAGATCAGTGGTCACCAACCTTTTGGGCCCCACAGACCACCGGTTGGCTCCTTAATTCAAAAGGAGGATAGAAAAGTTTGGGGAGAGCAGAGCTGATGAGAGGTGTTCACTGGGGGAGGGGCTGCTGGGCTGAGCCTGCCCTTAGCAAAGCGGGGAGGGCGGTGCCGTGTGTGAGCCCAAGCCCGCTGACCGGAGAGGCCTGGAGGCACCTGTGCCTCTTCCCGCTGGGGAGCAGGGGCACCCGCCTGGGCACCTGAGTCACAGTCGGGGCCGTGGGCCTGGGCTCCGGCAGAGGGAGGATGTTGGTGTGTGTGTGTGTGTGTGTGTGTGTGTGTGTGTGTGTGTGTTGGGGGGAGTGCTTCTTCTGAGTGCAGGCCCGTGGGATGCAGACAAAGGAGGCCGGGGACCCAGGGACGGGAATGCACAGATGTGCGCAGGGACCCCTCGGCCCTCGGGCAGGTGTGGGAGACTGATTTTTCCGGAAAGTAGGAAGCAGGGAGGGCATGGTCCGTGGTGACTGCAGAGCTCAGTGACTGAACCCAGCAGGAAGAAAACCTGGAATGCTGACTCCAAATTTCCCTTCACCTTTCTTTAGTTAATAATTTGTTTAATTTGATGGATGAGGCTTTATGTAACAGCAAGCGTCTCCCTTCTCCTCGGCTGTTGCTTGGGTTTGGGGGGCAGGCTAGCAGGAGGTGGGAATACTACTAGGCAACTGAAAGGAATGAACAGACTGGTGACATGTGCAAGATGAATGAATCTCAAAATAATAAAAATGTCTATGTGCTTACCTACTTTAATCAGGTCTATGGACAGTAGAAAGATGAATGGAACAGTCGGTCAGGGCACTTGTAGCTGCCAACGTGGGTGAATCAGTTGTAGTAAGTTAGCAGTTGCTTGTTAAGAAATAACGATTTGACAGCAACAGACGCGCTTGACCAGAGGCGAAGGCTTCAAGGAGGGAGTGGGCACCAGAGGCATGTGGCTGGCAGTGGCCAGGAGTCTCTGTGGAGACCACGGCCCACACCGGATCCTGGGAGCAAAGGAAGCCTCAGTCACACACGGGAATCTGGCCAAGTGTGGGCTGCCCTCTGGTGGGCGGGGCTGGCGGGGCTCGAAGGATGAAGCTTACCCCGCGCCAGACAGAGCTGGCTTTCCTCAGCCCCGGATTCAGCCTGTGGGGCCAGCCTGAGGCGCTGAGGAGGCCAACAAGCAGGCCCCGGAGTCAGAGCTGCCTCCACGTGGGGTCCCACCGGCCAGGCGGCCAGGCGCTCTGGGGCTTGGGTAGGTTATCTCAACTTTCCGGGCCTCGGTTTCCCATTTGTAACGTGGGCACATTGATACCAGCCTTAGCTCTTAAGCTGCTGTGAATGTCCACAGCAGAGCATAGGCCCTGGCCGGGTGGCTCAGTTGGTCGGAGCATCGTCCGGTACACCAAAGGTTGCGGGTTCGATCCCCAGTCAGGGCACGTACCTAGGTTGCAGGAGGCAGCCAAACTCTCTCTCTCTCTCTCTCTCTCTCTCTCTCTCTCTCTCTTCCTCTCTAAAAAAGTAAAAAACAGCACAGCATAGGGAGATACCTTTCTCACAGTGCCAGGCATCTAACTGCTCCGTGGATGCCAGCTCTGCCCGCTGTGTCCCGGCAGTGGTGCTGAGGCAGGCAGTACAGTAAAATAAGACTCATTGGTGGAAACGGAAAACAGTGCGGCCATTTTGGACAATAGTTTGGCAGTTCCTCAAAATGTCACACAGATGGACCACGTGACCTCTGACCCCACTCCTGGGTGTATACTAAGGTGACCAGATTTTAACATTGGTAAAGCGGGACACCATTGACGGGCGGGGGGGGGGGGGGTCTTTTTTTTAAATATATTTTATTGATATTTTACAGAGAGGAAGGGAGAGGGATAGAGAGTCAGAAACATCAATGAGAGAGAAACACAGATCAGCTGCCTCCTGCACACCTCCCTACAGGGGATGTGCCCGCAACCAAGATACATGCCCTTGACCGGAATCGAACCTGGGACCCTTGAGTCCGCAGGCTGACGCTCTATCCACTGAGCCAAACCGGTTTCAGCCCCGGGGGGGGGGGAGGGGTCTTGATTAAAAATTTGGTCTATATTGTAATCGCTTTTTGTTTTTTTAATAAAAGGAAATTTACTTCTTAGATCATCGTTGAATTTGCATCCTCTTTTCTTACTCATTATGTTAAAAATCTAAAAAAAATAATTTAAAATTATATTATAAATTATTATATACATATTGCTTAAAAACACAGTAAGTAGGTACATAATTACATGAACATATTTTATTGTTAGTTTATAAATTAAATTAATTTGATTGTTATAAAGTAACTATATTTTAAAAATTATTTTAATCCTATATTTCTTTCTAAATAGTAACAATACTAACTTGTATTATTTTTCCTCTGAATTTGCCATAACGTAAGTCGTAAGTGTCACTTTCAAGGCCGGCACTAGACTTTTTGCCACCACTATAAAATATAAATAATACGAGTACTGTCTGCTAAATTCAAGAAAATGTATGTATTTATGAAATAAATAAATAAATTACTTACCTAAATTATCTGAATAGCTGATTTGTAATGACATCCCTTGTTTAACTAGCTTACTAGCACGCAGTACGATGTGTATCGTCTGAGAGACAGTTACAAAATGTTTTCGTCGTTGCCAATCCCCAAAAATGCCATTGTTCATTAAGTCCAAACAATGGTGGTCGAATTCTAACAACTGATCAACAATGCGAACTTTGATAAGCAGTTCTCGATAATCAGTTCTCAACAATTATTTGTTATTATTAAAGTTTAACATTATAAAATTAACAAAAATAATATAAAACTCATATCCTGGCTAAATAGCCACATGGCCGCCGAAAGCCGTATATTCCCTTCCCGTTCTCCCGCCGTTCCCTAGCTTGTCGTGCATTCTTTCCAAAAATCGGGACTTTTTTAAAGCGCCGCGGGACGCGGGACAAATTGTTAAAAATCGGGACTGTCCCGCCAAAAGCGGGAGGTCTGGTCACCTTAGTGTACACCCGAAGAGCTGAAAGCAGGGGTTCACACAGCGACGAGTACGTGAGAATGCTCACCGCAGGGCGTGCACAGAGCCCAGAGGGGGAACCACCCGTATCTCCACCAGCGGATGAGGGATAAAGAAACACTCTCGCCCGGCCGCGTGGCTCGTGGTTGAGCATCGACCTATAGACCAGGAGGAGGAGGGGGTGTAGACAGACCCCAAGTGGGAAGATCCCCGAGATGTTCCAGACCCTTTCCCCAGCTCCCGATAAAGACCCGTGATTACAAAAGTGAATGGAGAACAGGCTCGCTGTCCTGTCCGAGCCCAGCTCCCTGACACTGGGCTGATGATTAACATGCCAGGAGCCTCCCAATGAGGCGGCCTCCAGGCCCTGGCCCCAGAGCTAGAGCCAGCCCTGCACAGTCTTCCTGGATGCCAGGCAGAGGCTGAGGGAGGAGGCCGGGCTGAGGCCACCCTGGACATTCGAGGCTTCTGTGGTGACAGGTGAGAGGACGTGGGTGGAAGGACAGGGCCCTGAGTGTGGCCTGCAGCTCCGGACCCTCCTCTGGCTCTCAAGGAAGGCAGGGCCAGGTTGGGCGTTGGGCTCTCGGGCCACCTCTGCAGCCTAAAGCTTTGCAATCAAGAGGGAAGGAGCCTTTGCTGAGACCTGTGCTTGGGGACACAGGCTTCCTGCAAAGTGCGGACTCTGGCAGAGGGACCGAAGGGTAAGAGGGCACATGCCCTGGCTGCTGCACAGTGGCACCAATGTAGCAAGAGGCTCAGGAAGAGGAGAAGTGGAGGGGCGGAACTTTATATACCAGAGCTTAGTGTCTGTTGTTTTATCAAATTCTCAGAACAACCTCAGAAGGCAGGCTTTCGTTTTATGCTGTTGTACAGATGAAGAGGCTCAGAGAGGTTAAGCAACATGCCCAAGGTCACACAGCTACAAAGGAATGGAGCCAGGTCAAATGCAGGCCTTTCTGACCCCACACCTTCTCCCAGTGGCTGTGTCCTCCTTCCTGGGGCAGCAGCAGAAAGACAAGCCCTTGAGCAGGGGCTCTGTGGTTCCTGGGAGGTGGGAGACGGGGTTCTCACTTGGCTTCCTCTCTCTTCCCCAGGGCTGCCGGGAAGGGGTGCGGGGACGCCTGGCTCTCTCTGCTGGACTTCGAGGCTCAGGCCCACAAGTCTCCATGGCTCCTTATCACATCCGCAAATACCAGGAGAGCGACCGCCCGCGGGTCCTGGACTTGTTCTCGAAGGGCGCAGCCGAGCACGCCCCCACCACCTTCCGCCACATCCTGAAGCTGCCACAAACTCTTGCGCTCTTGCTTGGGGGGCCCCTCGCCCTGTTTCTGGTCTCTGGGTCCTGGCTTCTGGCCCTGGTGGCCGGCCTCACCCTCCTGGCTGCCCTGAGGTTCCTGGCCAAATACCCCTGGACCCAGTACGTGTCCAGCTGTTTGCGCACAGACATGTGTGACATCAGCAAGTCCTACCTGAGCGAGCCAGGCTCCTGCTTCTGGGTGGCCGAGTGTGAGGGGCAGGTGGTGGGCACGGTGGGAGCTCTGCCCGTTGGGGAGCCCCCCCTGCGGAGGGAGCAGTTGGAGCTGCTTCACTTAAGCGTGGCCTGGGAGCACCGGGGCCAGGGGGTAGCGAAGGCCCTGGTCAGGACCGTCCTGCGGTTTGCGCGGGACCAGGGCTGCAGTGAGGTTGTCCTCAGCACCAGCATGCTGCAGCACTCCGCCCTGGCCCTCTACCAGCGCCTCGGCTTCCGCAAGACCGGCCAGCACTTCTTTGCCAAAAGCTGGGAGCTAATTGCTGTTCCTGCATTTCAATTAACCTACCGGCTCCCCTCCGCTCAGGTCTCTCAGGCGCCAGGGCAGAGACAGGGCCTGTGATCTGTGTCCTGGTGGACTAGTCAGGACAGTTCAGGCTCTGCCGCAGTAACAAGCTCACCCTGAGCCTCCCTGTGACAGCTCAGTAAAGCTTCTGTTTGTTAACGTCAGAGCCCCACGGGGATGCTGGTGGTTCGGCTCCATTTAGTCTTTTTCAGATGCCACTGTTGCATTTATCTACTGACACAAGGCTCTTGCATAAAATCAATCAAAAAGTTAATGAGCATTTACTTAGCTGGATTCTGTGAGTCGGCAATGTAGATGGGGCCTGGCTGGGCAGCTCTTTGGCCTCGGCTTTGTCCGCACGTCCTGGGTGGCTGGTTCACGTGCCGTGGGGTTGGCTGAGTGACAGGGTGCCTGGGCTCTCTTAGGTGCCAGCAGGTTCGCTCAGGCATGGCTTCAGGGTAATGGAATGGGCCCAAGGGAAGCAGGGACCTGCTCCCCTCAGCTCTCTGGGCCCAGGCAGGTGGCCCCGCAGGAGGAGTTCCCGATGGGCACCACTGGTGCTGGAGACCAGCGAGTTCACGGGGAATCTGATGATTTGAAAGGCGTTTAAAGTAACAATTAAATGGCCTCACTGATTCCAGACAGACATGGTCCATGCCCTCCAGGGGTTTCCAGACCCAAGGGAGCTGAGGTGGGACCACGGAGGACCAGGGCAGATTCGTGGTCATGAGTGGGGGATGAGGGAATTACTGACAACATGGTAGGACATCAGAAGGGCACTTAACCCCCTCGTTGGCGAGGGCTTCCCGGAGGGGCCAGGGCTTCTGCTCCTGAAAAAGAAAACCAAGGGCGAGCGTGTCCATCACCTGCTCGAGCTGGCCACCCACGCTGAGCTGCCCTAGTTCTCTCAGTAAACGAAGCTCTCTTTTCTGCCTCGGCCTTCGCACATGCTGTTCCCTCTGTCTGGAACATTCTCCTTCAACCTCTCCTCCACCATCCTCTTTCTTCAGCTGAGTCGCAAGGATAATTGTTGGAATGATCATCTCTGAGCAGGCAATTGTACTTGGTGAATGTACTAAATATCACCAAACTGTACACTTTCAAATAATTTATGTGAAATTCGACTTTAAAAAATGGCAGAGTTTAGATCGTTCTAAAAGCGCAAAGAACAGCCGAAACCGGTTTGGCTCAGTGGATAGAGTGTCGGTCTGTGGACTCAAGGGTCCCAGGTTCGATTCTGGTCACGGGCATGTACATTGGTTGCGGGCACATCCCCGCTAGGGGGTGTGCAGGAGGCAGCTGATCAGTGTTTCTCTCTCATCGATGTTTCTAGCTCTCTATCCCTCACCCTTCTCTCTGTAAAAAATCAATAAAAATATATTTAAAAAAAATAGCGCAAAGAACAGGCAAAAGGTTAAGGAGAGCAAAGGTGATGAGAGGTGTTCACTGGGGGAGGGGCTGCTGGGCTGAGCCTGCCCTTAGCAAAGCGGGGAGGGCGGTGCCGTGTGTGAGCCCAACCCCGCTGACCCGAGAGGCCTGGAGGCACCTGTGCCTCTTCCCGCTGGGGAGCAGGGGCACCCGCCTGGGCACCTGAGTCACAGTCGGGGCCGTGGGCCTGGGCTCCGGCAGAGGGAGGATGTTGGTGTGTGTGTGTGTGTGTGTGTGTGTGTGTGTGTGTGTTGGGGAGAGCGCTTCTTCTGAACTGGTGCTGTGGGCAGTGGGTCCCGCAGGCCCGTGGGATGCAGACAGAGTGAGGCCGGGGACCCAGGGAAGGGAATGTACAGATGTGCGCAGGGACCCCTCGGGCAGGTGTGGGAGACTGACGTTTCCGGAAAGTAAGAGAGAGGGCTTGGTCCACGGGAACTGTGAGGTCAGCGACTGAACCCCGCAGGAAGAGAACCTGAAATGCCGAGGCCAGACTTCCCCCCGCCTTCCTTAGGTCATAAGTCATTTGTTCGATGTGAAGGTTGAGGTTTTATTCGGAACTTGGTGTAAACCTTAGACCTCAAGGTTTCCTTTTATGTAACCGCGCACGGGTGAACTGGACTCCCTTCCTTTGTATCTGATTTGCGGCCTGTGCACCGGCCTCCGCCTGGCACGCCTCCCGCCTGGCCTGCCGCCGCCTCTTCTCTTCCTCTGTGTTTTATTATGGTGGTAGAATAGACATGACACCCACCACTTTACCAGTTTGAACATGTACAGGTTAGTCACATGAACTGCTCTCACAGTGCGGTCTCGCCATCACCGCTGTCTGCAGCCAGGACTTTCCAGGCCCCGGAACTAAAACGGGACACATCGCGCTGTCACTCCCATTCCTCCACCTTCCCAGCCCTGCACCACCGTCCCCTCCTGGCTCAGAATTTGCCGTTCCAGGTCCTCATTACGGTGGCGTCACACACTCTCCGTCCCCTTGTGTCCGGCTTGTTTCATTGAGCGTCACGTCCTCACGGTTCATCCCATCGGAGCATGTGCCAGGATTTAAGTACCGTATTTTCTGGCGTATAAGACGACTGGGCGTATAAGATTTTCCTGGGTTAAAAAGTCATCTTATACGCCGGAAAATACGATATTTGCTGATTTCTGTCCCTCTGATAACCAATTAAGTGTGAAAAACTCAACTACCGTATTTTCCAGTGTATAAGACGACTTTTTAACCCAGGAAAATCTTATACACCCAGTCGTCTTATACGCCGGAAAATACGGTACCTTGTGAGGGGCCAGCGGGAGGCGGTGGTGTGTCCACAACACATTTCGTCCATTCGCTCACCTGCTGAGGGACACTGGGGTTGTCTCCCCCGTTTGACAGAAGTTATGTTTAAACCATCGAGGAAAACAACAGCAGCTGGGTGAAAGTAGGGACATGGTTAATTTTTAATAGGAGTCGTCTTGCCACAGTGGGGGCGTGTTCATGCATAACTTTTTTGGCGTGGATTACAAACCTCACAGTCACCTTCCGGAAAACGTCAACGTGAACCTGCCCAGCTTCATGCACTGAGGATAGCAGTTTAGTTAAAGGTGAGTCTTGTTATCAGAAGTTTATTTTAGGAACAAGCTATGCAGGAAGTACAGACTGTGGCCAGGTGGCTGACAGGACAAAAGGGTAGGACCTCTATTTTGAGCATCACAGGCACTTAAACAGGGACGCTGCCCCCGTGGGCCAACCGCCGAGAGCCGGGGTTAGAGGACCACAGGGAAGAGCAGAACCTGGAGGCTGCCCTCTCCGGCCAACACCGCCCCTCGGCCAACACCGCCCCTCGGGGAATCTTCACCCAGTGGTGTGAAGCAGGGACAGGGACTTGCTGGGTTAGGGCAGTGGTTGGCAAACTGCAGCTCACGAGCCACATGTGGCTCTTTGGCCCCTTGAGTTTTTAGTAAAGGCCAGCTTAGGAGTACCCTAATCCTACCTAATAATAGAGTAATATGCAAATTGACCCTACCTTCGCAAGCCACGCCCACCAACCACGCCCACCAGGAAACCGTTGCGGGGACGTTGGGGTGTGGCGGAGCCCAAGGCCAGGAAAGCCTGGGGCGGAGGCTTTCCCGGCCTTGGGCACCAGCGGGGAGCCTGCACGGATCGCAGGCAACGACCAGGGGGCCGGCTCCTATGATCCGTAGCAGGGAGGCTGGGGTGCAGCAGAGCCAAGGCCGCCGCCCAGGGCCAAGCCCCGACCCTGAAAGAAGGCAGAAGGCGGTGGCCACAGCCAAGGCCTGGGTCCCCGGTGCCGGCAGAAAACTGGTGCAGGCAGCCAGGTGAATGAAGGTCTATTGCACGAATCTTCCTGCAAACGGGCTGCTAGTTAAGTTAATAACAATGTACCTACCTATATAGTTTAAGTTTAAAAAATTTGGCTCTCCAAAGAAATTTCAACCGTTGTACTGTTGACATTTGGCTCTGTTGGCTAATGAGTTTGCCGACCACTGGGTTAGGGATCTGTTGCCGGAAGAGCAGCCCAGCGAAGTAGGGAAGCGCCCATGGACAGAAGTGGAAACCCCCAGGGCTTGTGGGCCTAGGAAACAGGAGGCCAGAGCGCCCTGCTGGGGTGCTGGGATGGAGCCCTGAGGCTCCCAGAAGCCTGGGCTCAGGGCACCTGCGCTTGGCAGGAAGGCCAAACTCTGGCCGTGGGGCCTTCTGAGAGACAGGCGGGTGGGACAGAAGGGGTCTGTCGTCTGTTGGGTGCAACGTGGGGGTTCCCTTTCCTCCAGCCACTGAAGACACGAGTGGCTTCTGGTTGGAAGCAGCAAGAGGCAGCTGGTGCCTTGATGATGTTTGTAACCTGGAGACCTTTGGACCTGAACTGCCTGGTGAGACAGACAGGAGGGTGAGCAGGACACCAGCCCGCCACGCACACTCCTGTCTGGGAAGGTCACACTGCCACCCTTCTCTCCACCTGCTCTTCCAGGCAGCATGACCTTTCATGACCTTTATTTTCTCTCACATCTCCCACTCTTATTATTTTAGTCCTCTCTGGAGAATATGTTTTTTTATTGATTTTTAGAGAGAAAGAGAGACATTGATGCGAGAAACAAATATCAGTCGGCTGCCTCCTGTACACGCCCCAACAGGGGCTGGATCCAACAACCCAGGTATGAGCCCTGATGGGGAATGGAACCGGCCACTTTTAGGTGCACAGGACGACGCTCCAACCAACCGAGCTACCTGGCTGGGACATCGCATCACACACGTAAACGACCTCCTTCCCTTGTAAAGACGTAGTTAACTTTGTCCTCACTGTTGACAGATTGTAGTTTGCCTTTTGAATTGTTTTAGCCTAACCTGCCTTCTCTTAGGCTTCCGGATCTGGCATTTGTATCTTCCCCTTTTTTTGTTGTTGTTTTATCTTCCCTTTTTAAAAAGTTTAATTTATAAACTCTTAGTTTCATTATATATTTTAAAATTATTTTGTTACTTAAAAAAGTCATGCACTAAAACTTTTTTTCTTTTTTAGCTGAGAAATTGTGTTATATTAGTTTTAGGTGTACAGCATAGTGGACATTATATAAATTACAATGTGTCCCCCTGATATTTCAGGCACCCACCTGGCACCATACATAGTTATTTCAATGTTATTGACTATAGTCTCTATGCTGTACTTTATATCCCTGTGACTATTTTGTAACTACCAATTGGACTTTTTTTGAGGATATCTTTTCCGTTTATTTTTTTAAGAGAGTGTGGGAGGGAGGGAAAGAGAGAGCAGGGAGTGGGGGGGGGAGGGAGAGAGAGAGGGAAAGAGAAAGAGAGAGGGAAACATTAAGGTGAGAGAGATACATCAATTGTTGCCTCCCTCATGCGCCTAAGACCTGGGCTGGGATGGAACCTGCAAACCCAGGTACGTGCCCTTGGCTGAGTATTGAACCCAGGACCCTTTGGTGTGTGGGCCAATGCTCTAACCACTGAGCACACTGACTAGGGCACCAATTTGTACTTCCTTTTTTAATATATATTTTTATTGATTTCAGCAAGGAAGGGAGAGGGAGAGAGAGAGAAACATCAATGATGAGAGAGAATCACTGATCGGCTGCTTCCTGAATGCTCCACTGGGGATCCAGTCTGCAACCTGGACATGTGCCCTGACCAGGAATTGAACCATGACCTCCTGGCTCATGGGTCAACATTCCAACCACACCAGCCAGGCAATTTATCATATTTTTACAAGCCAGTTGTTTGTTCTTCTTTGAAGTTGCCTGCTCATGTATTTTGAGCCCATCTTCCTATAGACTGAGCCTTTTAAAAATTTTATTGATTTTTTACAGAGAGGAAGGGGATAGTTAGAAACAGCGATGAGAGTGAAACATCCATCGGCTGCCTCCTGCACACCCCCTACTGGGGATGTGCCCACAACCAAGGTACATGCCCTTGACTGGAATCGAACCCGGGACCCTTTAGTCCACAGCCGATGCTCTATCCACTGAGCAAAACCAGCTAGGGCTGCCTATTTTTTGATTAGATTATCTTCCTTTTGTTAAGTTGTATAAGTTTCCTGAAAATTTTGGAGATGAAACCCTTATCAGATATAACACTGGCAAATATGTTCTCCCATGCAGTGGGCTTTCTTATTGTTTTGTTGATTTTCTTTTGCTGTGTAGAAGCTTTTTATTTTGATGTAGTCCCATTTGTTTATTTTCTCCTTAGTTTCCATTGTCCTAGGAGCTGCATCAGTAAAGATATTACTATGACATATGTCTGATACATTGCTGCTTATGGATTCTTCTAAGATTTTTATGGTTTCCCATCTTCTGTTTAAGTCCTTTATCCATTCTGAGTTTATTTTTTGTGTATGGTGTAAGTTGGTGTTCTAGTTTCATTCTTTTTGGCATGTATTTGTCCAATTTTCCCAACACCATTTATTGAAGAGACTGTCTTGACTCCATTGTATGTTCTTGCCTCTTTTGTCAAATATTAATTGAGCATAATGGCTTGGGTCGATTTCTGGGTTCTCTGTACTGTTCCATTGGCCTATATGTCTGTTCTTGTGCCAGTACCAGGCAATTTTGAGAACAGTGGCTTTGTAATACAGCTTGAAATCTGGCATTGTGATCGCTACAACTTTGTTCTTTCTCAGGATTGCTGCAGCTATTTGGGGTCTTTTTTTATTCCAGATGAATTTTTGGAACGTTTGTTCTAGGTTTGTGAAATATGACATTGGTATTTTAATGGGGATTGCATTGAATCTATAGATTTCTTTGGGTAGTATGGACATTTTAATGATGTTGATTCTACTGACCCATGGACATGGTATATTATTCCATTTATTTATGTCTTACTCTATCTCTTTTTTTTAATGCCCTGTAGTTTTCTGAGTACAGATCTTTTACCTCCTTAGTTTATTCCTAGGTATCTTAATTTTTTTTGTTGTTGCAATGGTATTGGATTGTTTTTTCAGTTTCTCTTTCTGTGAGTTCATTATTGGTGTATAAAAAAGCCATAAATATCTGGGTGTTACTTTTGTATCCTGCTACACTGTCGAATTCATTTATTAAGTCTAGTAGTTTTTTGAAAAAAAGTTTTAAGTTCTTAGAGATACTCTCCTATTATTTATTTCTAATGTTTTCATGTTTTGCCTTTCACACTAAAGTCTTTAATTTTTAAAAAGTTTTAAATCTTTACCTAACATATATACTGTATATATAACACTAGAGGCCTGATGCATGAAGATTCGTGCAAGAATGGGCCTTCCTTCCCCTGGCTGCCGGAACCACCTTTGCTCGGGCCCGAAGCCGCCTTTTCACACTGCCCAGAGGCCTGGAGTGGCTGGGGCGGTGCAGAACACCTGCATTGTTGCCATGGTGACAACGCAAATGTCTCATCCTGCCCCCTTGGTGCCTGTGCATGCAAATTAGCCTGCCATCTTTGTTGGGTTAATTTGCATACTCACTCCTGATTGGCTGGTGGGTGTCACGAAGGTTCAGTCAATTTGCATCTTTCTCTTTTATTAGTGTGTGTGTGTGTGTGTGTGTGTGTATATATATATATGGCACAGTGCATGAAATTCGTGCACATTGAAAGGGAATTAGAGGAAATATTTTAATATTGCTATGTGCCCTTTCTTTATAATAGAAGTGTCTGGCTGGCCCCACTACCTTTGGGCGATACCACGATCCAGCTGGCCCCATCCCTGCCAAGCCCTGCCGGGTGGGGGATGCAGCCTTATGTCCCCCGGCCCTGGCGCAGGGGGCACAGCCTGAGGTCCCCTGACCCTGGCCCACACCACGCATCCTCACCCATCAATGCACCTTCCTGGTGACTGGTCATTTGGTCATTACGGATGAAAATAAAGTCATGCATTTAAGCATGCACATTCATTTTTAATGCCTGATTTGTCTACATTCTCTAAATTGCAAAATAAATAAGATCTTCAGACAGATAGCATCATAATGCCAAGTTCTTTATATAATGACATATACCAGTGGTTGGCAAACTGCGGCTCGAGAGCCACATGCGGCTCTTTGGCTCCTTGAGTTTTTAGCAAAGGCTAGGAGTACCCTAATTAAGTTAATAACAATGTACCTACCTATATAGTTTAAGTTTAAAAAATTTGGCTCTCAAAAGATATTTCAATCGTTGTACTGTTCATATTTGGCTCTGCTGACTAATGAGTTTGCCGGCTGACATATACCATTCTCTCCACTCAGTATGCTCCATTTGAATGGATTAAATGTATGTGACTCATATGAAAGGCACTGCTGCTTGTTCTTAATAGAGGAAGCATTAGCTCATTACCTAATGCCATAAAGTGGTCACATGCCATAAAGTGGTTTCAATGGCATGTATGGACTTGAAGAACAGAAGGGAAAATAACAAACCCCCCAAAAAACAATGTTTAATGCTGTGGATGGCAGAATTCTCCCCCTTCCCTTTGTTTTTTTCTGCTTTTTCCATGAACCTATTTGCGCTCTGCCTCAAAATCAACACAGAAGACAAAACCAGATGCTATAATCTGCATTTTATAGTGCCATTTGAGTACACAGAGGTTTTTCGATCTTTATTATTATTTTTAATCAATGCAGCTCAAACTTGCTCCCATCATTCCAGGAGCCAGGCCAACACCTTTGCTAGGTGCTGTCAGGCTTCAGGGCTGGGCGGGGAACACGCCAGGTGTTGCTGGAAATGAATTAGCTCTCCTCTCTACATAGCAGGAGTGTTTTCATTATAAAACGCCAAGCAGCAGCCGTTTTCCATTACCCCCATCCCCAGCCCTCCTCGCCCGGGGCGTAGGAAGGGGCTGGGAGGATATTTACTCTCGGCTCCGTGATTTCTCTCATTTAACTGAGCCCAGTGGCAGCTGCTTCTCTGAGCACAACGCCAGCCGGCTCGGGGGTAGCCGCACCCGGAAGGCAAGCGGCAGAGCTGACCAGGGGCTTTGACCAAGCCTGAGCCCGTGGGTCACAGCAATCTCGGCAGGTGGGCTGCTCCCGAAGACTCTAGGCCCCTCCCAGCTCTGCACCCCAGCTCCCTGCTCTCCCCCTTTCACCCACAGGTGCCACCGGCGTGGTGTGCCCCAAGGCTCGATGTGCAGATGCCAGGGTTGCAGGTTGATGTCGCTCCGCCTCCTCCTGACACTGTGAGCCACTCGGTCTTGGTCTTTGGTCAGTGCTGAGGTTTTCTGGACTCTCTGGGCCAGGGACAGCCAGGACCTTTGCCTCTGACCAACACTGTGCCTGCAGCCTGCCTGGGGTACCCCCAGCCCCGGGAAAGTGTGGGGACATGGCCAGCCTGGGTGAGGGGCTGTGCAAGGGGGGGGGGGGGAGGCGGGGACTTGGCTACCCGCCCTACCCTCAATTGGGGTGGGAGAGGCTGGTCAAGGGTGGGGCCGGGGAGGGGCTGGGCAGCCATCTTGTGACAGCATGAGGGTCAATTTGCATGTTGCCTCTTTATTATATAGAATATGTATACCTATTTTAAAGGGTCAGAATTCTGTGGATTTGTGCTGGGAAAGAGTAGTCCTTACACTTCCCCTTGTGCACTCACTTCCACCTCTTCAATGGGCTTGTGTGGCTCCTTCTTGATTGTCTGGTTTTGCCACCAGGAGGTTGACGCCATGTCTCCACCACGCATGTGCACCCTTCCTGTTCCCCAGCTTCTCAAAGGGGTTAGGTCACCGTTTGGGGTACATCAATATTCTGTGTTTAAGCTAAGCTACATGGCAAAACATTATCCTCTCACAGATTTTTTTGTCTTCTTTTTTCTTGGAACTTTTAATGAACTCTCACTGGTTGTTTATTTTTCTATTTATTTAACTTATTCAATCCTAAACTCTATCAGATGTTTCTGTAACACCCAGGTGCTTCATGTAACCGACCAATCAGATCCCCCTGAAGTCTTTCCCACAGCCTTAGCCTGCAATCTGGACTGACCACACTGTGTGCAGTTGACAAATCCATACTGAGTTAACCTGTGGCCACAGTGTGCAAGGCCCTAGCAAAAAAAAGCGAACAAGAGTCATAATTCGTGCCCTCATGGAGCTTACTATCTAATGGTAGATTCAGGAAACGTTTTTGTTCCTATTTTCTGGGTCTGGAATTGACGCCCGTTTTTCGTTAAGATGGCACCAGGTGTGTCTCCTGAGGGCTGCTTCCTAGTCACCTCCCTGGCCAAGCGGACAGTGGGAACTATATGAACATTTGCCCACTTTTCCTCAGCTGGGCCCCATCTCGTGAAATGAAGTTGGCGTCGGCAGTTTTTTTTAGGCCAGCCCCATTTGCCCCATGGTTAGTTGAGGTTTTGGGCTTAGATTCTGATGTCGGGCTGTCTTGTGTGGGGGGCAATGATGAGGTTGGGTGAACACTGTGCAGAGAATGGGTCAGGGATTCTAGAAATGTGTGAATCTGGCCATGCCTCTTTGAGGACATGCTGGACCCAAACCCCAGGCAGAAGTCTAGAAAGCTGGGATGACCTCTGAAGGGCCCTATTTTCTCCAAGTCCAGAACAGAGCCTCAGATTTTACCTGTGCAACAAGACCACCCAGAGCAGTGGTCGGCAAACTCATTAGCCAACAGAGCCAAATATCAACAGTACAACGATTGAAATTTCTTTTGAGAGCCAAATTTTTAAAACTTAAACTATATAGGTGGGTGCATTGTTATTAACTTAATTAGGGTACTCCTAAGCTGGCCTTTGCTAAAAACTCAAGGGCCAAAGAGCTGCCTGTGGCTCATGAGCTGCAGTTTGCCGACCACTGACCCAGAGTAATGGTACCTGCAAGAGGAAACAGAGAACAAGGAGGAAAAAAAGGAAAGGAAGAGATAATTTACTTCAAAGTCTAAGGATGGGTTGGCTTGAGTTGCTGGGTGCTTTGGGGCCAACTACGGCTCCCTGAAAGGCAGGAGAGGAGCAGATAGGAATAGAGTTGTAGACCAAGAAAATGAACAGCCCACATCTATGCATCTTATGACTGTAATCCCCTTAACATGTAGCCCAATCAGACTTGGAAAATAACCCAGCGTTGGGGAAAGTTGAGTTTCCTTAGATCAGGATCTTCATTTTGGGGAGTTGTGGGGGAGGGAAAGCTGTGAGATGACCCAAGAGTGCCCCCTAAAGGCCAATAGTTAGTGTTGCTATTATTCAGCCCAGACCTCCACCCAACCAGGATTCATGAGTATTTAGTGAGAAATTGGGAAAGGGCTACAAGCAAGGGTTTACAGCCAGTCAAAATAAAACAAACATTGTAAGTTAAAATCACCCAGCTCCAAAGCAGGTAAAGATGAGACATCAAAGATTCAGCTTGGCCTAGCTTTCTTTTTTTTTTAAATTAATCTATTTTTATTGGTTTCAGAGAGGAAGGGAGAGGAAGAGAGAAACATCGATGAGAATCATTGATTGGCTGCCTCTTGCGAGATCCCCAGCTGGGAATCGAATCGTGATCTCCTAGGTCCACATTCAACCAGTGAGCCACCACGGCCGGGGCCGGGGTTGGCTTAGCTCTCTCACTACTGGCCAGCACCATCATTTGGGACACAAAATGCTTTGTGACTTATAGTTAAAACACTGCCTTCTCCATACACTCCCTCAGCCCACAGTGCATGTGCTGATGGTCACTGGAGGCCTTTGTCTGGGGTGGGTGGACAGAAACAGAAGCTGCCCTCAGGGAAGAGGAGTGGCCAAGAAGGCTGGAGCCGAACCTCCTAGAAAAAAGAGGGCAGTGAATTCTCAGATTAGGTGTGAATTAGATCCAGGATGAAGAAATCAAAGAGTGAATCCCCAAGATCAGAACCAGGCGCCAGGGCCTGGGCTTTTTCATCTGTGCAAGAACAAAAAACAAAACAAGACCCTGGTGGAGATGGTGGAGAGTGGGACAGAGCAGTTTCATGGCCACAGGAGTGACAGCAGAGGTGGTGACTTTGTGGCTTTTGCCAGGTGCTCAGCGAACCGATGTGGGCAGAGTGGGAAAACTATCCTGAGCTCTGGGGCAGAAGAGATTTTGATGCCAATGCTTAGATTCAGCAAGCAGCACTCAGCCAAGGAAAAGGCATTGTGAGAACTCTCAGCATCCCTCTCCCAGGCTGTGCTTTTTGCTCCCTAATTCTGTGCCTGGGGCTGGGGCAAATTATAGTGTGAAAGCAAGTCTGTATATTTGCTGTTTAAATGAATCTTCCCCAGGGCACCCCCCAGGGATATTCTGGCTGGGCTAGGAGGAGGAGCAGGCTGCCACCTGTGGCTCCCCAGACCCTGACCCTATTAGTAAATGTCTGGGAAGGTAGGTGCCTGGCGGAACCGCCAGGTGAAGAGAATCACATCACACTCATCGTCCCAAGAGGACTCCATCCTGCCTGTGTCCCTGCAGACCCAAGTTTCCAGACAATGATCACTTTCTGTCTGTATTCTAATAACTTGCCACATGTAAATAGCCACAGCATCTGACAACCAAAAGGGGCATACACACATTAATGCTCTCATTTTACAGGTAAACTGGCCCAAAGTGGTTCATTACCCTCACAGCATGACAGGGAAGAGCCAGGTAGTTCCCACACTCGCACCGCACCATCGAAGGCTTCCTTCTTCACAGCCTCCTTCTAGGTTAGGCAGGGAGTGGGGTGGCACCACTTGAAAGCTCTGAGCAGTGCTTGGTGGCAGGGCCTGCTCTTTGCCACAGCCTCTCAGGAGGCACCTGGCCCCTACGGCCCTGCTGGAGCTTCGCTGAACTTAGAATAAGGCTGCTGAGCATCTTCCCTGGCTCAACTTTGGGCCTTAGCTTTAATTCCAGGTCACAAGATTAAGTGCTTTATGTGCATTATCTCTCTCTCTCTCTCTCTCTCTCTCTCTCTCTCTCTCTCACTCACACACACACACACACACACACACACACACACACACACACACATATATATATATATACATATAATTTTTTTTTCATTATCACATATATTAACTCCTGCTTTTCAGAAGCGGTTTTCCAGATTATGAACACTGGTTCCATGTGAGACGATAAATGCTCTGAGGCTTTAATCCTGCAAACAGGGGGTGGGTAAAGGAAAATTCACCAAAGGTTAGTGGCCTTTCTTCCCGGCCTACAGTTCCCAGGGCAGCTGGGATGAAACTAAGGGGAGTTCTAGACCTGAGATGCCTATGTCTGCTGGGAGTCTCTGGGTATGCCCGGTGGTACAGACACCCTCTCCACAAAGCCCATGATAGGGCTCTTGGCCTGTCACCCGTGTTTCTAGAGAAAGGCCACATTCCAGCCTCTCAGCCCATTTCCCTTGACTGACCGTTTTAGATTGTGGCTCCCCATGCACTTCAGGGGAGACATGGCACAGCTCCAGATGGGAAAGAAATGACCCTCTGTGGCTTGTTTTATGCAGTCAATAAGAATATTAAAAAAAAAGAAAAAGAACTTATTTATTTTCTAAAAGCATAAAAACACAAACAAAAAGGGACTAACTCTTATCTAGAATAAAAAATAAAGATGTTATAACAAACACCCCTGTGGGCCAGGCCACTGTAAAGAAAGTACTGTTCCCAAACCCTTAATAACCTTACCACTCTGCCCCGCACTCTTTAGAAGGTTACTACTTCGAAATTACACATGGACAAAGAGTTTGTTTTATTGAACCAGACTCAAAAAGTAAGGGTTATGCTTCTTCAGGTTGATAAAATAAAATTCCACGGCTCTGAAGAAAATAATCTTATGTCAGTCCCAGGGAACTTTTCTCCCCAAGAGTTGATTGGTCACTTTCTGTGGAAGAAAAGACAGGCAGGAAAGAAGTCAGCAACCCTTATGACCAGGCAGACAGGCACTCCTTCCCTCGGACATGGCACTGAAGACCAGTGGGGTTCTGACCAAACTTTATTTACCTTCCCCAGCGACAGAAACTATGGTAATTATATGAAAAATACTTCCTGGAGTGTTTAGGAAAGATCATCTATAATCAATACCTATTATTTCTGTACAGATGCAGACACTCTACAATCCTGATAGACTAATCCTTCCATCAGTTCGCAAACACACAAGCACAGTGAGAGCCTGTGCAGGGCCTGGGGCCGCCATACTTGAGCAGGCCCAGCCCCAACTCTGGGATGTGCTCCACATCGGTCTGGGATGAATGCGTCTTTTGTTTTCTGACTTTCAGCGTCCTCTGGGGTGAAGGAAGGGGGTTGGGAAGGAAACCCGGACAGTGAAGGATGTGGGCCTTTCGGCACTGTAGCCCATTTCATTTCTCAAGGAATAAATTGCTACAAGGGCCCTTGCCTGTGAGGTTCTGGGGCCCACAGCACCACTGATTCCACGGGAGCGATGGGCAGGACATGGTGCCGGCGTCGAGGCTCTGGCAACTCGTAAGCTACACGCAGACGTTTTCCAGCTTTTTAAAAAATCCTAAGGGTATAAAACTACCATCTGGGACGTTGGAATAAAAACACAATTCTACTGGACTTGACCGTTTCTACCATAACATACATCTAAACTGCCCCCTAAAGATGAAATTTGGTTTCCTTCCAAATGTATGCCTGGTTTGTTTTTTTATTTTTAGATTTGAAATCTAGTCATAGGTGCCTTTATCTTCCAATTTCAGCAGTGGTACAATGCATCAAGAGCTTAAGTTCACTCCCCAAATGCAGTTAATTCCAACAGGTCAGATGTGTTTCACTGTTTCTCTTCCTTGATAAACCTGACCAATCCCGCTCTGGGACTGACTGACCTTTTTATACAGCTGGGCTCGCAACCGGTACGACTTATATTCCAATCTCCTCCTTTCCTCTTCTCTCTTTTTCTGTACTTCTGGAAGCTGCTCATAAATCCTTAGGAAAGACAGAAAGCAGTGAGGTTACCAGGCCATAGAGGCACATGATGTCTTCTCACCAATCTCCCTACACTCTACCCTCTCAAGGCGTCCAGTCCCTCAGATAGGCCTGGCCCGTAATGTGCCCTGCTTCCTGTTAGACACTTGAACACAAAGAACTCTGGCCTGTGGTGTTTATGATCTGGAAGGGGAGACAGATAAAGAAAAATACATTAGCCCGGCCAACATGGCCCAGTGGTTGAGCGTTGACCTATGAACCAGGAGGTCAGGGTTCAATTCTTGGTCAGGGCACATGCCCGGGTTGCAGGCTCAATCCCCAGTGGGGGGCAGCCTAAACATAAGGGAAATGATGGGGGGAAAGTACAATAATGGTCACATCTCCAAAAGGCAACACAATATTATGGGAAAAGAAGAAACTTATTCTGAGTGAAGTAGGTCAGGGAGGGCCAAAGAAGACATTAAGCTTGTCGGTCTTGAAAAAACAGGAGCAGAAAGGGGATGGGAGGAGAAGGGAGCACTGGTAAGTCAAAGCTGCAAGAGTGTGGGGAGCAGGTGGGAAGCAATGGGGAGGGCAGGTGGGCTATGGAGGGCCTCACAGCACTGTGCAAGCTTGGGCTCTGTCCTAGCAGAGATGGGGTGTCACTGACTTTAAGTAGGGAGGAATATGTTCAAACATGCACTTGATAAATATACTCTAATTGGAAATAATCTAAATTTCTAATAAAAAACAGCTACACAGATTATGGAATATAATGGAATTATTACAAAGCATAAAAAAGGAACAAGTATACACTGTAAAAGTCACTGTTTATTAAATATACAATGAAATATCACCTCACACCTGTTAGAATGGCTATTATTAAAAAAACAACGGAGCGATAACAAATGCTGGTGAGGATGCAGAGAAAAGGGAACCCTTGTGCACTGTCAGTGGAAATGTAGATTGGTGCAGCTACTACGGAAAACAGTATGGAGGTTCCTCAGAAAAGTACACACAGAACTACCATATGATCTAGCAATAACATTTCTGGGTGTTTATCCAAAGGAGATGAAATCACAATCTCAAAGAGATAGCTGCACCATCATATTCATTGCAGCATTATTTACAGTAGTGAAGACATGGAAACAACCTAAGTATCCATCAATGGATAAATGAATAAATAAAACATGACATATATGAGGAGAAACCAAGATGGCTGCATAGGTAAACACCTGAACTGCTGCCTCGCACAACAATTTCAAAACTACAACTAAAAGACAAAAGGGACATCATCCAGAACCACAGGAAGGCTGGCTGAGTGGAAATTCTACAACTAGAAGGAAATAGAAAAGCACACGGAGACTCACAGGAGCTGCGGAAGGCAGAGGTACAGAGGCACGCGTGCAGAGAGGGCTGGCAACTGAGTACACGGCTGGCTTTCTCAAGCGGGAGGGAGACAAAAGCTCCTGACAGCTCTGAACTCCAATTCCGGGTGAGACTCTGGAGACCCAGACTAATACAGGGAGAAACTGGACTGTCTGGCAGTGAGTGAAACTCGAGGGCGGCTTTCTCTCAGAGTTGCTTGCAGCGATTACTGTGGGTCGCTGAGACCCAGGGACCTCTTAGGGCAGGTGATGGGAAGCCATTGCTGTTTGCTCCGCCCTGAGACTCCACACCACCCCATCCAAGCTGTGTGCAGAGGCTTTTGCATATGAATGGCTTGGTCCTTTGAATTCTAAACTTACCTAACAAATTGCAGCTGAGTCAGTGAGACCCAGAACATCCAAAAGAAGGCCCAAGGCCCCACAGCAGCTTGAATTGCTTCACAGCTGGGCCTCATATGGACACCTCCAAAACCCAAACAAAGAAGAGGAATCTGCAGATCTCTCTGTAGCTCCTGCTGGGTGGCCTCAGGCAGAGGCTAAATTAGCACCTTCTTGGAGATCCAAGAGCCAGTGTACCCAGGGGTCAGAGTAGGACCATCCAGATTACAACTCCTCAGACCCATAAGGGACACACTCAGGGGCAGACTCAGTGAATATCAAAGCCCCACTGAAGCAAGTCTTGTCTCATAGGGTGTCTCCAGCACAGAAGTTCTCCCAGCGTAGACACAGCTGATCCTCACAGCCAATTGGCCTGGAGGTCAATTCCTCCCAGTGATACCAACAACAATCAAGGCTTAACTACAACAAGACTGTGCACACAGTCCAAAAAGGGGTGCACCAAGAGTGTCCACCTCAGGTAACTGGGGAGGCTGAGCCACTGGGCCATATAGGACACCTAGCACACAAAGCCACTCTATCAACTCAGGGAAGCAGCCTAAATGTGAAGACAAAGAAACAGGTCACAAATGAAAGAAATGGAGGAAAGCAAACGACTGGATATAGAGTTCAAAACCACTGTTATACGATTATTCAAGAATTTTCTAGAAAAGGCCGATAAATTTAGCAAAACCCTTGAGGATATGAAAAAGACCAACTAGAAATTAAGCATACACTGACTGAAATAAAAATATATAGAGATCCAACAGCAGACTAGAGGATTGCAAGAATCAAATCAAAGATTTGAAATACAAAGAAGCAAAAAACACTCAATTGGAAAAGGAAAAGAAAAAAGAATCCAATAATATGAAGATAGTGTAAGGAGCCTCTGGGACAACTTTAAGCATACCAACATCCGAATTATGTGAGTGCCAGAAGAAGAGAGAGAGCAAGATACTGAAAACCTATTTGAAGAAATAATGACAGAAAACTTCCCCCACCTGGTAAAAGAAATAGACTTACAAGTCCAGGAGGCACACAGAACCCCAAACAAAAGAATTCCAAAGAGGACCAAACCAAGACACATAATAATTAAAATGCCAAGAGCAAAAGACAAAGAAAGAATATTAAGAGCAGCAAGAGAAAAACAGTTACCTACAAGGGAGCACTCATACGACTGTCAGCTGATTTCTCAACAGAAACTATGCAGGCCAGACAGGAGTGGCAAGAAATATCCAAAGTGATGAATAGCAAGAACCTACAACCAAGATTACTCTACCCAGCAAAGCTATCATTCAGAATTGAAGGTCAGATAAAGAGCTTCACAGATAAGAAAAAGCTAAAGGAGTTCATCACCGACAAACCAGTATTATATGAAATGTTGAAAGGTATTCTTTAAGAAGAGGAAGAAGAAAAAGGTAAAGATAAAAATTATGAACAACAAATACATATCTATCAACAAGTGAATCTAAAAATCAAGTGAATAAAAAATCTGATGAACAGAATAAACTGGTGAATATAATAGAATCAGTGGCATAGAAAGGGAGTGGACTGACAATTCTCAGGGGGAAAGGGGTATGGGAGTGTGGGAAAAGACTGGACAAAAATCGTACACCTGTGGATGAGGACAGTGGGAGTGGGGTAAGGGCAGAGAGTGGCGTGGGAACTGGGTGGAGGGGAGCTATGGGGGCGGGCGGGGGAGAGGAACAATTGTAATAATCTAAACAATAAAGATTTATTAAAAATAAAAGTAAAAGAAATGACATATATGTATATAAAATCACACACATATTTATAAAAATATATAATGGGATATTATTCAGCCAAAAAAGTAATTCTTCCATTTGCAACAGCATGAATGGCCCTTGAGAGCAATATGCTAAGTTAAATAAGTCAGAAACTGTGTGATCTCACTTATGTGTGGAATCTAAAAACAACAGACTCAGAAATAGAGAACACACTCAGGGGGCAGATGGATGGGACAATGGGGAGATGTTGGTCAAAGGGCACAAACTTCCAGATATAAAATGAAAAAGTTCCCGGGACCTATGTATAGCAAAGTTACATAGGTCTAGTTAACAATACTGTACTGTATACTTGAGAGCTGTTATGAGAGTAGAGCTTTAATATTCTCAGCATAACAACAACAACAACAAAATGGTAATTATGTTAACTAATCTTATTATGGTAACATTTTTATTTTATTTTATTTTTTAAATATATTTTATTGATTTTTTACAGAGAGGAAGAGAGAGGGATAGAGAGTTAGAAACATCGATGAGAGAGAAACATCGATCAGCCGCCTCCTGCACAACCCCCCACTGGGGATGTGCCCACAACCAAGGCACATGCCCTTGACCGGAATCGAACCCGGGACCCCCCAGTCCACAGGCCGACGCTCTATCCACTGAGCCAAACCGGTTTCGGCAATGGTAACATTTTTATATATGTGTGTGTCAAAACATCACATTATGCACCTTAAACTTTCACAGTGTTTTAGGTCAATTAAATATCAGTAAAGCTGGAAAAAAAAAAAAAAAAAAGATCATTTTAGAGAAGGGATAACAAAGGCCACTGAAAAAGAAGAACATGTGATATGAAGGCAAATTCTGCTTTGACCAGGAAAGGCTGTATTCCAGGGCTGGAAATCTGGGAACCAGTCTAATCAGGATAGTCAGAAATTACATTGTGTGAATGGTTTCTTGAGAGCAATTATTACATACTAGTGGCCCGGTGCATGAAATTCGTGCACGGGGTGGGAGGGGGGAAGCGTGTCCCTCAGCTCGGCCTGCACCCTCTCCAATCTGGGATCCCTTAAAGGATGTCCTATTGCCAGTTTATAGGGAACGGGCCTAAACCGGCAGTCAGACAACCCTCTCGCAATCCAGGACTGCTGGCTCCTAACCGATCACCTGCCTGCCTGCCTGACTGCCCCTAACCACTCTGCCTGCTGGCCTGTTTGCCCCAAACTGCACCCCCTGCTGGCCTGCTTGCCCCCAACTTCCCTCCCCACTGGCCTGCTCACCCCCAACTGCCCCCCTGCTGGCCTGCTCACTCCAAACTGCCCCCCCCCCCGCTGTCCTGATCACCCCCAACTGACCCCCACTGATGGCCTTCCCACCCCCAACTGGCCCCCCTGCTGGTCTCCACACCCCCAACTGCCCCCCCCCCCCCCGGTCTGATCACCCACAACTTCCCTTCCCTCTTGGCCTCTAACCACCTCTACCTCGGCCCCGCCACCATGGCTTTGTCCGAAGAATGTCTGGAAGGTCTCCCAGTCTAATTAGAATATTACCCTTTTATTAGTATAGATAGAGGCCTGGTGCACAGGTGAGGGCTGGCTGGTTTGCCCTGAAGGGTGTCCTGGATCAGGGTGGGGGTTCCCTTGGGGTGTGGGGTGGCCTGGGCGAGGGGCCTGTGGTGGTTTGCAGGCTGGCCATGCCCCCATGGGGTGAGGGTCTCCGCTGAGGGGTGTGGCCAGCCTGGGTGAGGGGCTGAGGGCTGTTTTCAGGATGGCCACACCTCCTTCAGGGTGGGGGGTCCCTGTTGGGGTGCCTGGCCAGCCTGGGTGAGGGGCTGAGGGCTGTTTTCAGGCTGGCCACACTCCCTTCAGGGTGGGGGGTCCCTGTTGGGGTGCCTGGCCAGCCTGGGTAAGGGGCTGAGGGCCGTTTTCAGGCTGGCCATGCCCCTCAGTGACCCAGGCTCCCAGCCCTCTCCTTTTTTCCCCCCTCCAGCCACTCCTTGAGCAGAGGCCAGGGCGGGCAGGAAGTTTGGCTTCCTCTGTCGCCAGGGGCAACCCAAGCCTCCTGCTCGCTTCAGCTCCGTGGCTGCTGCCATCTTTGTTGGGTTAATTTTCGTACTTGCTCCTGACTGGCTGGTGGGTGTAGTGGAGGGACAGTCAATTTGCATGTTTTCCTTTTATTAGTGTAGATTATTGTAGACAAAGACACTGCACATTATTGGCACTGTATGTCCCATCTGCTCAATTATCTTTCATCTCTGGTACCTGGTCCAGTGCCCAGCACACACATCAATAAGTTCTACATGCATTATTAAGTTAGTGAAATGACTTCACTTAAAGGCATATTGGAAGAAATCAGTCAAGTTCTCTCTTCTCCAAATCCTTCCTTCTCACCAGAAACCTTTAAAAAATCTTTGGGAGAAGTAGACGATGAGAGAAGAAGATAAGTAACAGGGACCAGAGATCCGAATCTCCCACAGGATACGACTGAAGGAGGACTGAAGGGGAGCCCAATGCCGGGCTCTCGCCTTGCTCAGGTTCTGACCTGCTGGGCTACTTCTCTCTCGGTTGCAGTTTCTTAACAATGAAGGGTGGACTTGATGCTTTTTAAGATCACATTCAATTCTGATTCTCAGAAGGAAGTAGATGGTTTCCTTGTAAAGGGGCCATAGCAGAAATAAAACTGAATAGAAGCACTCCAAAGAAAATGTGTCCATTTAAAACCTGAGTCTCTTCCCAGAGATGGGTACTCAGTGCACTTGTACAACTGCCTGTGTTTATGTTCTGAAGCACCGACACCTTACAGAAGATGCTTCTAATCCATTAGGCCAGCTTCACAGTCCCTTACAGAAGGGCTCCCCTTTCTGAGGCGAGTGTAAGTAGCTGCCACACTATGAGCACTGTAATTTCCCCTAATTAAATTTTGTGACAGAATAAAGCAATGGTTTTCAAATTTTTTGGACAAGGACCCCTTTATACTCTTAAAGCTTGAGGCCAATTTTGGTCAATGTGAATTTTATCTACTGAGATCTACTGTATTAGAAATTAAAACTAAACATTTTAAAAGTATTTATTTATTTTTGATCCTCACCTGAGCATATTTTTCCATTGATTTTTAGAGAGTGGAAGACAGTGGAAGACAGAGGGAAAGACAGAAATATCGATGTGAGAGAAACACATCGATTGGTTGCCTCCTGCACAAGCCCCGACCAGGGCCCAGTCCAGGGAGGAGCCTGCAACCGAGGTATGTGCCCTTGACTAGAAAGGAACCCGGGACTCCTCAGGCTGACACTCTATCCACTGAGTCAAACCAGCTAGGGCAAAAGTACTTACTTCTTAATTCACTTAAAAATAAAAATAATAAACCTGTTGCATGCTAACACGTTTTCCAAAACTAAAATGTTTAGTAAGAGTGGTACTGTTTTACATATTTTGTAAATCTATATTTTATAAATATTTAATGTCTGATTTAATAAAAGACAGCTAGATTTTTACATCTGCTTCTGTATTACATTTGTTGTAATATACTGTTCTAGTTAAAAGATAAGTTTTTAAAAATCCAGTTGGACAAGAGAGAAGTATTTTAATATTTTCAGATAATTGCTGATTTTCTTGATATTGCACCAAAACTTGACAAGTGGTAGTTTCTTAAAAAGTAGTTGCAATGTGGAATCTAAAACCATATCAATGAACTTTTGTACTCTCATATAAATAGAGGTCACCAGTCCATCTTGCACTTTGAATGTATCGTCTATCCATGCCTGATTTTGTAACATAATGCCACAGTCATTGGGAGAATACTGGCCCAGTGACTTATGGAGGTCTTCCAAATACTGACATATTTATTTATACAGCAACAACGTACTTGTTAATATCATTGCCGACATCATCAGAAAAGTCTCAGTACTGGGAGGTAGTCAACCATATAGCGGTAGACCAAGTTTTCTAGAATTTGATTCTTTGCTTGAAAGCTCAAATATTCTCTTTGGCAGTAAATACTGTCAGCTGTTTTCCTTGTAGTGACAGACCCACTTCTTCATTTTCAAGAAAAAGTCTGTCATAGGCTCAAGTTGGAATAATCAGCTTATCTACCATTTTTCAAGTAAAGGCTGTGTTCTACTTCAGCTCGCTCCACAAACCTTGGTGTAAGTGCTCTTCCTTGAACCAGCCGTTGGTCTTGCATGCAGCAAGTGCTCTGCATGTACTTCCCTTACACTGCTGGCATGTGGCTGTAAAGAATACAAAGCTTTCTGCCCTGGCCAGTTTTGCTCAGGGGTTAGAGTGTCAGCTGGCACCTACCTTTGCTGCAGATTTGATCTTGATCCCTGGCCCTGGTTGGGGAAAGTGCAGTAGGAAACCAATTGATGTGATTCACATCGATATTTCTCTCTTTCCACCCCCCCATTTCCCTTCTACTCTATAGATATCAATGGAAAAAATATCCTTGGGTGAGGATTAAAAAAAAAAAAAGAAAGAAAAGAATACAAAACCTTCTAGACCAGCAGTCTCAAATAGTGTTAAGGTACCAGTAGTTTTATTCCTTCCCCATTACTTTTGCATCATCAGTGCAAATGTCAACACACTGAAAAAGGCAATAACATTCTAGTAGTCTTTTGAGATTCATTTTGACCTGGAAAATCCCCTGAAAGGATCTCAGCAACTTCCAGAGGTCTACAACCACATTTTAAGAACTCCATGATTAAAGCTTCCCTTTGAAGTAACTATAAGGAAAGGGTTTACTAAATGGAGAGTAAAAACATAATTTCGGGAGGAATGCTTTAAGCATCTAAGATAAACTGTTTTCAAGCATTCTGCTGGCTAAAAAACTTCTTATTTAAGGAGGTAGCTAATGAACCCCTAAATGGTAACTCTTAATTCAGTTATTCCATGGCATTCTCATGATCAATATATGCATATCTCTAATGAATGCTAATGCACACAATGGCACAAAATTAAAAAAGTATATAAAGGCAAAAAATTAGTCTTTCTCCTACCCAGTCACTCAGTTCTTTTTCCTAAAGGCAACCACTATAACCAGTTTTTTGTGTATACTCCCAGAGATATCCTATGCATACAAAGCATTCGCCTCTATAGAAGCACAAATACTTATTTTTAAAGACTACAAATAGTGGCAGTGTACACGTGCTTCTGAAACCTGACTTTTTCTCAAGCTTAACAATGTGTATTGGACAGTAGTACTCCATTATTTCTCACTGTATTGAAGAGACTTCTAGAAACAGGATAGCCTAGAATAGATAAAAGGTAAGGCCCCAAATAAATACTTATTTCAAAATACTCTATATTTAGATTTCTAATAAGGATGAGTTTTAACTTGAGCAGAATGCCTTTTTTCAGGGCAAGCCAGAGCTCTTGAGTACTCGCTGGCCTGATTTGTATTTTTCTAATTACTCTTATTCTTTTGGCCTTACCGTTTAGACCTCTGAATCATTTCCTTCTTTCCAACAGGCCTATACTTCTGGGCAGCCAGGAAACCTAAGCAAGAGAAAAAGGGGTTTACAGTGAATAGTGACATAACAAGGAAGGGTGTGGTGTGCAAGAGCTGTGTGACAGAGTTGCTAGGACTTTGAGGTCCTACTGTGAGCTGACAGTGCTAGGTGGTCACGAACGGCGAAGGCCAAGGCCAGGGTTAAACTATGACTGTGACAGCAGCCTAAGTCTCCTGAAGGCATAACACTGTGGCACAGACTAGACTACGAATTGATAACTGCCCCGTTTACAGGTAACGTGATGAAAGTGTTAGGTACTTTATAGCGTTTTCACAGGTTTCAAATATTACTTTATTGATCTTACACCTGAGCATAACTGTGAAGAGCACTGATTCTGGAGCCAGCCCACCTGGGTTCAAACCTCAGCTTAGTAGGTACTTAAACTCTTAGCCTTTGTTTTCTCATCTCTGAAACAGGGATATTAATAGGATCTACCTGAGGAAGTATTGTATTAAATGCCAACAATGTCTGAGTAAAACATAAGGGCTACATAACAATTACTTTTTGTTTTTTAATATATTTTTATTGATTTCAGAGGGGAAAGGAGAGGGAGAGAGATAGAAACATCAATGATGAAAGAGAATTATTGATCAGCTGCCTCTTGCATGCCCCACACTGGGGATCAAGCCTGCAACCTGGGCATGTGTCCTGACCAGGAATTGAACTGTGATCTCCTGGTTCATAGGTCAACACTCAACCACTGAGCAAAGCTGGCCAGGCCATACTATTATTTTAATTATTAACACTACTATTTCTATTATTATTATTATTATTATTATTATTGCCACCCTATGAAGTAGACAAGCCTGAAATCAGCCCCCTCTTTAATGAAAGAAACGAACAAACATACTACTACTTTTGGAACTAACTTGCTCACAGACACAGAGATTGTTTATAAAAACACCTTCTTACTGTACACTCTCATTTTTAAGATGCAGTGATAGGGCAAGAGTAACTGGGCTTGTTTGGATCATTCAAGTACTGAGAGCTAAACTGGGTGGGTTTTGTGACCTCAGGAGATGTAAGTCTCAGCAAGCAAAGAAGTCTGTCTGTCTGTCCATGTAACTGGCCTAGCATTGAGCAGTGCTCCCCACAGCAAGAAGCAGACCTTAGAAAAAAGAGAACAAAAGCAGACCTTGACCTCTGTACCCAGGAAAGTGCAGCATGTACCTCTCTTGGGGAGCGGGTGCACGGAGTCCCCCTGGCCCTGCCATTCTTGCCCAGTGTTGAACAGCACCTCCCGCTCACTCTGTAACACGTTCTGTAGCTTCCTCTCCTGGACTATTAACTTCAGGCGTTTTATCCGCTCCCCAGAGCGGGAGATGAAGTCAGGTCTGTGAAACAGAAGTGATTCCTGAGGAGAAAAAGCCCCGTCCTTACATTAATGATGCAATTTGCTCTCTAAGGGGCCTAGAAAAACAAGATCTGACCAACAGATTTAAAAAATCTGTTTCTAAAGATATTTTCTATTCTATTCTATTCTTGAAAACTAGAGGCCCGGTGCACAAGGTTTGTGCACCGGAAGGGAGCCCACCTCAGCCCAGCCCATGCCCTCTCACAGTCCGGGAGCCCTCGGGGGATGTCCAACTGATCCAAATGATGGCTTAGGTCCGTTCCCAAGCAGTCAGTCAGACAACCTTAGTGCTGCCACAGAGGTGGGAGAGGCTCCCGCTACCACTGTGCTTGCCAGCCACGAGCTGGTTTCTGGCTGAGTGGTGTTCCTCCTGTGGGAGTGCACTGACCACCAGGGGGCAGCTCCTGTGTGGAATGTCTGCCTCCTAGTGGTCAGTGCGCGTCATAGCGACCAATTGTTCTGCCGTTAGGTCTATTTGCATATTACCCTTTTATTATATAGGAGGATTAAAGGCCCATGCACAAATTTGTGCACCAATGGGGTCCCTTGGCCTGGCCTGCGGGATTGAGCTGAACCGGCTCTCTGACATCCTCTGGGGGGTCCTGGATTGCGAGAGGGTGCAGGCCAGGCCGAGGGACCCCACTAGTGTATGATCGAGGCCGGGGAGGGACATGGGAGGTTGGCCAGCCAGGGAGAGACCATAGGAGGGCTCCAGGGCGTGTCCAGCCTGTCTCGCTCAGTCCCAATTGGCTGGACCCCAGCAGCAAGCTAACCTACCAGTTGGAGTGTCTGCCCCCTGATGGTCAGTGCACATCATAGCGACTGGTCTACGGGTCGATGGTCACGGTCTGTCCCTGGTGGTCAGTACACGTTATACCAAGTGGTTGAGCGGTCTTAGCATATCATTAGCATATTACGCTTTGATTGGTTGAATGGGAGACCAGACACTTAGTATATTAGGCTTTTATTATATAGGATAATCTAACAAACTCTCTGTGGGGGAGAGTTCCAGTAGGGAAATCAGAGGGATCAAAGAAATGCCTTAGGAATAAGCCAAGAGCTAAGATGTGGCAATTATAACTCTCCCAGATAGGATGGAGCTTGGCCCATTGTGTATATTAAATTTTCCTTCAAATACAGGGTGGGGCAAAAGTAGGTTTACAGTTGTCGGTATATGAAACAGTTTATTTTTGTATTATTTGTTAACCATTGTATTATTTTCCATAGGAACAACTGTAAACCTACTTTTGCCTCATCCTGTACACCATTAAATAACATTTCCTGTAGCTCCCAAAGGACATATAAAGAGACTTAGTGCCCTTTAAACTTCGTGCTATATAGCAGTAGGCGTTCTGGAGGAATATAAGGCTGAACCAACATGAGGCCTCCAGGCTAACATGTGTCTATAAACCCAATGAGCAGTGTCACGACATCCTCCCTTCTACTGCCTTGTCCCCAGATGCTGAGAGTGATGCATGATTTAAAATGGTTAACAGAGTAAGGCAGCCCTTGATTAACGATGAGAGTGAGAACAGATGAACTCTGGAGGTGCTAGAAATGAGGGTCACATGACTATGCTTCTGAAGGCCAAGTCACAGATTTAACTTCTTTGTACCTCACCCCTTTTCCCCCCTGAAACACAGGCTAAAACTAACTCAATGTCCCTGTACCTGTAAGGTTGCTTTCACCAATGGCTTCAGTGGACTTCTGCCTGGGCCTGCTAGTGACAAGTGGCTGGCCGTGTGCTGGCTCTGCCAGTTCTGTTCCCGAAGTGGTTCCCTCCAGGGTTTGGTGTTGGTTATTGGTGCAAACCAGGAGACACCAGGGCCACGATGATTGAGGTTTTCCTTCTTAGGACCAGACTTCACATTTTCCACAGGAACAAACCATGAAACTTCTACAGGAAATATTTTTAAGAAGAAAGGAGATTTTTCGTATTTCTCAGAGACATGTGCATAAGATAGGCTCTCAGCAGATTCAGCTGTCAGAGGCCATCATGATGCCCAGGAGTCTGCTTAACTGCAGGAATGACTCTATAACTGTAGTGCGGGGGTGGAGATGGGGTCAACACAGGGTCATTTAGAAAAAAATAATCTGAGCATAGCTTTTCTGCTATAAAACCGGGAATTAGAAACTGACCTTCACAGCAACTCTGCTTATTCTTCCTTAACTTTTTGTCTCCAAGATTTCTGGTAAGGAGCTTTTTTTCTTCTACTTTTTCTTCTGACCAAGAAGTCACATCACTGTCCTCTTCCACTTTAACCTCACTAAGACTTGGAGTTGGGAAAATCACCCCAACATCTCGAGTGTGTTTTTTGACACCGTTCACAATCTCCAAGTTTCCTGAGGGGAAAGATCACAGATGTCTCTGGGAGCAGACTTGAGACTTAGTTAGCAGGTGGTATATTCAAATCAGTAAATGAAGTTTTTAAGGCTTCAAAAATGCAGGCTATGGCCTTTGTTGGGTGGGTTGGAGTGTGTAAGGGGGAAGAGAGGAAAGGAGGAAAGGTGGTAGGGGGAGAAAGGGAGGAAGGTAGGGAAAAGAGAAGAAGAAAAGGGGAAGGGAGAGAAGGAGACGGGGAGAGTGAAGGGAGCGGGGACAAGAGAAGGGTTTTTATCTCTGAGTCAGTTTAGATATTAGAGGGAAAGAACTACTAATATAGATTCAGTTCTGATCCCAAGTGAGAAAGACAGGAAATACTTCTAGTCCTCCTGGAAGTCACTTAGGTAAGGAAGAGGTTGACAGATGTAAAGATAAGACTTGAGGGGAAAGAAAAAGTCAAGGCAGAAGTTTATTTTTGTTTTATAAAATCAAAAGATATAAAAAGGCATAAAATGAAAAGTATCCTTCCCACTCCTATTCTCCATTCACCCAGGTCATAACCCCATTATTCCGGAGAATTTTCTGTGCACATTCAAACAATTCTCTTATTTCCTTATGTTAATCCTCAGCAGAGGGCATTTCCCATTGATTTTTAGAGAGTGGGAGGAGGGGAGAGAGAGAGAGAGAGAGAGAAATACTGATGTGAGAGACACCCACTGGTTGCCTGCTGCACACTGGATCAAACCTGCAACCCAGGTATGTGCCCTGGACAGGGAGTTGAGCCCGAGACACTTTGGTGCCTGGGCTGATGCTCTTACCACTGAACACACTGGCCAGGGCTCTTCCTTATTTTTTAAATACATGTAGTAGCACGATATACACTGTTCTGTACCTTATCTTTTCTTTTTAATTATATGTCATGGAGATCTTGCCATATTGGTAGAGAGACCTTTGTCATCCTAAGTAGGATTTCATTATATAGATGTATGATAATTTATTTAACCATTTGGTTATTGATGGACATATAAGTTGAATTTCATTTTCTGCTATACTAAACAATACTTAGATTAACTATGTGGATAATTCCATTATATGTCTTTTTGCACATATAATGCACAGTATATCTAAAGCCTAAATTCCAAAAGTAAAAGTGAGGGTAAAAGAAATTTTATAGAAATTGCCAAATTGCCTGTCATAGGGGATGTACTTCCAAGTTATGCTCCCACTAGAATGTATGAGAGCACTTATTTCTTTACACTCTTGCCCACATACTTGCTATGAAGCTTAGATTTTTGCCAATCTAATAGGTGAGTAATGACATTTGAGTATAGTGTTAATCTTCATTTAGTATCATGTTGCATATCTTATATTTAAGAGCTACTTGTATTTTAGTGGAAAGAAATGTTTAAATTCAAGTAACTTACCTGCTTGCACGCCCTTGTTTAACATATGTACATTTTGTTTGTCGCAAAGGGTAGAGTTCGAGCTCCAGAAATTACCGGTGGAAGATGAAAAAGAGTCAGAAGAAATCATACGGTTTACCACCTAGAAAAAACAAGAGAGACCCTGCTATCATTACCTGCAGTCAATGCACAATTACCCACAGAATAAGAAAACACAGTCACCAACCAAAAAGAGCCCTTTCTTATCCAATTCTAATTGCTGAGATGAAGCTTGTGACAGTGTGAACATGCTACCACATGACTTATGACGAGGAGAATGCTGCTGTGGTTGAATAAGGGCTTGAGCTGTTTCTTGAAGGTAAGACAACAAACAAACAGACAGACAGACAGACAAACTGGGTATATTCCTAGGACTTGAGAAAATGGAAGAAGGTGCTAGCCAAAAATTAGCCTGGTCAGTCTTCAGAATGAAATTTTGATTGGACACCTGCGTAAGTTTTGATGAGGAGAGGGCCAGGGATAATCATAGAGAGTGATGAGCAGCAGAGTGCTTTCTAAGATCAGGCTCAGATACTCACACAAGGGTAAATGCTGCAGAGCTGAAAGGCCCCCTGAGAAATCCTGAATGAGTACTGCAAAAAGCATTAAAAAGCCCACAAGGCCTTTTTAGTTAAGTTTCGAGCAAGGAGAGCAATGAAGGTTGGAAAAATTCATGGATGTAAGGTGATGGTGGAATATTAGTGGGTGACAAAAACATTATCAAACTGTAGTTGAATAAAAACAGTATAAAATAGTATTTCTTAAACTTGCCTACCGCAACAATCCCCTGGGGGAGTGCCCCTGGCCCAGAACGATGAGTTGGAATCTCACTGGGAGGGAAGGAACATCTCGCTCATCGCCTTCAGCACGTTTGGTAGAGGTAAACTGAAGACCAAGTCAGGAAAGGAAACGGCAGGTACTTGTTCCCCTGAACTAGATAAAGTAAACTACATTCCAGGGACTTCAGGAAACTTAGCAACTGAATCCTGGAGGAGGGAGCTGTTAGATGTCCAGGGACAGGACATGTTGTAATTTTCAGAGATATGTATTGCAAGCTGGTGGGTTTAACACTAATGACCTGAAATATTTTAGAATGGATCATCAATCTGATAACTTCAACGAGGGCTCGTAAGGCAGGCAGAGCAAGCCCTGCCAGGTTAGCCTGGTTTCCCCTAGTAGACATGGTCACTAACTGGCAGACAAAAGAACTATAGTAAGTACTTGATTTGAACAAAATGACAGAAATTCTCATGTGACATCTTTGAGGGCAAGATGGAGTAATATGGGCTGAATGATAATATAAGTTGGTAGAACTATAATTAGTTGAAACACGCATATCCAAATATTCTTATCAACATAAGAGACCATTACTAAGTGACAGATCTTGCATTCAACACAAATATTGACTAAGCGCTTTCTGTGCGTCAGTCACTTGGTTTACTCTGGCTATTCCTTAACATTTTACATATCAGTGTCTTAGAGATATGGGAAGCAGATCTCCTCTACAATGCACATCTGGGAGGGCCTAAATGGCTGCCACAATCCCAAATAACAACAGTAATGATAGGCCAAATCAAACAAAGGATAATTGCAAAGTCCCACACATTAGGCAGGAGGAATGGCAGAAACTTGGACGCAGTAGAAAGAGCTCTGGGTCTGAAGCCCAAGACCAGCGCCAGTCTCACATCTTCCCTCCACTGTTTCTACTCGAGTAAGCCATTACCGCTCTGCACCAGCTTCCCCCCTACAAAGGGAAACTGCATTTCTGAAATTATCTAAGTGTCAGAAAGAACTAATTATTTAGATTATTAACAGTAAAAAACAAATATAAAACTATGAGATTATTATGTTAAAAAAAAAAAAGTATGAGCTCAGAAAGGGTGGTGAAGATGTGACTGACCAGCAAACACTACACCTTTCTGCAAATGTAAAAGAAAAAAGAAAAAGCAGCAGCAATAGTTCAGTAGTGAAACAGACTGATTTTCAAGATAGATTATATACTTTACAAAATGTAAAGTATGCTGCCATTTTTGTGAAAAAGGGTATAAAACATATGCAGGTATTTGCTTTTTAATATATAAAATACCTATGAAAGAAAAGAAACTGGGTTGGAAAGGGAGAGATAAAACTGTCTTTATTTGCAGATGGCATGATCCTATCTGTAGACAATAGGAAGGAATCCATAAGGAGGTACTAGAACTAAAAAAAAGTTTAGCTAGAGAGCAGAATATAAGATCAATAAGAAAATAATCCATTGTATTTTTATATTCTAGCAATGAGCAATCTGAAATAAAATTAAGGAAACAATTCAATTCATAATATCATCAAAAAGAATAAAATATTTAGGAATAAATTTAGCAGAAGGGCAAGCTTTATACTCTGAAAACTATAAACCACTGATGGGAGAAACTAACAAGCTAAATAAATAATGAGATATTCCACATAAGTAATTTAAAAGTGGGTAAAAGACAGACATTTCACCAAAGTGATATGAGTGGCCAATAAGCATATGAAAAGATGTTTAACATCATTAGTCATTAGGAAAATGCAAATTAAAAATCATAATGATATCACTTTATATCCACTAGGATAGTTACGATAAAAAAAAGATGGATAATACTAAGTGCTGAGAAGGAAGCAGAGAAACTGGAACCTTCACATATTGCTGGTGGGAATATAAAGATGGTACAGCAAGTTTGGAAAATACTTTGGCATTTTCTTAAAAATCCTACCTAATAAAATGGTAATATGTAAATTACAATCACTCCGCTATGCCCACGATTGGGCCAGCAGGAGGCGCAGGGGGCGGGACTTGGGGTGGCCGGGGTAGCTGATTGGGCCAGCAGGACACTGAGCTCGTGTTGCCAGCGGCAGGGCGAGCTCAGTGTCTGCGCCATGGCTGTGCTGCGGAACAGAAGGGGCCTCTGGGGCAGCAAGCTCACGTCCCGCCGCGGACCATCAAAAGCGGGGGAGCTGGGTGCCTGTCCACTCAGGCACCAGGCCTTTCGGGAGCCTCCACCACGCCAGAGGCTTCTGAAAGGCCTGGTGCACCAGCGGACAGGCACCCAGCTCCACCGTGATTGAAAGCGAAAGCGTGTAGGGGACCCTACACGTGCATGATTCAATCATGCACTGGGCCTCTTACTAAAAATAACTGACTTGTACACTTTAAATAGATAAATTTTTATGTTATCTAAATTATACTTCAATAAATCTGTTTACAGCCCTGGCTGATTTGGCTCAATGGATAGAGCGTCAGCCTGCGGACTGAAGGGTCTCAGGTTAAATTCCGGTCTAGGGCACATGTCTGGGTGAGGGCCGATCCCCAGTGTGGGACATGCAGGAGGCAGTTGATCAGTGATTCTCCCTCATCATTGATATTTCTCTCTCTCTCTCCCTCTCTGAAATCAATAAAAAAATATTAAAAAAATAAATCTGTTTACAAAACAGGAGGACATGATTAAATACTTTTACACATTTTAAATTTTGTATCATGTGATTGTATTACTAGTTTAAGAAGTGAGAAGAAAACAAAACCTTACAGAGTGTAGCAATAAAGGTCTAATGGCTCTGGTGAGTTCAACGGGAGTAAAATATGTAGGTCAGAGAACTATTCTATCCAGAGAGGAAGGTGATAAATCTGTTCTGTAAACATGCTCTCTCTATCTGAAGTACATACAGCATGCTTAGTTCAGAGATGTTTAAAAATGGGATACTGACAAACTTCATAGACCCAGGAAAGCTGCCATCTTGGGAAAGGGGAGTAGAAAGCATGACCTGAGAGGAATAGTTCAAAGAGTGAAGATCAGAAAGAAAACAAAATAAAATAAAAATACTTCAGGGAAGGAAGAGGGGACCTAAGAGTTAGAAGATTAGATCTATTTTCTGTGCCTTCGGAGTGCAAAACTGGGAACAGAACCAGGATATCAATGCAGGCTGATCGTGAATCTTTGTAAGTTACATCCTTTGAAAACTGAAGCCTTAAACAAAGGGGGGATGAGCTGTTCATGAGCAGTGAGTGGAGGAGCTGTTGAAGCAGAGGCTGGAGCACATGGTGGTAAAGGTGAAACAGAAGTGTTAATGATGGTCCCTTCCAACCCTGAGCCTGAACCTTCTGAAGTTCCGAAGCACACACTCAGTCATGATATGCACCACTGGTGTGAAAGAACACACATTTACATCTGATTAAATGAGAAGACTTGGTGTGTGTGATTCCATTTCTAGGTCAAGTCCCTGCCTAGAAAAAGGTTAATATTTAAAAATAGAAAGTAATCTAAAAAAAATTTCCTTTCAACAAAATATAGTTAGCCTTCTAGAATGGTGAAAATAAAAAGAACATACAAAAGCAAGTGTTTTCAAGGATGTGGAGAAATTGGAACCCTCATACATTGCTATGGAAATGCAAAATGGGGATAATACTTTGGATAACGGTTTAGTAGTTCCTCAAATGGTTAAACATAAAGTTATATATGACCCAGCAGATATCCACTCCTAAGCATATGCACAAAACAAAACACGTCCACACAAAAACTTCCCCATGAAAGTCCACAGCAGCTTTGTTAATAGCCAAAAAGTTAAATACAAATGTCCGTTAACTGGTGGCTGGATAAATAAAATGTGGTGTAGTCATACAATAGAATGGTATTATCTCTCTATATAAAACCCTAATATGCAAATAGACTGAACAGCAGAACTGAACAACTGGTTGCTATGACGTGCGCTGACCACCAGGGGGTGTGTGTGGAACATGGCGGGCATTGGCAGCAGTCAGCAGAGCATGGAACATGGTGGGCGTTGGCTGTAGCAGGATGGTGGAGCAGGTGAGCGAGGTGCCAGACTAAAGCGGGGCCCTGGTCACTGTCATTGGGGCAAACCTCTGGTGGTTACTGAAAATTTGTTCCCATGTGCCACATTCCCGTCCTGCACTCGCACCTGCTGCAGGCGCTGTCAGCAGGTGTGAGTAGTGGCTACCAGCCCTGATTGCCCCTGAAGGTTTGCACCTCCCCCTGCTCCTAAGGGGCAATCAGGGCAGCAGCCGCTGCTCACACCCACTGCTGGTGCTGGCCCCAATCGCTGTGCCATCAGCAGGTACGAGCGGGGCCAGTCCTATCAGCATGTGGGAGGGGCAATGGTGGGAGTGGGGCTGCCAGCAGACAGGACCGGGAGCATCGGTGGGAGGGGCCAGGACCCGCCCCTGTGCCCACTGCAGTCTCTCGGCTCACAGTTCCTTTCAAGGTGCACGGATTAGTGCACTGGGCTCCTAC
Organism: Eptesicus fuscus; assembly: GCF_027574615.1. Lineage (NCBI taxonomy): Eukaryota > Metazoa > Chordata > Mammalia > Chiroptera > Vespertilionidae > Eptesicus > Eptesicus fuscus. The sequence continues at coordinate 44,768,529 of NC_072488.1, read as the reverse complement.
TTTGGTAATAAAAAGGAATACATGCTACAATGTAGATGAACCTAGAAAACATTAAGTGAAAGAAGCCTGTCTCAAAAGATCACATATTGTATGATCCCATTTATATAAAATGTCCAGAATAAGAAAATCTACAGGCAGGAAGTAGATTAGTAACCACAGCCAGGGGCTGGGGCAAGGGTGGGAGGTTGGGGGAAATGAGAAGTGACTGCTAATGTGTACAGGGTGTTTTTGGGTGTGTTGGAAATGTTTTAAAATTAGATGGTGCACAACTCTGCATACACTGAGACCCAATGAATTGTACATTTAAATATAAATTTTATGGCATGTGAAGGATCTCAAGAGCTGTAAAAATATATTTATTCATGTGTGGCCAACTGAAATACTTGTAGATTACGAAGCCTTATTTGAAGCAAAAGCTTCTCATGCTTTATGGTTCTGCATCTCCTGATACTGAATCAGAGATATGAGAACAATCGAAAGTGAGCAACAGTATCATTTCACATAACGAATAGACATTCCTAACAAAAATGTAGGTGCTAAATGTTGTAGATACACTCAAACACTATACACACTCTATGATTAGGGCCAAGTGCAAACTATCAGAATCATGCAATGTTGACTTTCACAGTTTCACAATAATCGCAACATACAGGTCTGCATTGCATATGACAATTTGTGCTGAGAACCCACTATGCGGTAGAACATTTTTGCTAAAGTTATTTATAGATGCTGTTGGTAAACCACAACACTCCCACTTTCCTCAGTTCCTGGGAAAGGCTAAAGACTCAACATCTATCCCTCAGGGCCTGGGATTAGCCAGGTGTGATCAACCCATTCAGTTCTCAGTAATGGGGCTTATATATAAAGATTTAAATGACTACAAGTCAAATGACATTATCAGCTATCATGGTTTAAGCTTGCTGTTGTAGAGTCTTGAAAGGAGATACATGGCTGTTTTTTTTAAAATATATTTTTATTGATTTCAGAGAGGAAGGGAGGAGAGAAACATTAATGATGAGAGAGTATCACTGACTGGCTGCCTCCTGCATTCCCCACACTGGGGACCGAGCCCACAACCTAGGCATGTGCCCTTGACCAGAATCGAACCTTGGACCCTTCAGTCCACAAGCTGATGCTCTTTCCACTGAGTCAAACTGGCTAGGGCTACATGGCTGTTTTTGTTTTAATTTCTATTATGAGAGCAAACTCACCTGCTGATGCCTTACTCTACACTGGGAAAAGGAGATGTTTCAGGCTTTTGTATGTTTTAGTTTAACTAAAATCTAGGTGAGACTCATTCTCATATTTCTTGATCAGACACACCATCAGATCCAGAAAAAGAAAAAGAGCTTTTCAACTAAAAATTTATTTTAGGTGGAAATAGGAAAACATAATATAGGAAAAAAGGACATGTTTCCTTACATGACCCTATATGGCTACTCTTCATGTAGATTGTTATTGCTGACCTTCAGGTAGTCAGGTGCCTGCAAGACGTTTTGCTTTGTCCCCCGGCCCCCCACCCCCCCATCCAAGCCCCAGAGGAATGGGTTTATGTTAATTCATTTATAACCATTCAAATTTAGGACCAGAGATACATAAGACAGTCAGAGTCAAAATTAGAAATATATTCAATGTCATCAAAATAATTTTTGTTGTTGTGAAAAGTTTTAGTTATATGCAGGTCAAACTGGGAAATGAAGTTTCAATAATAAAACTACCCAGTAAAGGGTGACACAATCACAAAGCACCTGTCACAAGAAGAACACTTTAACATAGTTTCAATTCCTAAAGACAAGATTAAAGCTTAAAAAGCAGGAACTCAGGTGATAATTATTATTCAGAACTGGTCATTTATTTCTGCAGGTATGGTAGATAACTATGGAAAATCTTCCCCAGAAAATTAAAAATGCAGTAGCTCCTCAGAAATTTTGTTACATGAATGAGGAAATACTACAGAGATGGAATGATTCTGAATGATATCAAAATTCAAAGTATGGTTGAAAGGCTGGATGGTTAAAATGATAACTGAGGCCAAGAAACTATAACAGGATAGTAAAGTTTCCCAGATAATGACAGGGGTTGGGGTAGGGAAAAAAAAAGAAAAAAAGAAACAAGTTCTCAATTAATACATGGGAAAAACCAGGTTAACAAATGATCATGAAAATCTTGTAAAGGGTGGTCCAACTAGATGACATGGGTCCCAAAAGATTTTCTATCAGGTTTTTAATTATGGTTTGGAAGTGCCTCCTCTTTCCGGTCTACCCTCTTTTTCTGCATTCGCTCAAGTCTTTCCTCTTGGCTTTAATATTTATGAAGATGATGACTCGAAAATCTTTATTTCACTTATGATACAGTCATGAAATCATACATATCTATGTTAGATATTTTCACTCATATATTCTGATCTAACTTCAAATTTAATAAATGAAATGGCTTCATATTTTGGTCAGAATTAGTTTCTTCTTTAGATCTCTCCTTCTGATAAGGTGTTCACATATTCAGTTATTTTGAGTAGAAATTTTAAAAGAACCATGGCTATTAATTACCAAGTCCAATTGATTAGAGTCCAGCTTAACCCAAGAATATTAGATTTTTCTAACAATTTAGGAATATCACTTTGCTTAAAAATTTCTATTAACAATTAGTTGAATATAAAAATAACATCATACCTATGCACACAAAAATAAATTCCATGTGGATTAAGGGTTTAAGAGTGTTGCCTCCTACCCTTAGAATGATGTTTTTAAGTTTTCATCTGTTTAGTGAAAAATAGTAGCTGTTAAGGTTGCAATGTTACTATATTGTGGTTAGAAAGTAAGAGCTTATAAATCTCCCACTTTGGGGATTTATCAACATTTTGTCTAAATGTACAATTACTTTTTTAAAGTGGACATTTGGAACAACTGTAGATGCTGTGTTTTGGAAATGAAGTTTTATATAGATATTTTATTTATTTATTTATTTAAAATATATTTTATTGATTTTTCACAAAGAGGAAGGGAGAGGGATAGAGAGTTAGAAACATCGATCAGCTGCCTCCTGCACACCCCTCACTGGGGATGTGCCCGCAACCAAGGTACATGTCCCTGACCGGAATCGAACCCAGGACCCCCAAGTCTGCAGGCCGACGCTCTATCCACTGAGCCAAACCAGTTTCGGCTACATAGATATTTTAAATCATGCTTGTAAATATGGCTATTAAAATCTTCCACATCTTTTATCTGTTATATGTAAAAATCAAAGAAAAGCAATTAAAGTATCCCACTCTTATGTTATCACTTTCTATATTATAATTATGGCTAGATGAATGAACAAATGTTTGTATCCTGATTCAAAGGACAGCAGTAGATGAGATTAACCAAAGAACCTGTGTGTATATATGCATAACCCATGGACACAGACAATAGTGTGGTGAAGGCGGGTGAAGGCTAGAAGGGGTCAATGGGGAAAGAAAAGGGGACACCTGTAATACTTTCAACAATAAAGGTAAAAAAACAAAAAACCCACCAGTGAGTAAACAGGGGGAAAAAAAAAAAGAACAGCAGTAATTTTGGAAGTCTCTAAAAGACTCTCCTCTCTTAGAAATTACAAAGAAAGTGGGGGTAGGATATATTCACAACACAAGTAACATTTAATTTAAAAACAACAACACACCAACAAAGAAAACCCCTACCTTCCCATAGTACATGGACTTGTATTTCTAATCTTCCAGCAAAACTAGAAATTGGCATAGAAATGGAAACAGGAATTTTCATGCATTGTAGGTAGGAATAGAGACTGGAAAATTAAGTATACATATAGCTTATGATCCATGATTCCACTTCTGGATATATATGCCAAAGACAGTCTCACACAGGTCCATTAGGGGATATGCACAAGGGTGTGCACTGTAGTCTTTTGTGGTGCTGGGAGTTGACAGCAACCTTGGTGTCCATTACAGGGAACATACATAAAAGAGGCCATGAACCTAGGAGCACATTTAACTCAACCCTTAGCACATGGAGTTAAAAGAAAATTCTACTTTACTTTGGCATAGAAACTGTGTAAATACTTCTCTAATCCTAATATTTTACTCTGCTTCCAGAAGGATTTATTATGAGATTCAAATAGAAATTTTAAGCAGAAACTAGAATGCAATGAAAAACCTGAAGATTTTCCTTTCCAGTTCATAACTAACATTTTGTGTGTGTGTGATCTGTCTGGCTTACCTCACTTTTTAAATTAATGTCAAACAAAAACAACCTTAATAGTTTATTATTAGAAAATACATGCTTCTGGTAAAAAAACATGACATAGAAATTTATAAAGAATCCCATAATTTTAAGATATCAGTATTTTATTTTGATTCAGTTGTGTGACATATACATACATATATATGTATATATATCACACAATTATGTATAGATAAAATATTTGGAATATAAATATAGTTTTACATCTTGCTTTTTATTTCTTAACTAGAGGCCCGGTGCACGAAATTCGTGCACGGAGGGGGTTGTCCCTCAGGCCAGCCTGTACCCTCTCCAATATGGGACCCCTTGAGGGATGTCCGACTGCCCGTTTAAACGGGCAGTCAGACATTCCTCTTACAATCCAGGACTGATGGCTCCCAACTGCTTGCCTGCCTGCCTTCCTGATTGCCCCTAACCACTCTGCTGCCAGCCTGTTTGCCCCCACCTTCCCTCCTCTGCCGGCCTGGTCACCCCTAACTGCCCTCTCCTGCAGGGTTGATCACCTCCAACTGCCCTTCCTTGCAGGCTTGGTCCCTCTCAACTGCCCTCCTTTGCAGGCCGGGTGCCTCCCAACTGCCCTCTCCTGCTGGTCATCTTGTGGTGGCCATCTTGTGTCCACATGGGGGCAAGATCTTTGACCACATGGGTGCAGCTATATTGTATGTTGTTGCAGTGATGATCAATCTGCATATTACTCTTTTATTAGATAGGATAGAGGCCTGGTACAGGGGTGGGGGCCAGCTGGTTTGCCCTGAAGGGCGTCCCAGATCAGGTGGGGGTTCCCTTGGGGAGTGGGGCGGCCTGAGTGAGGGGCCTGTGGTGGTTTGCAGGCCGGCCACGCCCCCTGGCAACCCAAGTGGAGGCCCTGGTATCTGGAATTTATTTTCCTTCTACAATTGAAACTTTGTAGCCTGGAGCGGAGCCAAACCTGGGGTTCCCTCTGAGGCCGGCAACCATTTGTGTTTGGGTTATAATTGAAACTTTGTTGCCTTAAGCAGGTGGGCCCAGCCAGGGTGTGCGGAAAGCTTTGCTTCCCCTGTTGCCGGCGGCAACCCTGGCCTGCTCTCTCAAGCTCCATTCTGCCGCCATTTGTTTGAATTTGTTTACTTTCTATAATTGAAACTTTGTAGCTTGAGTGGAGGCTTAGGCCTGGCAAGGGCAGGCGGAAAGCTTGGCTTCCTCTGTTACCTAGGAAACCTTGCTCTCTGTGACTGTAGCCATCTTGGTTTGGGTTAATTTGCATACTCACTCTGATTGGATGATGGGTGTGGCTTGTGGGTGTGTCAGAGGTATGGTCAATTTGCATATTTGTCTATTATTAGATAGGCTATATCATAAAATGTTTTTTTGGCGGGGTTCTAAGTTACTGCTTTTTACTTGTTTCTCTCCATAGATGATCATAATTGTAAAGACTACTATGAAATCAGCCAATACTATTAAAATAAATAAGAAATAGTGGTAAACATTTGATTTTACATTAATGAGATAAAAAATATAGAGAAATAATTCATCTCCAACTTTTTTCCATGAACAAAACTGAAACACCTGACTTTTTTTTTCTGACAATAGTAAACTATTCCCCTTCTTCAACTCTAATATACAACCAGAAACTGAGAAAAAGAGATAAGGAATGTTGGGAGAAGGAATAAGAGAGAAAACACAGAGCACAGAGGTAAACACAGCCAGAACATGAGAGAAAGAGCGGAGAGGAGGAGTAACCGGAAAAACAAGAGACACAGTAGAGACAGTGAGACAGGAGACAGCGGGTGGGAAGGGGAAGAGCGCAGTGCACAGAGTGTGGGTGTACAGAGGCACGGAGAAAAGTAGAAAGCATGAAAAGACACAGTAGTGAGAGAAAGCACGGACTGTAGAGACTGCACAAGTACAGGTGAGGCACAGAAAGACTGAGTCAAAGAAAGAGTAGGTGTCATCAAAGGAAGGAGGGGAGGATGAGCAGGAAGCTGCAGCTATTCCCTTATACTGATTCTTAAACCCTCAAATAACAGGTAAGAAATGTGCCGGACACACAGGTTCAGGACAAAGAAGCATGAGCATATCTGAGGAAATACAGGTTAAAGACAGGATAGGCAGTTCAAAAAAGTAATAGAAATGGTCAATAATCATACAAAAGAAAATAAAAATCTCAGTGGATGTGATTTTTAAAATGTAAAGCAGAATAGATACCATATTCCAGGTCTATCGGCTTGGCAAATGCTAACAAGAATGCCATTGTCAGGTACTGACCAAGGTATTATTATTATACATTGCTAGTTAAAAAATAATTTGTTTCAGGAGGACAACTTAATAGTGTAGACTAAAAAAACTTTTTTTTTTATTGATTTTTTTACAGAGAGGAAAGGAGAGGGATAGAGAGTTAGAAACATCGATGACAGAGAAACATCGATCAGCTGCCTCCTGCACACCCCCTACTGGGGATGTGCCCGCAACCAAGGTACATGCCCTTGACCGGAATCGAACCTGGGACCCTTGAGTCTGCAGGCCGATGCTCTATCCACTGAGCCAAACCGGCCAGGGCTAAAAAAACTTTTTAAAAATCCTCACCAAAGGATATGTTATTGATTTTTAGAGAGAAAGGAAGAGGGGGAGGGGAGGAGAGGGAGAAACATCTATGTGAGAGACATCCATAGGTTGCCTCCAGCACATGCCCTGACCTGAGATGGAACCCACAACCTCTTGGCATACAGGATGATGCTGGATTAAACATTTTGAATGTGCATTCTTAATAATCCAGAAATTTCATGTTAGAAATATATCTCAAGGAAACAGAAAAAAATCCACAGAGATGTAACAAGATAATTCATCAAAGTGCAGATTATGATAAAAATTTCAAAACAATTTAAATGTCTGTCACTAGGTAACTAATTAGATAAATACTATATTTATACAATGAAACCAATAAAGCCAGTAAAAATGACTACATTAATCTGCATCTGACATAGAAAGATGTCTAAAATATACTAAGTGTAAAGTTTCAAAACAATATACATAATACGATTACTTTTACTTGTTTCTCTTCATATATGAACATGTGTAAAGACTATTGAAATGTTTTATAAAAATGTAAGAAACACTGATAAACATTTAATCTTACTCTCTTATTAAAGTCTCTTCATTAGGTATTTAGCTACATTAGAACATGGACATAATGAAATAGATTCAACATAAGCAGATGTGTGAATCATAAAATACAAATCTATTAATTGATTTTGACTATTTCAGGACAGTGAGAATTCTGGGTGATTTCCAAATTTTTTGTATTTTTTATATTATCTGAACTCTTCACATTTAGTTATCTTTTACCTTTATAACTCAAAGGAAATAAAGAGAAATCTTTTTTGACAAAATATTTGGTAATAAAGAGGGACAAAAATATAATGTGGTAGAAGCACCAGGTAAAATCATTAATAGCCTATGGGGAGCAAAAACATGAGCACAGTTCTAGTTGAGAAGAAGCCTACAGAAAAGACAGAAATCCAAAATAAAAGATAGAGAAACAAAGAGAAAACAAATGAATGAATTTTTGAAAATATGATAGCATAAAGACAGGCTTAATAAACCTCTTCTTCAATAACTGAAAGACAAAATAAAAAGTAAAAAGAATATTCAGAATCTAGGGAAAGGACTCAACTCAGACCAAAAAAATTCCAGAAATACTGTCTAGAGAAACTGTTACCAAAGGCTGCTATGAGTTAACAAAAGAGAAGGAAAAAAACAAAGAAAAAAATAAGAGAAAAAAACACACCAAAAAACAAAAGAGAAGGGAACTAGACTGGCTGGGCCTGATTGAGACTGGAAATTACATGTAATAAGGCTTAAGTCTGGAAGTTACAACTTCAGACACCCCAGGGGATAGCCGAATCCCTGCGGAGAGGATTAACACCTCTCTGCCCTCCATGTAGGGATGAAGGACTGCTTTTTCAATCTCCCAGGGGACAACCAGTCCACTGAGATTATGGCCAGGTGAGGGGTGTAGCTGGGGGAGGAATCCTATCTAATAAAAGAGAAACATGCAAATTGACAGTACCTCTGCTACGCCCACCAGCCAATCAGGAGTATACAAATTAGCACAACAAAGATGGCAGTTAATTTGCATATCCAGGCGCAGAGCAAAGACTTAAGACAGCACAGAAGGAAGCCAAGCGCTGCAGAAGGGAGCAAAGCTGCGGAGAAGCAAGTGGGGTGGTGGAGAAGGGAGGGAAGCAGGCGGGGTGGAGGAGATGGCAGCAGGAAGCCCTATTCTTGAAGGAATCTTCCTGCAACGGGCCTCTAGTCTATATATATATAAAAGCCTAAGCGACTGCTGCAACCGGTCGACTACTTGACCAGTTGCTATGATGCACTGACCACAAGGGGGCAGAGGCTCAATGCAGGAGCTGCTCCCTGGTGGTCAGAGTGCTCCCACAGCTAACCTCCCGTGGCTGGCCAACCTCCCGCGGTCTCTCCCCCTGGCCGGCCGGCCAGCCCCGAATGGCCCGATCACAGGTCAGGCTGAGGGACCCCACCTGTGCACGAATTTGTGCAGCAGGCCTCTAGTAAACAATAACGGGGAAATTCCTTTCCTAGACACTGGGCAATAGAAGCCAAGATGGCACAGGGGAAGGTCCTTCTACTTTGAGGCATGTGCAGCAGGAGCCAAATGGTGACCATAATGGGGAGGTGCCTATCCTGGGAAAAGGATAAGATTAGATGAGGGCATGAAACTCCAGAAGATCTAAGAAAGAGACTGAATAGGGGGAAGGATTAGGAAAGAGAAGTTAGTTTGAAAGAAAGCCTGCTCTCTCTTAAACCGAAGGTAATATAATCCAAGCTTAACAAAGGCCAATCTCAGTAACACACATGTACCAGTTAGTTCAAATGTGTTCTCTCTCTGTAGCAGCTGCGAGGTTCCAAGCATGGGCCTACGTGCAGCAGTGCAGTGCCTGCTCAGCAGTCAGGAACAGAGACTACAATAGCCAGATGGGGACAGAGACTGAGCTGAACTAAGCTTAGGCATGGACTGAACAGAACTACAAAGTTTCAGACACCTCTTGGCCAATGGCATAGAATTTCCTGGCCCTGGTCCTCCTGGGCTCGGTGAGGACAAGTGTGGGCTTGCTGCCCCAGAGGCTGGACTTCCCCCATAGAGAGGCAGAGCTTAGCTATCTGCTCGTGGATGAGACACTGGGCACCTGGAAATAGTCTATTGCTTCTATTCCAATAAGTCTTACCACTACACCTCATCCTCCTATGCACAGGTCCCTGAAATGCTTTCCTCGTGACTCTGTGGAAGAACCCTATTTCACTGGCAACAAAACAACTGGGACCAAATTTAAGGAGCCATCACAAAGCTCTTTCTATACAAAGAATATACTTAACACTAAATTGTACACTTAAATGGTTAAGATGATAGATTTTATGTACTGTGTTTGTTTTAACACAATAAAAAGGTCATTTCCCCAGTCTGAAATAGAATTTTGTATAATAAACACATAGAACAGGAAAAAAAGATAAAATTTAAACCAAACATACTTGTTATAATTTGGACCTTAAGCAAAATAAATTCACTTCAAAAGAAAATCCTCACGTTGAGGGGGAGGGTTAAATTCAACTAGATGCTACTTACACTGGAGTAAAATGACTTAGAAGAGCTAAAAATAAAAAGATGGGCAAAGACCAACTGTGCAAATGTACATTTAAAAATTGCATTGGATGAAACAGAATCAAAGACAAAATATGTTAAAAATGGAAAATGAACTTACTTTGGACAATTTACAGCGTAATTCATAGTGATTAAAAACTGTCATCTATATTGTATGTGCCAGACATAAACTTATACATAAACCTTCAATTACCACCAGATAAATCAACTTTCAATTATATTCTTTGGAATCCTTAATGGATCAAGGAAACCAATATTTGGGAAGAATATAATAAAGATAATTAACGAAGATGATATACTAAGCATATTCATATAATTAGAATGTTATACTCTGTATGGAGACTCTACCTCCTTTATAACACCCTTGGAGTACTGAGTCATATATTAAGTCACAAGTCTCTATATATCCTGAAAACAGAAATAGAATTGAGCACAATCTCTAATCACGATACAGCAAAATTAATATGCAGTGAGACAATAAATCTAAGGAATGGAATTAAAAAAAAATTCTCTCATAAACTCCTCTTGGGTCAAACAGGAAATCCAAAGCTACATTATAAAACATCTAAAAAGTACTACTAATAAAAATACCACAGGTCAAAATCTACCAGTAGTAATATACATTTTTCCCCCACTTGGATATCAACAGAGTTGAATAAAGCAGTGCTGCCATCTTTATAACCACCACCACCACCAATAACAACAAAAATAAACCAACTTTAATTTCATGAATTTTCTTAAAGCCTCAGAAAGTCGAGGTCAGAGGTCAACTCTGGTCCTAAATCTAATAAGATACTGCTGTTATCTGGTTATCTGGAAGAGATATAACTGGACATAATTAAGAAGGTTCAAGATTGGATTAAGTGCTGGAGACTGACAAGAGTGTGAAGCCCTTGGGAGCTATAGAAATTGAGGGAGTCTGCACCCCTTTGCTGACTATTTTCTATGAACTCCACCAGGAAAACGATTGAAGAGTTTTATGAAAGTGTCCATTATAGTGCAACCCAGGAAAGTGAAACAGCAGCTGTTGTGGGAAGGGCACAGAACTACCTGGGAGGGATGTCAGCAAAACTGGCAGAATAGGGAGAGCTCCAGGAACCTGCCCCTTTACTAGGACCAAAAACCTGACAAAAACTGTCAAAATCAACCTTATCAAAACTCTAAAATACAGTCAAAGGTACATGGCAACTAAAGAAAAGCAAGAGCAAGGACAAATAAAGTAGGAGAGAGCTTTGTGGCTTTTTACTTAGCATTGCTTGCCCTACCCTTATTCCCCCTTCCCCGGCAAAGTATTTCTGGAATGCAAGGATGGTTTAACACATACCATTATTAATGATTATCAATATACTAGAGGCCCAGTGCACAAATTTGTGCACGGGTGGGGTCCCTCAGCCTGGCCGGTGATCAGGGCTGATGCGGGGGGCAGGGGAGGCAGCCAGCCAGTGGGGAGGGACTGCAGGAGGTTGGCTGTGGGAGTGCACTGACCCCTGGTGGTCAGTGCATGTCATAGCAACCGATCAACTGGTTATTTGGTTGTTCAGTTGCTTAGGCTTTTATATATATAGATACCATATTAATAGAGTTTTAAAAAACCACCCATATGATCATCTCAATAGGTGCTGAAACATTTGGCAAAAAACAAAACCCTTTCATGGTAAGAACACTCACCAAAATATGAAAAAAAGGTAACTTCCTCAGCACAATAAAGGTCATATATGGAAATACACAGCTAAAACCAAGACTGAATGCTTTTCTAAGATCATAAACAAACAATGGTGCCTTGCTTTTACCACTTCTATTTGACACTCAACTGGAAGATCTAGCCAGACCAATTAGGCAAGAAAAATAAAGGGCACCCAAATTGAAAAAGAGGAAGTAAGACTATCTCTATTCACAGATAATATAGCCTTATATATAGAAAATCCTAAAGAATGTTCAAGAAGCCCTAGCCAGTTTGGTTCAGTGGTTAGAGCATCAGTCCATGGACTGAAGGGTCATGGGTTCAATTTTGGTCAAGGGCACATACCTCAGTTGCAACCTCAATCTCTGGCTTGGTTGAGGCGTGTGCAGGAGGCAACCAGACAATATGTCTCTCTCGCATTGATGTTTCTCTTTGTTTCTCCCCCTCTGTCCCATGCTCTCTAAAAATCAATGGAAAAATACCCTTGGATGAGGATTAACAATAACAACAACAAAAACCTGCAAGAAAACTGTTAGAATTAATAAACAGGTTGCGTGATACAAGACCAACATAACAATGAACAATGCAAAAATGAAGAAAACAATTACACTTAACATCACATCAAAAAGAAAAAATAATAAAAATCACATGGCATACCAAAGGGCCTCAGATAGCCAAAACAGTCTTGAAAAAGAATAAGGTTGGAGGTCTTATACATCCTAACATCACAATTTACTTCAAAAGATAGAGTAAACCCAAACAGTGTGTACTAGCATACTGTAGACAGACACATAGACCAATGGAATAGAATAGAGAGCCCAGAAATAAATCCTTACATATATGGTCAAATGATTTTTGACAAGGGTGCCAAGACCATTCAACAGGGAAAAGACTGTCTTTTTTCAACAAATACTGCTGGGAAATATCCACGTGCAAAAAAATAAAGTTTAAAGCCTTACCTTAACACTGTATACAAAAATTACTTACTGTGCTCACGGATTGGTAGACTTAATATTGTTAAGATGGCAATAAATTCCAAAGCCAACACAGATTTAATACAATTAATATAAAAATCCTAATGACCTTTTCAGCAAAAACTGAAAAGCTGATCTTAATATTCACATGGAGATACAAGGAATTTAAATAGCAAAAACAGTGTTGGAAAAGAACAAAGTTGGAGGAGTCACCTTCTCAGTTCTTTCCACAAGGTTACAGTAATCAAAATGGTGCAGTAATGGCATACAAATAGAAATACAGATAAAAAGAATAACATGAAAGCCTAGAAATAAACCTCAATTATATGGTCAACTGAGTTTTGACAATGAAGCCTCAAGGGAGAAATAATAGTTTTTTCAATAACTGATGCTGAGACAATTGAATATCCATGTGGAAAAGAATCAAGTTTTGACCCTTACCTCATATTATATACAAAAATTAACTCAATATATATCAAAGATGCAAATGAAAGAGCTAAAAGTATAAAAAATTTAAAATAAAAGGACAAATCTTTATGACTTTGGACTTAGCAATGGTTTCTTAGATATGAAACCAAAAGCACAAGCAACAAAAGATAGGGATACTGGGCTATTCATCAAACTGTAAACTGTTGCCCTGACTGCTTTGGCTCAGTGGATAGAGCGTCGACCTGCGGACTGAAGGGTCCCAGGTTCCATCCCGGTCAAGGGCATGTACCTTGGTTGCAGGCACATCCACAGTGGGAGGTGTGCAGGAGGCAGCTGATCTGTGTTTCTCTCTCATTGATGTTTCTAACTCTCTATTCCTCTCCCTTCCTCTCTGTAAAAAAATCAATAAAATATACTTAAAAAAAAACCACAAAAAACAACTGTAAACTGTTGTGGCCTAGCCAACATGGCTCAGTGGTTGGCCGTTGACCTACACAGCAGGAGTTCACGCTTTGATTCCTGGTCAGGGCACATGTCAGGTTGCAGGCTTCATCCCAAGTAGAGGCGTGCAGGAGGCAGCCAATCAATGATTCTCTCTCATCATTGATGTTTCTCTCTCTCTCTTCTTCTCCCTTCCTCTCTGATATATATATATATATATATATATATATATATATATATATATATATGTATATATATTAAAAATATTTTAAAAAACACACAAAAAAACACATTGTGAATGTACTTAGTGCCACTAAACTGTGCACATTAAAATGATAAACTTTATTTTTTAAAGTATATTTTTATTGATTTCAGAGAGGGAGAGGAAGAGAGAAACATTAATGATGAGAGAGAATCACTGATCAACTGCCTCCTGCGGGCCCTCTACTGGGGATCGAGCCTGCAATCGGGCATGTGCACTTGACCAGAATTAAACCCGGAACTCTTCATTCTGCAGGCCAGTGCTCTATTCACTGAGCCAAACCGGTAGGGCAAAATAATCAACTTTATGTTGTGTGTATGTATTTTACCACACACAAAAATCCCTCCTTAGCTCCTTTTCCCTGATCTCTTCTATGGAACAAAAAGCCTTACTCTGTGCCATTTCCAATTATTTTTTACTTAAAAAAATTCATATTGTACTATTTATATATGTAATCACTATCATTTAATACCTACCCAACCTCAATTATAATATTTATGGTAAACTGTCTGGACGTCTTGTGCCGTCTTTTGTCTAGACTAGCAATCTCTAAATTAATTATGCAGATCTACAGGAAAAAAATATACATGTATTTTAATCTTTACCCAAGGATATTTTTAAAAACTGATTTGAGAGAGAGAGCATCAACTTGTCTTCCGATCACTCACATTTCTTCATTTATTTTTTTATTTTTATTTTTTTTAAAATATATTTTATTGATTTTTTACAGAGAGGAAGGGAGAGGGATAGAGAGTCAGAAAGATCGATGAGAGAGAAACATCGATCAGCTGCCTCCTGCACACCCCCCACTGGGGATGCGCCCGCAACCAATGTACATGCCCCAGACCGGAATCGAACCCAGGACCCTTCAGTCCGCAGGCCGACGCTCTATCCACTGAGCCAAACCGGTTTCGGCTCTTCATTTATTTTTAAAAGTCATGTTGTAGCTTACCTCTCTCTGGCTTCCATAATTTTCTTTCACTCTATATTTCCTTTAAAAAAATCATATTTTTTATTTTGTGTGTGTGTTTAAAAGCAACTCAAAATGTCTTGAAAGACAGGGAGAAATGTATCAACAACAACAACAACAACAACAACAAAAACCCCCAGGCAATATTGGTTAGAATGGAGGTCATTCTAAACTAAAAGCTCCCAGGTGCCAGGCATATACTTTGCAGATTCTGAAGCAGTTTGAGAGAGAAACATTGATGTATGAGAGGAACATCAATAGGTTGCCTCCCTTATGTGCCTTAACTGGGGAACTAATTGGCAACCTAGATATATGCCCTGATGGGGAATTGAACCCGCAACCGTTTTGAGGTATGGGATGACACTCAACTAACTGGCCAGGCAATATTTTTGAGCATAAATTACCAAAGTAGATATTTGCAGTGTGGGGCAAAATTAAATTTACAGTTGTTTATACAGAAAATGCAATAACTAGAAAATAATAAAGGAGTAAACTTTCATGTACTCACAACTGTAAACCTACTTTTGCCTCACCCTGTATTTATAAATTATGTTATTACTGTACTCACCTATGTATATAAAAGCCTAAGTGACCAAATGACCACCAGGAGGCAGACACAACGCAGGAGCTGCTCCCTGATCGTCAGTGTGTTTCCACAGCCAACCTCTAGTGGCCAGCCAACTTCCCGCAGTCCCTCCCTACCAGCCAGCTGGCCCCGACTGGTCCTGATTGCCAGCAGGCCAAGGGACCCCACCTGTGCATGAATTAATGCACTGGGCCTCTAGTATAATATAAACATATATAAAATGTAAATTTTTGAAGTTTGAGAAAAAATAAATCTAATCTTTTTTTTTTCTATACTACAAAGAACCATTTTGCAAGCATCACTCTTTATAAAGCACTTCTCTGGGCACACTAAATTTTATTCTTGGGTTAAAGTACGTGTTGACCCTTTGTGGGATGTTTTTGCTGAACACTATATTAAGGTCATGTTAGCCTTACAGGCATTATTACTGAAACTACTGTAAGGATGCTGCTGAGGACTCTATTACACCGTGGTTCCTTCTTTATGAGGACAGATGAGTAAATTTCTTTTAGGTTTTAGTACCAGAGATATGTAGTGTTTTTGAAAATTCAGTTTGTTTTTATATTATAGACTTGTGATTGATCACAAAATTCCAGCAATACTAACTGGTAGAAAAAAAAGCAAAATTTGTGACTCACAACCGTATCTACAAGGTACATTTTATCTCTCTCTAGCATCAACTTGTCTTCCCATAACTCACAAATCTTCATTTATTTATAAAAGTCATGTTGTAGCTCACCCCTCTCTGGCTTACATAATTTTCTTTCATTCAAATTCTTTATTTCCTTTTAAAAAATCATAGTATAGTGTGTGTGTGTGTGTGTGTGTGTTTAAAAGCAACTAAAAATGTCTTGAAAGACAGGGAGAAATAAATCAACAAAAAACAAATTAAAAAAACCCAGGCAATATTGTTCAGAATGGAGGTCATTCTAAACTAAAAGCTCACCGGTGCCAGGGATATACTTTGTAGATTCTGAAGCAGTTAGCAGCAAAGCCCTTCATCCAAAGGATAATTTGTAAATGAGTGTTGATGAAAAGAATGACAACTCACAATAACACTGTACTACACTTTCTCACTCTTTTCCAGTTGGTAAGGAATATTATAGTGAGGAAAGGGCAAATGGCTTTTTTCCACCTGTGTGCAAAGCTTAACTAAAAAGTCCATGAAAAAGGCAGTCACATTGCCAGATGCAATTTGTAGCCATGTACCTGGATGTGCTTCCTTCTGGTGTGTTCAGAAGTCATTTGGGGATAACTCAATGCTTTCTTCTTGTTCTTGCTCCGCTTCTCAATGTATCTCCTCTGATGGTCGGTGATGCTGCTGTATAATTTAACTCTCCTGGGTGACAAACAAACTCTTTCATGGCCAAAAGCCTGGATCAATCGGGCAGTGTCAATGGTGGAAAGAGAGCTGCTCCTTTCATGCAAAGTCACTTCTTTATCTGTTTGGGTCAATATATCTGATTCCACAGGAGAAGTTGTGGTGGAAAGGATGTTGGTGGCAGTATCTGTGAGCAGCTCACTCTCCTCTGAGGGTCTAGAATCTGAAGAAGTATTGTTTATATAACAAAAATTTGGCTGTTTTCTCAGAATATATTTATCAAATTTAACCTGTTCAATTTTAATCTGATTGGACCTTCCAGCTTGATGAGTAGAAAGCACCTTGTTTTTTTTAAGATCTCCTATGTTTTTATGGCATTTCTCCAAACTTTTATACCGCTTCTTTTTCTGAAGCTTGTTTCTCTGTTGCTGTCTACCATTCCATTCCTTAGTATCTCGCTGCCCTCTACTATCATCCTGTGTACTTTCTGAGGGCCAAAGAGAATGTGTGATAGGATTCTGAAGAAGTTTAGCCAAACGATCAAGTCGCTCCACCAAGGATAGTTCTTTTCCACCCCTGCACTCGAGAGATTTCTGTTGCTTCTGTCGCTCCTGATACTTGTTCCAGAGTTCATTCAAACTTGTAATGTGCTGAGTCGTGGGCTCTGGGGTGACCTTACGATCCTTTTTTTGATCATTAATCTGTTTGTCACATTTTGTATAATCTCCAGCCTGACTTTTAGTAGGATGTATCATTTCTTTGTTTCCCAAGTTTACATTGATACGGAGGCTCTCTATTCTAGTACATTCTGTCTTTTCCTCATTTTGATAAGAGGGAGGAAGACAAATATGGTGTTTGTCTGGATGATGCTGGAAGAAATCTTTCCAAGAATGCCCCATGAAAACACTTCTCCCTAAGGATTCATGGCAAAAGTCTCGATCACTTGGTAGGTGCACTGGATGATGAAAGTAAAACTTGGCTGACCTGAACACAGAATGGGTAGTATTTTCAAATTCCGAACTGGACTCTGAAAAGGAGAAAAAAAAAAATTTTTGAAGGACTTTCAAAATATTTTCATTGCCTTTAGAAATAGTATTCACACTAAATTCTTTAGAAACAGAAGAAAAAGGAAAGAACAGTTTATATAAAGTTTCAGAAAATTCACTGCCTGAACAAAGAATTTATGCCTTGTGCCTAGTGGCTAGCCTAGCACGGTAAACATTTAAGAGACACAGGGTCAGAAGACCTGGATTCTGGTAGGACTCTATCACAAACTGGCTGGGTGACCTTGAGAAAGGAGCTTTAGTCCTTATAACAGCAGCTGCTTTGCACTAACTGTTTGCTCTGTGTGGGGTATTAGGATCAGTGCTCTCTTTATATTTTTCCCCTTTTTATTCAATCATGTTGATAAAACTGAGAGATATGCCTTACTAACCCCTCTTTCAGCTAAGAAACCTGATAATTCATTTTCATTATCAGAAATTAAATGCGTGGGATAAAAAAGAAAAACTCTTTACATGTTCTAGAGCCTCTTAAAATTTCTTTCTGTGAGCCATCTTCACATTTTTTCCTCCAATTTTGTTTACTGTGGTAAAATATACCTAATACAAAATTTACCATCCTCCAGATTCACTTTTTGACAGTCTTTCTATGTCAAAATGGGCATTTTTAGATGTAGTAATATCTAACAATCATAACCCCCAAATGTAAATAGTAATATAGGATCCATATATATTTTTGGTGTTCCAAGTTATAGGTAGAAACAAAGAAATATACATGCATGCAACAAAGTAACACTTTTAATCACAGGATCCTTTTCACCTACACCATAGATTACTGACAACGAAGGCTTTTATTAAATACTCATAATTCCTAAGGCAATTTCCCCAGAACACAGTAAGACACATGAAATCTGCTTTTTTTTTTTTTTAAAATATATTTTATTGATTTTTTACAGAGAGGAAAGGAGAGGGATAGAGAGTTAGAAACATCGATCAGCTGCCTCTTGCACACCCCCTGCTGGGGATGTGCCGGCAACCAAGGTACATGCCCTTGACCGGAATCGAACCTGGGACCCTTGAGTCCGCAGGCCGACGCTCCATCCACTGAGCCAAACCGGTTTCAGCGAAATCTGCTTTTATGTCTAAGTATAAAGAGACAATCTGCCCTGGCTAGGTAGCTAAGTTGGTTAGAGCATCATCCCAATATACCAAGATTGTGGGTTTGATCCCTGTTCAGGGCACATATAAGAATCAACCAATGAGTGCATAAATAAGTGAGACAACAGCCCTAGCTGGTTTGGTTCAGTGGACAGTGTCATCCTGTGAACGGAAGGGTCCTAGGTTCGATTCTGGTTAAGGGCACATGCCCGGGTAGCGGGCTCGATCCCCAGTGTGGGGCCTTCAGGAGGCAGCCGATCAATGATTCTCTCTCATCAATGATGTTTCTATCTCTTTCTCTCTCCCTTCCTCTCTGAAGCCAATGAAAAAATTTTTTAAAAGAACACCAAAAAAATCAGTGAGACAACAAATCAATGTTTCTCTCTCTCTCCCCCCTTTCCTCTCTCTAAAATTAATTTTTAAAAAATAGCCGGGTAGGAGGGGAAAATGGGAGATATCTGTAATACTATTAATAATAAAAAATATATATATTAAAAAAAAAAAGGAAATCCTGACAACACATGCTCAATGTAGATGGACCTTGAAGACATTGTGCTGAGAGAAGTAAGCCAGACACAAAAGGATAACATTGTATGATTCCACTTATATAAAGTAGATAGAAGAGGCAAATTCACTGGAACAGAGACTAGAATGGTGATGCTAGGGGCCAGGAGGAAGGGGGGGTAGGGGAAGTTAGTGTTTGATGGGGATAGAATTTCAGTTTGAGAAGATGAAGTAATTCTGGATACGGATGGAGGTGATGGTTGTACAACTATATGAATGTACTTAATGTCACTGAACTGTACACTACAAAATGGTTAAACCCATAAATTTTGTTATGTGTATTTCACCACAATAAAAAAAAAAAGTAACAACTTAAAAAAAAAAAAAATAACCCAGCCAGTATGGCTTGGTGGTTCCATTCCCGGTCAGGGTATTTGTTAAGACACAATATCCATTTATGATCAAACCCTCAATAAAATGAGTACAGAAGAAAAAGTACCTTAACATAATAAATACCATATATCACAAACCCTCAGCCAATATCATACTCAATGATGAAAAACGGAAAACTTTTCTTTAAAATCAGGAACAAGAAAAGGATGCCCACTCTTTTTCAACACAGTTCTGGAAGTCCTATTCAGAGCAATCAGGCAAGAGAATAAACTTAAAAGGATAGAAATAATAACAAAATATGCTCCCCAACCGCAACAGAATGCAATTAGAAATCAACAGCAGAATAAAATTTGGAAAACTCAGATATGTAGAAATTAAATAAAACATTCCTAAATAACTTATGAGTTAAAGAAGAAATCAAAAGAGAAACCAGAAAATACTTTGTAATAAATGGCAATAAACTCATGAGATGCACCTAAAGCTAAAAGGGAAATTTATAGTTGAATATGCCTGTATCAAGAAAGAAGAAAGATCAAGTAAAGAAGCCTAAACTTTATCTTAAGACACTAGGAAAAGAATAAACTAAAACTAAAGCAAACAGAAGGAAGGCAATCATAAAAATTAAGGTGGAAATTCATGAAGTAGAGAATTTTAAAAAGAGAAAAATAATAGAAAACAAAGGCTGGTTCTCTGAAAAGATTAAAAAAAAAAAAATCAACAAACTTTTAGTTAGACTGACCAAGAAAAAAATGAGAAGACTTATATCCAAAATGAAAGAGGGACCATTATTACCAATAAATAAACCTTATTTATTTACTGAAATAAAAAGGATTATAAAGGAATACTATGAGCTAAATTAGATAATTTAGATATAATGAACACATCCCCTTCCTAGAAAGCCACAAACTACTGAAACAGACTCAAGAAGTAGACACAATCTGAAAAGACCTAAGGCAAGTGAAGAATTTGAAATAGTAATAAAAAATTACCTACAAAGAAAAGTCCAGGCGCAGATGGTTTCACCCCTGAATTTTATTAAACATTTAAAGAATACTGATTTTTCAAATTCATTTTATGAGGCCAGTGCTACCCTGATGATAAAACCCAACAAAGACATCACCAGAAAACTACAAGTCAACAGCTCTTACAAATATAAACACAAAAATCCTCATCAAAATATTAGCAAATGAAATCTAGCAACATATAAAAAGAATTATACAGCATGACGAAGTGGGATTTACCCCATAAATGCAAGTTTGGCTTAACACAATACGATATACACATGATATATTATAGAATTGTACTTCTGAAACCTATGTAATTTTATTAACCAAAGTTACCCCAAAACATAAAAAACCCCACTCATTTGATAACCTGAGACATAGAAAAAGCATTTGACAAAATCTAACCCCTTTCTTAATAAGAACACTCAACAAACTAGGAATAGAGGTAACTTCCTCAATCTGATAAAAGGCTTCCATGAAAAACACACACTAAAATCATACTCACTTATGAAAGACAGAATGTCTGCTTCCTAAACAGGAATATATAAAGATGTCTGCTTTTGCCACTTCTATTTAACATTGTACTTGAGGTGTTAGCCACAACAATTAGGCAGGTGGGGGGGAGGCATGTGGATTACAAAGAAAGAAGTAAAACTATATTCACAGATATCAAGATCTTGTATCTAGAAAATTCTAAGAATACATTAAAAATCTATTAGAACTGATAAATGAGTTCAGCATGATTGCAGGATAAAAATATTTAAAAAATCAACTGCATTATCATACACTGCAGTTAAACTAAAAACAAAATAAAACACCATTTAATTCACAATAGCATAAAAAATAAAATATTTAGGAATAGATATAAGAAAAGAAGTGTAAAACTTCTACTTTGAAAAACTACAAAACACTGTGAAAAGAAATTAAAGGACATCTAAATGAATGGAAAACATCTCATGTTCATGGACTGGAAGATAATATTAAGAAGGCAATATCACCACACTGATCATAGATTTAACACAATCCCTATCAGAACCTAGCTGGTTTCTTTGTAGTAATTGCCAAGCTGATTCCAAAATTCATGTGCAAGTGTAAGAGATCCAGAATAGCACCATAAAAAGGACAAAGTTGAAGGATTCACACTTTCAATGTCAAAGCTTACTACTACCAAGCAACATTCAGCAAGGATAGACATGTAGAGCAACAGAATAGAATTGAGAGCCCATAAATAAACCCATACATCTATGGTCAACTGATTTTCAATAAGTGTGTCAAGCTCATTCAATGAGAAAGGAACAGTCCTTTTTAACAACTGGTGCTGGGACAGCTGGATATCCACATGGAAAATAATGAAGTTGTACCTTTACCTCACACCATATATACAAAACATTAACAAAAATAGATCAATGAGAGAACCCAAAATGGCGGCGTAGATAAACATCTAATCTGCAGCCGTGCACAACAATTTCAAAGCTACAACTAAAAGACAAAACCTCTGTTACCCAGAGCCACGGGAGGGCTGGCTGAAAGGAAGCTCCACAACTAGATGGAGGGAGAGAGGAGCGTTCAGGACATAAATGCTGAAAAACTGAGGTACTGGGGCGCGCGCACGATATGGGCTGGTGGTGGAACCCAGCTGGCGGCGGGCGTTGCTTTCTTCAAACCGAGGGGAAACGCGTGGGACCCAAACTCCTACGGGGAGAAGCATCCTCGATGCCTCTCTGTCTCTGGACTGTTTGCCATTGGGTCGGAAAGTGAGGGTGGCTTGCTTGCAGAGCTGTGCAAAGGAATAATTGTTTGCGGCGCTGGGGTGTGAGATGCGGGGTCGTGGTTGGAGACGTGGGAAGGCTGGCTGCCAGCCAGTGCTGTTTGCCACGCCCTAGCCTAGTGATGTCCTGAGACCCCGCCCCACACAACCTACAAACTCACCCAAGCCCCAAGCAGCGGCTTTTGCATATGAATGGAGTGCCGCTTAACCTAGCAACCAGTTCAGACAGCTCCAAAATCTCCAAATCCCAAGCAGGGAGGAGAAGACTGGAATTCTCCTGTAGCTCCTATAGGGTGGCCTCAGACAGTAGCTGACCTGCACCCCATTGGAGATCCAGAAGCCAGTGAACCTAGTGGTCAGTGTGAGACACAGACCTCAATTCCTCACATCCGTAAGTGACACAGTCAGGAGGCAGACTCAGAGAGCACCAAAGCCCCACTGAAACAAGTCCTGCACCAGAAGCATGTCTCCAGCGCAGCAGTTATAAACACAGCGGGTCCCCACAGCCAATTGGCCTGGAGGACAATTCCTCCCAGTGTACCAACAGCAATCAAGGCTTAACTAAACAAGACTTTGCACTCAGCTCATAAAGGGGTGTACCAAGACCGTCCACCTCAGGTAATTGGGGAGGCTGAGCTACTAGCCCTATAGGTCACCTACAACACAAAGCCGCTCCATCAACACAGGGAAGCAGCCAAAATGCGGAGGCACAGAAACATGTCACGAATGAAAGAAATGGAGGAAAGTAAACTACGGGACGATATAGAGTTCAAAACCACATTTATAAGGTTATTCAAGTATCTTCTAAAAACTGGAGAAACTTGGTGAGGATTTCAAGGACCTCAATGAGAATGTCAAAAAAATGAAAAAGGACTAGTCACAAATTAAGCACACACTGTCTGAAATAAAGAATATACAGAAACTCAACTGTAGATCAACATACCCCAAGAAACAAATCAAAGACCTGAAATATGAGGAAACAAAAAACACCCAACCAGAGAAACAAAAAATATGAGGAAACCACCCAACCAAAAAGAAAAAAAGATCCAAAAATATGAAGATAATGTAAGGAGCCTCTGGGACAACTTTAAGCATACCAACATCCGAATTTTTGGGGTGCCAGAAGAAGAGAGAGAGCAGGATATTGAAACCTATTAGAAAAAATGACAGAAAACTTTCCCCACCTGGTGAAAGAAATAGACTTATAGGTTCAGGAAGCGCACAGAACCCCAATCAAGAGGAATCCAAAGAGGACCACACCAAGACACATCACAATCAAAATGCCAAGGGCAAAAGACAAAGAGAGAATCTTGAAAGCAGCAAGAGAAAAACAGTTAGTTACCTACAAGGGAGTACCCATACGACTGTCAGATGATTTCTTAACAGAAACTATGCAGGCCAGAAGGGAGTGGCAAGAAATATTCAAAGTGATGAATGGCAAGAACCTACAACCAAGATTACTCTACCCAGCAAAGCTATCATTCAGAATTGAAGGGCAGATAAAGAGCTTCACAGACAAGAAAAAGCTAAAGGAGTTCATCACCACCAAACCAGGATTACATGAAATGCTGAAGGGTATTCTTTAAGAAGAGGAAGAAGAAGAAAAAGGCAAAGATAAAAATTATGAACAACAAAAAGACATCAAATACATACCTACCAACAAGTGAATCTAAAAAGCAAGTGAATAAAAAGTCTGAAGAACAGAATGGACTGGTGAATATAAGGGAATCAGGGACATAGAAAGGGAGTGGACTGACAATTCTCAGGGGGAAGGGGGTCTGAAGGGTGTGAGAAGAGACTGGACAAAGGTCTTACACCTATGGATAAAGACAGTGGTGGGGGGTGAGGGCATGGGTGGGGTGGGAAATCAGGTGGAGGGGAAGTATGGGGGGGGGGAAAAAGAGGAACATCTGTAATAATCTGTACAATAAAGATTTATTTTAAAAAAATAGATCAAAGAGCTAAATGTAAAGCTAAAACTAGAAAATATTAAGAAAAAACATAGAAGTAAATCTATATTACCTTCAATTTGGAAAAGGACTGGTAGATAAGACACCAAGAGCACAAGCAACAAAAGAAAAAGTAAATTAGGCTTCATCAAAGTTAAAAATCTTTACTCTTTAAAGGACACCTTGTGTCTTTTTTAAGTGTACAAACATTTACACATAGCTATTAAATCAACCTTATTATTTGCATTATTCCCAGATGATTTTTTTTAACTATGCTTTTTAAAAATTTCAGCCTGGCCGGCATGGCTCAGTGATTGAGCATCAATCTCTGAACCAAGAGTTCAGGTTCGATTCACGATTGGGGCACATGCCTGGGTTGTGGGCTTGATCCCCAGTAGGAGGCATGCAGGAAGTGGCTGATTTAATAATTCTCTCATTTCTATCTCTCTCTCCCTCTCCCTTTCTCTCTGAAATCAATAAAAAAAATATTTTTAAAAAATAAAATAAAAATAACTTCATTTCAACGATCTAGTATGAGGTAAGTATGTATGTTCAAACTTCTTACTACTATTCTGTCTTGTCCATTTCTTCTTGAAGGTCCTCCAGGTTTTAGGACAGTTTGTGGACAGTTTTGCATTTTCTCCCTAGCATCTTTTGCCTAACAATATATCATAAGAGTTATTTTCTTTTTTTTTAAATATATTTTTATTGCCGAAACCGGTTTGGCTCAGTGGATAGAGCATCGGCCTGCGGACTGAAAGGTCCCAGGTTCGATTCCAGTCAAGGGCATGTACCTTGGTTGCGGGCACATCCCCAATAGGGGGTGTGCAGGAGGCAGCTGATCGATGTTTCTCTCTCATCGATGTTTCTGGCTCTCTATCCCTCTCTCTTCCTCTCTGTAAAAAATCAATAAAATATATTTAAAAAAATAAAATAAAATATATTTTTATTGATTTCAGAGAGGAAGGGAGAGAGAGAGAGAGAGAAACATCAATGACGAGAGAGAATCATTGACTGGCTGCCTCCTGCACACCCACTTACTGGGGATTGAGCCCACAACCCAGGCATGTGCCCTTGACTGGAATCAAACCTGGGACCCTTCAGTCCCCAGATTGAGCCAAACCAGCTAGGGCCATAAGAGTTATTTTCATATAATTCTACAACTTCATTTTTTTTATAAGGCAATATAAACTTCCTTACTGATGATGCTCCCAGTTTTGTTTTATATATTTTATGCTATTTCCTGTTTAAAGATTTATGTTATAACCTCATTGTGGATTGCAAATCAGTATAAAAACATCACTCCTTCATTCCTGTAACACTTTTAATTTAATCTCACCTATATTAATATGTCTCCATATTTTTCATGACTCTACTTTTCCTTTTATTTTTCAACCCTTCTGAATTATTTTATTTTCAGCTATATAGCATGGGCTTGTTTTCTTTTCTTTTGTGACTGTCTTATTTCACTTAGCACAATGTCACTGAGGTTCATTTATGCTGTAGCTTGTGACAGGATTTCCTTCCTTTTTAAGGCTGTATAAAACTTAACTTTTTTTTTTTTAGCACACTTTCAGTTTTAAAGAAAACCTCAAGAGTTTTTTTATTATTAAATTTATTGGGCTGGCATTGGTCAACATGAACAGGTTTCAAGTATGTGTTCTATGTTATAAGATCTATATATTGCACCATGTTAGCACTTCCTTTATCTATTCACCTGTTGATGGACATTTGGATTGTTTTCATATCTTATTTAATGTGGATAATGCTGAGCTGAACATAGGTGTGCAGATATCTGTAAGATCTGCTTTGGTTTTTTTTTTTTTTTAGATATATACCCAGAAGTGGGATTGCTGGATCATATGCCAATTCTATTTTTAAATTTTTGAGGAACGTCCATACTATTTTCCACAATGGCTGCACCCTTCTAAATTCCACCAACAGTGTACAACAGTTTCTATCTCTCTGCATGCTTGCCTATAGTTGTTATTTTCTGTTCTGATAGTGGCCACCCTAATGGGTGTGAAATGGTATCTCATTGTGATTTTAATTGGTATTTCTCTGATTAGTGATATTGAGCATCTCTTCACGTATTTACTAGTCATTCATATGTCTTCTTGGGAGAACTATTTAAGTCCTTTGTGCCCTTTTAAAAACTGGTTTTCTCTGTTGTTGTTGAATTATAGAAGTTCTACATATAAGCTGGATATTAAGCACTTATCATGATTTACAAATATTTCCTCCCATTTCATAGGCTGCCTTTTTACTCTATTGATGTGTCCTTTGATGCAGTTTTTAATTTGATGGAAGTATAATTTATTTTTTGCCTTTTTTTTTTTTTTTTTTACACATTGCACCAAATTTTAAGACAAAGGACACTGGACATTAAGAAAGAGGTCCACTTCAGTCTTTATCATCTAGTGCAGTTACTTTTCTTTTTTTTAATTCTTTATTGATTAAGGTGTCACATATTTGTCCTCATCCCCCCATTCCCATCCCACACCCCTCGCCATGGATGCCCCAACCCCCCTGTTGACCCTAACCATTGGTTAGGCTCGTATGCATGCACACAAGTCCTTTGGTTGATCTCTCCCCCGTCCCCCCACCCTCCCTTACCCTCCCTCTGAGGCCCGATAGTCCGATCGATGCCTCCTTGTTTCTGGTTCTGTTCTTGTTCATCAGTCTATGTTGTTCGTCATTTCCCCTAGATGAGCGAGATCATGTGTCACTAGAAATATACTTATAAGAACTGAATGTGAGACGAGCAATAATAGTTATGCTGACAGGCAAATGAATCAGTCTGTAGTGAGTTTCTTTCTGGACCAACAGTTCTTTCGAGACCCAATTTCAATGTCCACCAGTTCCTTATGTGTACATGTCGGCACTGACTTTTCAGCTCTGGATGGTGGACAAATGGTGGTAATGCAGGTCCGACTCCCTCTGGTTTGGTCTCGGCCGGACCCAGGGGCACGGCTTCACCCGGACTCAGGTGCGCGCGGCCTCACCCGGACCCGGGACCCAGCCTCACCTGGATCCAGGGGCACACGGCCTCACCCGGACCCAGGGGCACGTGGCCTCACCCGGACCCAGGGGCACGTGGCCTCTCCCAGACCCAGGGGCGCGCAGCCTCACCCAGACCCGGGATCCAGCTTCACCCGGACCCAGGGGCGCGTGGCCTCACCCGGTAGTGCAGTTACTTTTCTTCTTGTGTGTATATTTTTTTGCTTTTGTTGCCTGTGCTTTTGGGGTCATATCCAAGAAATCACTGCCATATCAAGGCCATGGAGTTTTTCCCCTATGCTTTCTGCTAACAGTTTTATAACTTTAGCTTTGATGTTTAGATCTTTGATTCATTTTGAATTAGTTTTTATATGTGGTAAAAGTATCCAACTTCGTTCTTTTGCATATAGATATCAGTTTTCCAACACCATTTGCTGAAGAGAATGTTTCTTCCCCACTATGTAATCTTGGCACCCTTGTGGAAATCATTTATCTTATACATTTGTGATGTGAACAGCTACACCTGAACTATTTTTGGAATGTAATATGGATAGATATAGCTCATTGACTCCTTTCTTTCCTTATCTGGGTACTGTTCTATCTTCTTCTAAGAGGTAAAGTTTGACAGCCAGGTAGTAATGGCTGTGTCCTCTATGCCTTTCTTTTGTTAGACTCAAAAGGGGGCCATGAGTCTTTATTGTAATTTTTGGCTCTTTATTGTAATTTTTAAAAAGTTTGTACTGAGGTTTTTCTGTCTTTGTTACAATCTTCTGGAATACCTTTAGGTTTTTCCCTGTGTCAGTACTAACACATGATATTTCACAGGTTAATACTATCAGCCTTAGGTATTTATGTATAATTTTGTTCCCAAGTTGCCAATATCTTTTCTCAAAAGTAACAGTTATTTTACAAATCTATCTATCTATCTATCTATCTATCTATCTATCTATCTATCATCTATCCATCCATCCATCCATCCATCCATCCATCCATCCATCCATCCCCACAGGGACAAAGTAGCACTGAAGTAATTTACAAAATAAAAAAAAGGAAAAAATGGATGTTTAAATCATGAGGCTATATTCTCATCAAGATAAAAGGAAATAGACATAGCATCTCTCTCTCCCCACACACATACATCCCAATCCCATTACCTTCAATATCTATCTGCAAGGATTCCTTATCTTCTGACCAGGCTTCCTTAGGGAATGTCCTCTTATTAGGGATCGCCTCTTTCTGCTTAAAGGCTTTAGTGTCTGGTAGGCTTTCAATCTTTCTGTCATGTTGAGCTGCGACCTCCGCAGCAACAGCATCACTGGAATCTAAGAAAGGGTAATTAACACCCTATCCAGACAGGAAGTTGACAAAAAAATATTTTAAAATACCTCTCCAGCATTTATTATGAAAAGCATTATTGTTGGTGTTGAAGAAGAAAGAAAAAGATCAATCAGGGATGTGTTTAGAAACTGTTGTTCTAAATTGGAATTAAAAACACACACATAGATATCATACAAAGTAAAAGAATTACACCATAGAGAAAGACAGATAAAGAAGTATAAGTACTCAAAGGAAGAAAAACTAATTCCAGCTAGGAGGATCATGCAAGAGCTCTGGAGTAAAGTTAACTAAGCTTGATGTTAAAAGATAGGTGAGCTGGAATACACACAGAAATGGAAAGAGAGGCCATTTTAGGCAGAGGTGACTATATAAGAAAGAATGAAGTCAGGAAAACAAAAAAAAAATCTAAGAAATAGAGCAAGGATATTGTTTATTTGACTACAGAATTTATAAGGAAAACAGGTGAAAATTAGCATTTGAAAAGTTTTTTGGTAGCTGATTCTATTGTTCTGAAAGACTATGCTAAAAGTTAAGATTTTATTCTTAAGGGCAATGAAAACTTTTTGATTAGGAGATTAACATGATCAAAACATTCAAAAAGGATATAAATTTTTGAAATGTTGACCAGAATACAATACAAATTTGAAAAAAACACACACAAAAAAAACACTAATACACAATTAAAGACAGGTGGCTAACTATGCTCCAAAATATGTTTGTTTACATTGTGGCAGACTGTCAGCTGTCCTCTGAAATCCATTTTCCTTTAAAATAGAACCCCAACTTAGCTGGGCATACATTTACCAGAATAAAGATTATTTCCCAGCCTCAGTGGTAACATAGCTTGGTGGAACCATGTGACTAAGTCTGTCCAATAGAATGGAAGGGAAATAATACATGTAACTATTGAGAAGTATTTTAAAGAAGGAATATGCTTTTTTCTGTTCCTTTCTTTCTTTCTGCTGGCTGGAATATGAGCCAGATGGTTACTACACGAGAATGAAGGCTAAAAACGTGAGAGCAATAGAGAAAAAGTTTTGTTCCCTGACACTCTGGATTTTTATAAGAAAAAAACAATTTTCTGCCTTCCTTAAACCAATGTTATTATATTTTGTTTTTTCATCTCTCAGAGCCAAAACTAATCCTAACTTAAACACACTATTATTAATCAGCATTTTTAATCAGCATAGTCCCACTAAAGTAAATTAACTGGATAGGTAGTTAAGAAAGTAAACAAGCTAAATTCCTAAAACATAGACTTATGTACAATGGTATTACAAAGTCAGCATTTCAAGGAACTGATTTTTTTAAAAAAGTCCATTACTTGAATTTATGCCAATGAAATTAATTTGTGTACTACATTCACAAAGTTCTCCAGCAATGTCTCAAGGAGCTTTAAAAATGTTTTATTAAACACCTGGTTTTATACCTGTCAATGTATAACAAAAATTACAGCTAATATCTTATTTCACATGTGAGCAAGACAGCAGAAGGCTGAAGAGAACAAAGTAAAGAACAGAGCATACTGTTCGGTCTTTTCTCATTTTAGAAGGCCAGAAGAAAATAACATGCAGATAACCCAGTTTATCTACCTCCAGTATCTTTCTGCAAGAATTCTATTTTTTCAGGTTGTGCAGGCTTAGTCACTGCCTTTTTAGTGTAGATCTTCCTTTTCTGTTTTTTGTCTGAGTGGTTCTCATTTCCAGTGACAAGTACTTGAACATCTGAAATAATGACATCATTTAACACCACAGAGAAGGAAAAGATAATAAACACAAATGTCATGTAACCCTAACCCATCCTCTTCCCCCCGGCCCCCCCCCCAAAAACCCCCAAACCTCTTTATATATATCTCTCAGGAAAAAGCACCTCTTAGGCCCTACCATGTAAAAGCTATGACAGTAATGGTGGGTTTATGACATGAATTTTCAAGAAAGCTTTCCGTATTTTTCTTTGTACAACAATGGGTTAAATAAAATCTGTTCCTTGTGGTTTGATACAACAGTAAAGAAAAAACTCTAGATCAGGTATCTTTCTCAAAGTAGAAAAGTATAGTTGAACAATCCTTTCAAGTTCTTTGGCTTACTCCAAGTTTATGTTACTTATAGAGCCAATTTTGATATTTCATATAGTCCTAGAAATACACTTATATCATGTACATTTTATATAGAGTATCATATAATTTTTCAAGTAGTAAGTTACACCCTTTTAAACTTGTCTAATATTTCTATTTCTGTTTTTCTTGGTAATATTTGATAGAAATTTACCTACCTTACTGGTCTTTTAAAATCAGCTCTATTTTTTTTATCATATGAGAAAACGTAAGTGCAAACTAATATGTTCATAAATACATTTAAAAAATCACCAATACAACTAAGATAACAGTCAACAGTTAATAATGGTTACATGCCTTTACAACGGGTTGACAAGAAATTCATTTGCTATTTCTAAGTATAAGTATTTTTCAACAAAGAAATCAGAAAGACAATAGATTACTAAAGCATAACATAATGAACACCAATATGTCTACCACAGAGCTTAAAAAAATAAAACATTATAAAATAATGATGATAATGATTCTGTGTATAAAGCCTCAATTATGCCATTCTCTTTCTTTTTAATAGCAACATTTATACTGAATTTAGAGTTTATCAATCTTAAGGATTTTTTTTTTACTATATTGTATGAATTAATCAACAATGTAAGGATTGTTTTGCATATCTTTAAACTTTATATAAATAGTATAATACTCTATGTCCTTTAAACATGCCTTTTTCACTTAATATTATGACTTGGGGATTTATTCACATTAATATATATGGCTCTGATTCTTTATTATCTCTTCAGAACACCTGTTTTTTTGATGTTGAAACTTTTAAGCCAATCTTGAATTTTCTTATATTTTCTTTCTTTTCCCTTTGTTTTAAGTTCTATTTTCTAAGAGATTTTCTCACTTTTATATTCCAACACTTCCACTGAGACTTTTATTTCTGGTATAGTTTATGTGCTCACTTAGCTATTATACGTAGGTCACTATTTCTTTAGGCAGACATGTCCCCTTTTCTTTGTAAGCCCTTAAGGTAAAAGGTTCTGAGGTTGAACTTTTCCCATGGTGAAATGAGTATATAGGATTAAACCAGGAGGACTTTTCCTTAGGATGCAAAGTTTAAAAGCAGACCAACAATATTATTAGCAGACCCCTAGAATAGGTGGGATGTTTTGAGGCCCCTTAGGTAATAGAGCCAAACTTTATTTCCAATACATCATCCTTACCAAATGCAGCCTGAGTGGATGATGGTTGGCAAGTACTTTGTGCAGATGTCTGAAAAAATTCCCTTAGTTCTATCACTTTGTTCTCTGCTAAATTTTCCAGATCCTCCCCATCCTCAGCTGTTTGTCAGTAGGATCATAGAGTTATCTGTCTATTAAATTTCCACTATTTTGAATCATTTGACAGATAAACTCATCAGACAATTTAATCAAGATTTCCGATGGATTCTAGTCTCAAAAACATATTCAATTGGATATTATTTCATTTCAAAAGTTACAACATATTTTATTTTCCATAGTAAAAATGAAGTTTACAGCCCAGCTGGTGTGGCTCAGTTGTATACACAGAGCAATGGTCAGCAAACTCATTAGTCAACAGAGCCAAATATCAACAGTACAACGATTGAAATTTCTTTTGAGAGCCGAAAACTGACTTCTGCGCATGGGCCACGAAGTTTCAATCGCACTGTACGTGCGCGCCCGCACGTGGTATTTTGTGCAAGAGCCACACTCAAGGGGGTGAAGAGCTGCATATGACTCATGAGCCTTGGTTTGCCGACCACTGATATAGAGTATCTTAAACTTTATTTTTACTATAAACCAGTAGGGGGCGTGCAGGAGACAGCCAATCAATGATTCTCATCATTGATGTTTCTCTCCCTCTCCCTTCCTCTCTGAAATCAATAAAAATATTTTTTAAAAAGTTTACAGGTTTCAAAAATCTTTGAAGCATTTAAAAATATTTTACCTTTTTCTACATACCCATTAAGATAGCTAAGGAAAAAAGTTTATATAACAAAGGAGAACAAGATCAAGACTGAACAATATTTTCCTTTAGGATGAAGAGGGGGTAAAAGAAAGAAGCCATAAAACATACAAAGCCAATTCAGTTACCTGCATTATCTTTCTGAATGTTTTTTTCCCCCTTTGATGAGGATGCCTTAGTTACTGCCCTCTTACTATAGATCCCCTCTTTATGTTTAATATTAACAGGGGATTCCAGGTCATCATCTCTTGTGCCTAGCACCTGAGCCGGGAAATCTGGAGCAATGGCATCATTGGATCCTAAGAAAAATGGGACAGTAGTACAATCAACACAAATATAGCCATTAAGTTGAAGAAAGACAAAAATTTACCTCTTAAACCAGTTTAAAAAAAAAAGCACTACAATGGGAGTGTAGTACATTAATCAGAAGGTGATGTCAAACAGAAGGTGTCAGACATGTAAACTAAATTGTAACAATACAAGGTGGAGAAAAAAACGACATAAGAAAAGACATATAAAGTGGACCAATAGTTAAGAAAGGAGACAATTTCCAGCTCAGGAAGGTTTTCAGAGGAAGGTGAAATTAGATTGTATCTTGGAAAATAAGTAGGCTGTTTGAAAATCACAGAGGAAGGAAATAAAGACATTTTAGGCAGAGGTTACAGCATTAGTAGACAAGGAGGCAGGAAAGCAAAAAGTATATAAGAAGCAGACACATCTGTGCTCAGCCTGGGTTATAAAATACATTAAAGAGAGTGATGGGAAATATTAAAAAATAATTCTTTGAAGCAAAATTGAGCAGGGCATGGAATCCCAAGCTAAAAATCCCGAATTTTTTTGTATATAAAATGTAACATCAAGATTTCTTAAATAAAGGAAAATATAATTAGCTACATTTTAGGAAGATTAACCTGACAATACAAGGGACAAAACATTGAAAGGAACCTCTTATGAATTAAGAAACACAAAATTTGAAACTAATTTTATTAAAAATGTTTAATGTTCCTATATCTCTTGATAAGAGAAGCTTATCTATGCCAAATATAAGTGGTGAAAGAATTATCTCTGGACATACAGGAGTCTGTAGTAACTTTAGAAATGTCTTCTACAAAAATGTGTTTTCTTTCTAATCTGGAATTCTGTACTTCATACATTGTATGAGCACTTAGAATGTAAATGTAATAAATGCTGGGTAAGTATCAGTATCATCAGTACAATACAAATATTAATAAGCCATGAAAAATTTTTCAAAACAGATTGCAAGGATCCTATGAAGCCTTACTGGCCACAGTACTGATTATATTTGGATCTTCTCAGTTTCTGTGGCATCACTTTCTCGGGTTTGCTCCCTATCTCTCTGGGAAAGTGCTAGTATCTTTTCTTCTACCAAATCTCTCATTGTCAGAGTTCCTCAAAGGGTCAGAACTGAGCTTTCTTTAAATCCTGGGTAAAATCACAGACTACCAATGTATGGAACACTATTTATATGTGGACTAAGTAGCCCTGCACACGAATCCGTGCACCAGTAGCTCTGCTGCCCTCCTGTAGCTGTCTGCCAGCTGCCCCACCCTCCTGTAGCTTCCCCAACGCCCCCCATATTTTGCTGCCCTGCCCCCTCCTGTAGCTTTTCGCCACCCGCTTATAATTCGCTGCCCCACCCTCCTGCAGATCCGTGATATGGTCATTTTGCAGTTGGTCGTTACGCCTCAAGACATAACGAATAATTAGCATATTCCTCTCATTATATAGGATGGCCAACAAATATATATATATATATATATCTGAGACCTTTCTTCTGAGCTTCAGATTCTAGCATTCAGGACAAAGCTAGTCCTTATAGCATTTTTTTTTTTTAAGAAATCAGAACAATTCCTTCCTTAATTACAAAAAATACGTTATTATATATTATGGTATAATACAAACAACTATACATGGGGGTCACTCTCCTCACAACTACTTCTAGATAAACAGAGCATACATACTGCCTGCAGCACACAATTGCACACTCAGCACTACCACCTTTCATTCTTAAACTCTTCATTTTGATCCATCTCTTCAGCTGGGTAAATCTCCAAGTGAATTTTTCAAGATGGGATGGAGGTAGAATATATTTTGTACTTCCTGTATATTCGTGAAAATGTCTTCTCATTGCCATACTGCTTAATGAATATGCATTTGGGTTCATATATTCCTGAATTATATAATTATATAAATACATATTTTGCTCCATTTATCTGTTGCATTTTAGCATTGTAAATCCCATATGACTAAATTCTGTGCCCTTAACTATACAACCTTTTATTAAAAAGACAACTACGTATGTTTATATAATTTTTTTCTTTTCCAACTCAAAATCTTTTCCTAGTATGTATGTCAGTCTCTTTCTACTCACTTTGACTGTATCTGTATAACTTTCAATCTGCATACTGTGTTCCCTTTTTCAGGAGAGTAAGTTTTCCTCTATTAAGTCTTTCATATTACTTTTGTTCACATTGTTCTGCTTACTTCTTCAGCTATAGATAGAATTCTTGGTTTGGTTTAGTTAGCTGTGATTCTTATGTCTCTAGTCTTCTTTTTCATCATCTTCATTTTATTCTCTCTGTATTTTTAGAAAATTTTTCAAGTTTGTCCTCATCACCAATTCAATTTCCTTCACATTAATTTTACTCTTCATTGCCTGCAAAATGTATTCTAAATCTACTACCAAATCTTTACATTTTCGGGTAGTCTTTTCTTCATTGTTCATTTCTTCTCCCCATTTTTTTTGAATTGAGAATTCACATAACATTTAAATCCTATATAATAAAGAGGTAATATGCAAACTGACCATCACTCCAATACATAAGATTGCCACCCCCATGTGGACACAAGATGGCCACCACAAGATGGCCGGCAGGGGAGGGCAGTTGGGGGCGACCAGGCCTGCAGAGGAGGACAGTTAGGGTCAACCAGGCTTGCAAGGGAGGGAAGTTAGGGGTGACTGGGCCAGCAGGGGAGGGCAGTTGGGGGCAACCAGGCCAAAAGGGAGAACAGTTAGGGGCGACCAGGCCTGCAGGGGAGAGCAGTTGAGGGCAACCAGGCTGGCAAGGGAGGGCAGTTAGGGGCAATCGGGCCAGTAGGGGAGGGCCCGATTGGGGGCGATTAGGCTTGCAGCGGAGGACAGTTAGGGGCAACCATGCCAACAGGGGAGGGAAGGTAGGGGTGTCTAGGATGGCAGGGGAGGAAAGGTAGGGGCAATCGGGCAAGCAGGGGAGCAGTTAGGTGTTGATCAGGCTGGCAGGCATAAGTGGTTAGGGGCAATCAGGTAGGCAAGTAGTTGGGAACCAGCAGTCCTGGATTGTGAGAGGGATGTCTGACTGTCCAGGCAGTCGGACATCCCTCAAGGGGTCCCAGATTGGAGAGGGTGCAGGCTTGGCTGAGGGACAACCTTGCCCCCCATGCACAAATATCATGCACCGGGCCTCTAGTAAGTATACAATTCAGTTCACAACCAATGCTGCTAATTACAGAACATTTTTGTCATCCCAAAAAGAAACCCTGTATACATCAGCAAATAATTCTCATTTCCCCCTCTCCCACAACTCCTGGCAATCAGTAATCTACCTTCTGTTTATACAAACTTCCTCATTCTGCAAATTTCATATAATGGAATTAAAAAATACATGACTTTTTGAACTGGTTTGAAATATTTCTTGTGGGTTTTTTTTCTTTTTGTATTTAGGACTCTGTTGCTAGGTGCATATACACTTACAACTGTTTTATCTTCTTGTTTATGGATTGACTCTATTATGACTATAAAGTGACCTTGTCTCTAATAATAATTTTTGTTTTAAAGTCTTTTACTGTTTATGAATGGTACTAGTTCTAATAAGTAAATTTCTAACATCTACCTCTTTCTTTGGGATGTTACCTTTGCCTTATCTGTATTTTTTTTCTAAAGATTTTTATAAGTTCAATTTTATGAGTTCAATTAAGGAGAAATCTATTTGGCTCAAATATTTGCTAACAATAATGCATGACTTGTCCTTGGCCCCAAACTATAATTGGATCTCTCTCATATTTATAGATTCACAACACATTAATAAACAATGGCTATTAGAACAATTCCTAGGCTTTCATCTAGAGCATTGGTCGGCAAACTCATTAGTCAACAGAGCCAAATATCAACAGTACGATTGAAATTTCTTTTGAGAGCCAAAATTTTAAAACTTAAACTTCTTCTAATGCCACTTCTTCAAAATAGACTTGCCCAGGCCATGGTATTTTGTGGAAGAACCACACTCAAGGGGCCAAAGAGCCGCATGTGGCTCGAGAGCCGCAGTTTGACAACCACTTATCTAGAGTAACTCTACTGGTCTAAGAAAGTATTGTTTTCTATTCTCAATTCCCTCACTCTCAAAAAGATGGAGAAAAACATTTCTCAGGATATAATGCACCATCCCACCTGAGTCATTCTCCTCCCACCACTGTCCAATTTTCCTCAAAGTTAATGTCTTCAACTAGATGGACTAGTTATGTATGTGAATGAATAGCAGGACACTAGAAGCCTCAAAAAGTATTGGGAAAACTGATCAGATTTCTGTTGATACAGACATCCTGTCTTCTGAAGTAGGGGGCTTAAAGTGATAAGAAATAAATGATTTTCCTACCAACAATCAATTAAGTCAGCTTGTTTTATTTCTAGTAGCCATTAAATGTGTTTTTAAAATCACAGACTTGCAAGTAATGGACATTTCTTCCAGTTTCTAACTAAAGGCTTAGTAATCAAGTCTAGTATTTGATAAGTATTTATGTGGTTCTTTTTTCAGTGGCACCAGGGATTTTGACTCAATTACCATTGGATACTATTTTTGTCCTCTCAAAATTAACCAAAAAGAAATCTGCTTAAGCGCAGGAGGTCCCCAGTTGATTCCCAGCCAGGGAATGTGCTGGGGCTGTCCACTGAATCCCCAGTAGGGGGCGTGTAGGAGGCAGCCAATTGATGTTTCTATCTCTTTCCCTCTCCCTTCCTCTCTCAGAATCAATATTTTTTTTAAACAAATCTGCCTAAGACCAGAACAATTTATCCTTTCTGTGTAATTTCTGCACATTTAAAGATGTCTACTGACAAATCATGAAAAAAACAATTTATATTTAAACTGAACCAACTCATCTCCTGTGTACCATTCAAAATGTTATCCCATCAATCAAAACCTCACAGCACAGCAACTAAGTATCATTACTTTAAAGTCACCAAAGGAGAATTTTCTAAATCTGCAGTTGCCCTGGGGTGATCTCAAAGGAGTGATGCAGGATATTTAAAAATTCTAGGGAAACAACAATGATATTTGCTACCTGGTATAGACCTACACAAACTCCTAGCTCAAGGTAAAGTTTCAATACTAGATAGTGCTACAACATTCATTTCAATGCTGTTGTGTCTTTACAAACCTGAATTACAGTTTCTGTAATAAAAGCAGGAAATATGATGTTATATCCAATTTCGTCTGAAGGTTTGAGATGGTGTGCAGTGCCTTAGCAATTGCACATCTCATTAGTAAGTAATTATGGTTATTTATGAAAAGAGTATTTTCTTTCAAAAAGCAAAACCACAAAGAAATGCCTAACATTTTTATTTATACTTAATATTTTTGCTTATTAAGTTGTTAGGTCAAAACAACAAGTATATGTGCCCTAATAACTTACTCCCTATTTGAAAAAAATACTTATTTTATATGTGTTTCACATAATGATGAGGAAAAAAAATCACCAAAACATTAAGGGCTCTGTGAATAGAGAAAATTTGGAAAATTCTGACCTAAACAGAGTATACTAACTCAAACAAACGTCCATACAATTTTCTTCATCAAATAGTTATTAAATGTTTAAGTATACATAATATATCTGACCAAATAACTCACCTCACCTATCTGAACCAAAGATGGAGGCATGAAAAACTCCATATTTCACTGAAAGATTAAATACCATTGAGCTTTCATGTCATTCCAGAATTAACTAGCCAGTCCACAAATAAAATTTCAAAATATAAAATTTTATTTTCTTAATTCTCAACTGAAGATATTTTTCCATTAATTTTTAGAGAGAGTAGAAGGGAGAGGGAGAGACAAAGAGAAACATCGATGTGAGAGAGACACATCAATTGGTTGCCTCCTGGATGCACCCCAACCAGGGCCGGAAAACCTGCAACCAACGTATGTGCCCTTGACCAGAATTGAACCCGGGACCCTTCAGTCTGCGGGCTGCGCTCTATCCATTGAGCCAATCCAGTTAGGGAGCAAAAAAATAAAATTTTAAATAATTCTGAATAATACCTGAGTGTGAGCTCTCAATGGTGGTGTCTGATTTGGAATCCATAGATGAAGGAATTTGACCTAATTTTGGAACATAGCCCCTCTTCGATTTGGAATCCATAGATGAAGGACTTTGACCTAATTGTGGAACAAAGGTCCTCTTCGATTTGGAATCCACAGATGAAGGACTTTGACTTAATTGTGGAACAAAGGTCCTCTTCGATTTGGAATCCACAGATGAAGGACTTTGACTTAATTGTGGAACATAGTACATATTCGTACTACCAGAAGGCTTATATGGCAACAGTGATGGCTGAGCTAAGGAGATAAAAATCAGAACAATTAATAAGAAAATATTTATTAATTCAATGAACAAATACTGAGTGCCTTCAAGTGCCAGGTAGTGATCAAGATTCTTGGGATATATCAGTGAACTACAAAGAAAAGTACCTCTCCTTAAGAGAAAGATATATAGTAAGTAAGCAGCATACTAAATAAATAAATAAATAATCTAATATTTTAATAAATTATAAGTGACATGAAGGAAATAATTAGAAAATAATGAGGGAGATTAGGGCAGGATGCATGCCTAATAAAGTCTCAGATTGTTTAGAAATACTTATATCACTCCATCAGGCAAAAGCAAAAAACAAAACGAAGCCCTCAAAACAAAAATAAAATCTAAAAAAAAACAAAACACACCACATACACACTTCCCCAGAAACATAGCTCATTTTATAGAGGGAAGAATTTAAACAAGCTGTAGCCTCCACTTCTATATGGTCATTGCTGTAATCATTTATTGCTAGAATATTGACTTATTTTCTTCTTCTTGTACATAAAGTTTGAAAGTGATGGTTAAATTTATCACTTACAAGGTTGCAGAAAATGAATAACAATGATTGGGCAGAATTACAGTGGACCCAGATCAAGAATGGTTATGATATGCAGAATTCTTAGAAAGATAAGTGGCTTTTTAAATTTTTCATCAAACTTCTGTTAGGATGCAACAGTCTTAAGGTTACTTTGTACTGCCTGCCAATGGGGGAAGAAGTGACTACACAGGAAGTAATGTTTTGGGAAAGAAAAGACTGAAAGGGGTTAAAAAAAAAGTACAACTAAAAATTTCTTCAAAATTTTAAAAACAGAACCAAATATAAGCATACAGTAAATTATTCTGAATTTTATTAATTAAATTTATTAATTCAGATTAGTGGGCAGATAGTCATGTGTTGAGCATAAAGTATAAATTCTATGTACTTTAAAATGTTTTCATATAAAAGAAATAAAAAATTTTACTTTTAAATTCACAATTTCAAAAATATTTAAATCAAATAATATTAATACTTTAACGTAGTTCTTTCTCCCAGGTATCTGTATGTAAAGGTAAAACCAGAAATTGTGGCCTCTATATATAGACAGATCCACTTGATGTGAGTAGAGATTTAACCCTTTGCACTCCCAGCTTGCTTTTTTCTCGATTCCTTTATTCTACTCAGGATTTAATTTTTTAAATACCCCAGATTTTACAAAGCGTGGCAGTAGAATAAAAAACTGGAGTTTCTTTTCATACAAACTTATTTGGATTTTTTTATATTTCAAATTATTGATACATTCAAAGAGTATAAAAAGAGCTGCTACCGATGCTAACCGTGTGGAGTCACACTCGACATCTGAGTGAAAAAGGTTAAAACACACTTTCACCGTTGGGTTTCCCCTCTTGTGCTTCTACTACCACCTGAGAACAATATACGCTGGATAGCTATTGTCCCATTAGCCTGAGTTTCAGAACAAGGCAAGTAAACAGAACAAAACTATTTCTGCTGCCTGCAGCCACATCCCAACTGACACACAAAACCAGTGAGCGAGATATGCAAATGTTTGTCATGAAGCACTGAGATTTTTGAGGCTCTTGTTATATAGTATCACTGCGGCAATAGGTAACTGACACATAAAGATGATCTTTGTGATATTTATTAAACTGTACAATTTGGGAGTTTTATTTCACAGTAAAAATGTATAACTATCTTAGCATATAAATGTACTTACTTAAATTCAATGCAATCTAAATGCTGAACCAAGAAATCTTCTTTTATACATTTAGGCATAGCCTCTCTTTATCTACAGATAGATAAACTTTTTGTACACATAGAAAAATTTTAAATAGATTTGTGCAAACTATTAAAGATTGTAAAAGCAGTAACCTAAAGTTTCCATTCTCATATGGGGGAAGAATGGAAACTTAATTTTTAATTTTCTTGTTATAAAAATAAAATACCTTACCCTAATTTTGAATATTATCTTATATAATAAAGAGGTAATATGCAAATTGACCCTCATGCCATTGTACAAGATGGCCACCCCCATGTGGTCAAAGATGGCTGCCACAAGATGGCCAGCAGGGGAGGGCAATTGGGAGGGACCAGGCCTGCAAGGAAGGGCAGTTGTGGGTGATCAGGCCAGCAGGGGAGGACAGCTGGGAGGGACCAGGCCTGCAAGGGAGGGCAGTTGGAGGCGATCAAGCCTGCAGGAGAGGGCAG
Source organism: Eptesicus fuscus (assembly GCF_027574615.1). Classification (NCBI taxonomy): domain Eukaryota; kingdom Metazoa; phylum Chordata; class Mammalia; order Chiroptera; family Vespertilionidae; genus Eptesicus; species Eptesicus fuscus. Next base: position 44,726,993 of record NC_072488.1, on the reverse strand, counting down.
TTAGTGGTGACCAGGCCAGCAGAGGGAAGTTGGGGGTGACCAGGCCTGCAGGGAAGGGCAGTTGGGGGGACCCAGGCCTGCAGGGGAGAGCAGGTGGGGGGGACCAGGCCTGCAGGGGAGGGCAGTTAGGGACAATTAGGCTGGCAGGGGAGCAGTTAGGCATTATTCAGGCTGGCAGGGGAGTGGTTAGGGGGTGATCAGGCTGGCAGGCAGAAGTGGTTAGGGGCAATCAGGAAGGCAGACAGGCGAGCAGTTGGGAGCCAGCAGTCCTGGATTGTGAGAGGGATGTCCGACTGCCCGTTTAGGCCCAATCCTACAATCCTACGGGCAGTTAGACATCCCTTGAGGGGTCCCAGATTGGAGAGGGTGCAGGCTGGGCTGAGGACATCCCCCCCTCCCGTGCACAAATTTTGTGCACCGGGCCTCTAGTTACACATAAAAGTAAGTAATTTGACCTAAAATGCAATCACATTCTCTTACCTCCATTTGTGTCACGAGGAACAGCAATCTGTTGGACTGAAGATGATGAAGCAAACTTGTTAGGAGCTTTGCTCAGATTCTGGGAACTGGAATCTGGAATTTCATGTTCACCATCATCAGGTTTAATAAAAATCTGAGATGAAAACATAGCTTTTCCTGGACTTTCAGTTGTAATCTGAGTGACTGCATCAGATGATAATTTTCCAGAGGAGGCAGAAAGTGGAGTCTTAACCTTCTCCAGTGATCTGAACAAATAAGAGAAAGGACACAGCAGGTCATATATCCTTGGCTTATAAAATGCCATAATATCTTTCCAAAAGTGGCTTCAATGAATATTTAAGTAGTTTCAGGGAATGTTTTGTGCAGACACAATAAATGGTTAAGTTGTTTATGTAGTAACCTTCATTTTCTATGATACTTTTACAATGCAAACACACGAGTTTACTTTTGTTTTAAAATCTACTATTAACTTCAATGTAGAATGCTATCATGTAATTTAGCTGAGGAAAGAGTACTTTTCAGTTCAAGTGAACATACATTAATTTTTTAAAAAATTACCAGAGAAGTTCACTATAAGTTAGGGGACTGTACTAAATGTATAGATACAAAGACAAATAAGAAACAGTGTTCCCTCAAGGAGTTAAGTTAGTGAGGGAACCAGAAGTTTTCAATCTTATAATAATGTGTTAAGATTATAGAGAATTCATATTCAAACAGAATGGAGTAAATAAATGACTGAATCCTATCCTACATAATAAAAGGCTAATATGCAAATCGACCCAATGGTGGAATGACCAGTAGCTATGACAAGCACTGACCACCAGGGGGGCAG